>NC_139812.1:8199879-8799879 GCF_963457635.1 Microchirus variegatus
TGATACCTGTCCCGTTCAGAGAAAAATGCTGGACACGAACATTGAAAAACACCATTCCTTTTTGATGTAGAGACTTTTTAGAAACAGACAAGTTCTCATTGTTGTGATCTAAGTCAATAATTGTTGAGAAAATTTGGATATAAATGATTAATTATTAATTAATGATTAATTAATTATGTTACTAATAGGGCTGTCAAAATTAACGCATTTTTTAACGCATTAACTCACTTTCTCACTTTCATCGCGCTACTGGTAGACGTGCAGTTTATGAACAGGCAAGGCAGGCAACTGCTTGGGGCCCCGCGCCGATAGGGGGGCACCCCACACTCAGAGCCTAAATGCATCAGTGAGCAGCCGCATCCCCGTCCCCCTTAAACAACAATGACATCTCAGTAGGAAACCCCCCTAACGGGGCCCCACGTCACCTCACGTTAACCTGTGTGAAGTTATCGTTCTGCAAGTTGTAAATGAAGCTGAAGGAAAAGGAAGAGGAGTTATCAATCTGGTCATTAGAAGAGGAAGAAAAAAGAAAGAAAGACACACAGTTGTAAGTGGAGCTACTGGTGCAGATAAGGATATAATCATAACATTAACAGTCACTGTCTAACTAACGGGGACACAGACAGGAGCTAACATTAGCGTCAGAATGCTAGCTGATGCTAACGCTAACTAGCAGAAGCAGGTGCTGATGAGGAATTTCCTGCTGTGGGTTTAGTAACCCCAAGAAAACTATTTAACTTCTATACTTTATATTTTGTTTATAATGTGAGTTATTTACAGTGCAATGTGTAGTTTTTTCATAGTTATTTACAGTATTTTATTTTTTCTATTTATTTATATTGTCTTATAATGTGGGTTCTTTACAATGTAATGTTTCTTTTTTACTAAGTTTGTACAGATTTTTACAAGTTATTCACAGTATTTTATTGTTCTTTACATTTATATTTTCACATACTTTATTTATCTCTCGGTTCCTACAACAATATATAGAGAAAATTTGAATTTTTCTGGCATATTTACGAATGGTATTTAATCGTGATTAATCCACAGCTACCCTGTGATTAATCTGATTAAAAATTTTAATCTTTTGACAGCCCTAGTTACTAATTTTCTTAAAAAATATCAAACGGGGCACCACTCCTCTCAAACCGAGGAGAATGACCCAAGGACTGTCACTTAACGACCTTAAGATGGCTCTTGACTATCAGTTTATCATTAATAATAATAAGCATATTAATCAATTAATCAATTAATCAATTAATCAATTAATCAATTAATCAATCAATCAATCAATTAATCAATCAATTAATTAATCAATCAATTAATTAATTAAGATTACATTTAGGAAGGGAAGGTGTGAGGTCGTACGCTGGCTTCTTTCAATTACCCTTGTCACACACAAGCAAACACAAAAGACAGGAAACAGTACTTTAAGGGAAAAAAGGTTAAAATGTATTAAAGTATTAAAGTTGATTAATAATAACAAAAACAAACATTAATCCTCTAATCTAAACTTGCTATTGACAAACTGAATGTGCATAAAAAGGGACATGGATATGGATGCAGGAACGTGTGTGTGCGTGTGCGTGTGCGTGTGTGTAGGACAGCTGGTCGACGATGATAGGAATATGTGCGAATCGCCACTTCCTCTTCTGCAGGTATTAGTGGGAATAACTCGCAGGGAGAGTTCAGAGGTCAGAGGGTGTCACATACTCTAACTCTAAACTGTGTTTGTGATGTTGGGCTTTACAAATAAAATTGACTTGACACGTAACATGACAATGTCTGGACATCAGTGCTGATCGGAAAATAAGCTTAAAAACACCACCATTTTGTGTTGTGCTTTTCTCTTTATTCCAGCAAATGCACACAGAGGTGGCCACAGGTCAGATCCACGATGAGCTGCAGGATGGCGTAGCGGCCCTAGAGCGACTCATCAAAGAGCTGCAGAAGCTGAGTGCAAAGCTGCGTGACTAATCCCATGCACCTCCCGCCCCCCTTTTTCCCAAGCTGCAGCTCTGAATCCTCCCTGCTTTAAACCAATCAGAATATCTGGATTATTAAACTAGAATGTAAATTAATCAGGATGTTTGTATTAGACTGGAGTATTAGACTGTATAAGACATCAAAGGAAAAAAATAAAATAAAGTTTTTTTTTATTGGCTGTTGTGGAATCTCTCGGTTCTGTTGTTTATTGTAGAGCTGCAACATCTAATCATTATTAATCGATTACTGAATTAATCGCCAACTATTGTCATTTTTTGGATCAAACAAGCACTGTCTTTGAAATCCTTGCAAGATTGTGAATTTGAAAAAAAAATATTCAAGGCCCTTGAATGTTTTTTAAAAATCACCCTAAATAGACATGGGTCATTGAAAGTGCTTTTTTACAACTTTTTCATGCCCTGCATTGCTTGGTGTATGTAGACGAGGCCTACACAGGACAAATGTTGAGTCATAATTACTAGTGGTGCTGGGGACACTGTCCACTGTCTCTCTCTCTCTCTGCCGTTGTTGTGAGATTCCATGCAGAGGAATGGGTGAGTATTGTTAATCAAGAGAGAGCAAATGACTGTGTGATGTCTGGGAAATTAACTTTCCAAGATCTCTGTCTCACCAAAGAAAGTTACAAAGACTGACTTTGACCAAGATCCCAAGGACAATCATTTCCAGATGCAGAGTGTGCTGCTAATCCATAAAAGTGGATCTCATCATGGATGAAGAGGCTCTTACAAGTTGCCCTCACATCTTAAGGTGTAATAGCTCTTTGAATTAGACAGAAATGGTCCTGTAAAGTCCTTGAAAAGTCACTACTAAGGTGTGGGAGCCCTGCAGACTGAAGAAACAAACTAAACTAACTACTTAAGTTAAGTACAAACAAAGGTTTGAAAGGGAAAATAACTGTCAAGGGTCAGGGTGTGGGTGATTAATAAGTATGGAAGCCTGGTAATGGCTTTAAAATGAAAGAGCAATATCTTAAAAATCAATGGACCAAATGAAATTGTTGAGAAAATAGCCATCAGATGAATCAATAATAACAATAATTGTTATTTGCTGTTATCACTGTGTATCACACGAGAGTAGAGTTCGAACACTGCTTCTGCTCCATGTGATCTGGGGTTATTGCCCTGCAGTAAGTACAGAAGGCTCCTTCTAACTTCTCTCCAATTTGTTTTCTAACCCAGCAGGAAAATTACCTTGACATCACTCAGCGTTTTCATCTCCTTCATTTTGTAAGTCTTTACACTGTAAATGTGTCCATGGCAAAACCAGTCACAAGTCTACCGAGGGACATTTCGAGTTATTTACAGATTCAGAAAGTGTGATTTCTAAGCTTTCCAACAATGTCAAACACATGTACAATTGATAATTTTTGAAGAAGATATGGAAATTTGAATGTAGGCACTCCTTAAACTGTTTTAGGGAGAATTTTAGCCTCAAAGATTTACACCTTCTGAGAGCCAAGAGACAGAATCATCACATTTACATAGCACAACCCCCTCCTGGTCTAAGCTGTCAGTGAAACCACACCTCTCTGTATGAGCACAGATACTATTGTTGTGAGCTACACTGCTACACAGGACAATACATATACAATACATTAAAAACTGGACATAATATCCTCTTAATATTTGAAATGAAATAACCTAAAAAAAATATAGGGGGACTGTTCGACTATTGTGTAGTCAAACAGTGGTAGGCAAAATTTTGGGCACCCCTGTAAATCCTCATGATTTTCCTTTTTCAAACAACCAATGATTTATAAAGACATTTCAGTTAAATATATCATATAGGAGTTATGATTGAGACGTGAAATTTTAGATTTACAGAAAGTGTGTAAGAATTATTCAAACAAAATTAGGCATGTGCATAATTTTAGGCACCAAAAAAGAAAAGATTTGTGCATCCTCCTTTTGCAGAAATAACAGCCTCTAAATGTGACCCGCCACGGACCAGGCGGGAACAAGTCGGCTGAGCGCAAAACGAGAACAATAGGAAAAAGTTTTTTTTTTTTCAAAATTGGGAATTTCCGCTTTTTTCAAAATTACACAAGTTGAAGTTTTGAAGAAGCCACTACATGCTTCAAATCACAGTATTGTGGGTCTCAAAACCATAAACTTTGTGTCTGAATTAAGGTTGTTTTACCGCTGTGAATCATTCCTAGTTTGGTTGTGGCGATCTCACAAATGATAACAGAATAAGCCACCCCCCCCCATATTTTTTTAGGTTATTTCATTTCAAATCTTAAGAGGATATTATGTCCAGTTTTCATGTATTGTATATGTATTGTTCTGTGTAGCAGTGTAGCTCACAACAATAGTATCTGTGCTCATACAGAGCAGGGTGTGGTTTCACTGACAGCTTAGACCAGGAGGGGTTGTGCTATATAAATGTGATGATTCTGTCTCTTGGCTCTCAGAAGGTAAATCTTTGAGGCTAAAATTCTCCCTAAAGCAGTTTGAGGAGTGCCTACATTCAAATGGCCATATCTTCTTCAAAAAAGATTTACATGTGTTTGATTGACATTGTTGGAAAGCTTAGAAATCACACTTTCGGAATCTGTAAAAACTCCAAATGTCCCAAAGTAGACTTGTGAACACTTTTGCCATGGCTGGACACTTACAGTTAGGTCCATAAATATTTGGACAGTTCTATTTATTTTGGCTCTATACACCACTACAATGGATTTGAAATGAAACGAACAAGATGTGCTTTAACTGCACACTTTCAGCTTTAATTTGAGGGCATTTACATCCAAATCAAGTGAACGGTGTAGGAATTACAACACTTTATATATGTGCCTCCCACTTTTAAGGGGACCAAAACTAATTGGACAATTGACTGAAACGCTATTTCATGGACAATTGTGGGCTATTTCCTCATTATTTCATATTCAATGACGCAGGTAAAAGTTCTGGAGTTGATTCTAGGACTGACATTTGCATTTTGAATCTGTTGCTGTTAACTTTCTATATGAGATCCAAGGAGCTGTCACTGTCAGTGAAGCAAGCCATCATTAGGCTGAAAAATCAAAACAAACCCATCAAAGAAATAGCAAAAACATTAGGTGTGGCCAAATCAACTGTTTGGAACATTCTTAAAAATAATGAATGCACCGGTGAGCTCAGCAACACCAAAGGACCTAGAAGACCACAGAAAACCACTGTGGTGGACGACAGAAGAATTCTTTCCCTGGTGAAGAAAAAGCCCTTCACAACAGTTGGCCAGGTCAAAAACACTCTCCAGGAGGTAGGTGTATGTGTTTCGAACAATCAAAAGAAGACTTCACTAGAGTGAATACCGAGGTTCACCACAAGATGCAAACCATTGGTGAGCCTCAAAACCAGGAAGACATGATTAGAATTTGCCAAACAACACCTAAAAAAGCTGTTACAATTCTGGAAGAACATCCTCTGGACAGATGAGACCAAAATCAACTTGTACCACAGTGATGGGAAGAGAAGAGTGTGGAGTAGGAAAGGAACTGCTCATGATCCACAACATACCACCTCATCAGTGAAGCATGGTGGTGGTAGTGTCATGGTGTGGGCATGTATGGCTGCCAATGGAACTGGTTCCCTTGTATTTATTGATGATGTAACTGCTGACAAAAGCAGCAGGATGAATTCTGAAGTGTCTCCAACAATATTATCTGCTGGAGTCTGGATTCTGGAGGAAGGTATTTTGGACCATTCTTCTTTAAAAAAAATATCTCCAGTTCAGTTTGATGGTTTGCCCCGGCACAACTTCAATTTGTCACTGATTCCTGGACATCCAGAATCTGCTGATATTGCAGACTTTCTGTAAATCATATAAACTTTATTTCACTTCTCAAATATCACTGTTTGTCTCCTATATGATATATTTAACTGAAATTTCTTATCAAAACAACCAATGATTTATAAAGGAAAATCATGAACATTTACAGGGGTGCCCAAACTCTTGTATACCACTGTATTTCCATCATCTGTTTTTATTGAATGATTTGCACACGTTCCTAACCACCGTCAACCAGCTGTCCCTGTCGTGAGTCGTTGGACTACGCATCACACAGCTAAGAGTGTGATGTGAGTGAGTGCGCAAAGAAACGCCCGCTCACTTTTCCTGATACCAGCATCGGCCGAAGGACGGATCGAACTGCATGAAACAGCAGCCCCCCCCCCCACCCCTTACTCGCTAGAAGACGACTCTGCTGCTGCTACGAGACTATGAGACGGAAGTGAGCACCGTGCATTCTGGGAGTTGTTGTCGTTTGTGTACATGAGCGTAAAATATATTTTACTGACTTTCCCGGCCAAGAAGGCATTTTCTTCAAATATAATTTCACATTTCTAGTCCATAGATGACCCATTTTTAATAGACATTCATCTTCCCAGCGGTGAAATATCTCTTTTACAGTGACAGTGTCTACCCCAGCCAGGGGCCCCACCAAACATCCAGGAGTGCTGATGCCCAGCGCCGGCCCCTGCCAGGTAAGCAGTCAGCCACCCACCACCGCACCTTCAGGGAGGTGTGCCGTGATGGACAGCAGCAATGCCCCCCAGTCCCCGCCCACCAGGGGATGACTTGGTGGTGTGTGTGCATGTGTGTGTGATATGGGGTATGAGATATGAGGTATGTTGGAAACTAGTGTGTGATTAAAATAGAGGGGGAAGGCATGGCACGGACGCCCCAGACAGTGGAGGTGCTCCCACCAGACCCTGCTGTCTATGATGCGATAAAATTAGGGGGAGAGGGCAATGTAGGAAGTCGGTCACGCTTTGGGACTGCTCTCCTAATATTTTATAATTTACGTGCATCACTCTGACGTTTACCCTATTAGACCAGATTTGTTAGTTAATAAAGTAAATCTGCCAACATCTCGGACAGATTCAGCTGGAATAATGTCGAAACAACAGCGAGAAAAGAAAGTTGCCGCTTCAACTCAAACATCGGCAGCGGCTAAGATGGCGGTGTCGCTAACAGTTGCTAGTCTGGTGCAGGAACTTGACAAACACAAAGTAAGCTTGGCCACAGAACTCAAAGAGTTTCTCACGACATCTTTAGAGACCTCTCTTGCACCTTTACGGGCGTCTCTCGATACTATCAACGTGGCATTGGACTCTCACAACTGAAAGATAACTACAAATACACTCATCACTCATAGTGATGAGCTAGCTGAGCTAACAACAAGGATCTTTCGGCTGGAGAAAGCTAATGCTGAACTTGCATTCAAAGCAGAGGATCTTGAGAATCGTTCCAGACGACAAAATGTAAGAATCATTAGCTTACCTGAAGGTCAGGAAGGAGGCTCGCCGTTGGAATTCATTTCGGAGCTTCCCAAACAGTTATTGGAAATGACTTGTTCCCGACATCTCTCGAGCTAGACAGCTCCGCACACCAGCTCCGAAGCCTGCCTTGGTGTTACGGAAATTTTGGATTGGTTTTAAATAATTGTAAAAGTTAGACCTGCAGTGACCTAAGATCAAGGGACCATTTGCTATTTTGTTTTACAACAGTTGGAGACACAGGGGTTTGAGTCGTAAACACCCTATCTTCCTCTTTCCCAATGGGGGGTCTTCCTGATTCCCTCTCTTCCCGTGGGAGGGAGGAAACCTTTTGTTCTACTCTGTCTGTGTGGGGGGGTCGTTGACACACCCACCAGACAGGTTAACTAGAGAGATTTGCCATTGTGTCAGCAGTCTTCTCAGGGTGACTGAATCTGCAAGTTGCCTTGGGATTGCTATTTCTGTACAGAAATAAACTCTTGTTTGATTCCTGAGCTGGCTCCAACATTCATCTTTTACCAAATTATCCTGACATTTTGGCTCCCAACGTGGGGCTCGAATACCTGTCCCTCTCTTCACAACGGTGGACTTGAAGACCTTGCAAGGCGGAGAAAATAAACATTTCTCCAGAAAAGACCTCCACCTCGGGGCTCTTAAAGCTTTGTTTGGTCAGGGAGGCCAGGTCCCCTGAAGAGTGGGACAGTGACGGTGACCAACCAGAGAGGGGAGACGGACCAGCCAGGGATTCAAACAATCAAAAAGGTAAGACACGTGTCGTATGTCTTGTGAGGAGCCAAATCGTTGGAAATTTAATTTTGGATTGGTTGAAAAAAAAAAACCGGTTCATTTGGCTTCAAGATCAAACATAGTGAGGGCCAGATCATTGGAGAATTAGTCTCGGGGGGGTTTGAAAAATAACCCTCGTCTGGCACCAAGATTAGAAATATCTCATGAGGACCAAATCATTGGAAACTTAATTTCGGGGGGGTTTGAAACAAGAACCCTTGTTTGGCACCAAGATTGAAGATATACGTGAGAAGCCAAATCATTGGAAACTTAATTTGAGGGGGTTTGAAAAAAAACTCTCGTTTGGCTTCAAGAACGGGTGGTCTGTTTTTGGAAGGACGGCATAGTCTTAAACTAATCCCGAAGTCGACTGCGTCAAAATAAAAAGAGAAGGAAAGAGTCAGGGACTCTATACAATGAATGAGGTTAAGAAGATAAAACTTTGTGGTAACGAGAATAAAACTTTGTGGTAACTTATTCAGTGTCTTAAATATCCTCTGTGGATATTACAAGGGTGCGTTGCTCGGAACGAATGTGTCGTACAAACCACCTGGCTGAAGAGATTATCCAAAGTTAGAGTATGTTTGATAAAGATCCAAATGTGTGTATGAAAAATCAGGATGTGTGAAACAGTTTGAGTATGTGTGAAACAGGTTGAGTGTGTGAGAATAAAGCCCAATTTATACTCCTGCGTAAGTGCTCTGCGTAGGCTACGCAGAGTCCTCTGCGTCGACGCAGAACCTGTCGAAGAGCCTCTGCGTCGTCTCCGGGTGCACGGAATATTTTTTAAGTGTCCGTCACTCCGTCAAGGGACAACGGAGACGGCAAGAGCTGCGATTGGTCCTCAGGACAGGCCGAGCGAAGCTGCTCTGTGCCGGCTAACAGTGAGCAGCGAGCGTCCAAAAGAGGGCGGAGCTGAAGACCGCCGACTTCGTCGCTGCCGAACTATAAATACGTCATATCTTAACACACACAGCACATGTTTAGACTCTAAATGGCCAATTTCTCGCCTCAAATTATCTTAAAACTGCGTTCCGGGACACAGAAAAGTGACAAACGGCCGCAATTTCAACAACAACAGTCTTTCTCCCTCGGACGCCATTGCTCACTGTAGCCAAAAGCACAACAACCTTGCGCAGCGACCCCTACTGATCGGGCAGGAAATTGCAGCGCCTATCCGTCACCACGACGCAGAAGTATAAAGGCTTGAGTGGTCTACGTGGTGACGCAGACGGATAACGCATTATGCAGTCGGAGAAGTATAATGTGGCCTTAAGAAAAAACAAAGTTAAGAAAAAGGAAGTTGAAAACCGAAGAAGATAGCCCATTGTAAGTGATATCACACCCATTCGAGGAATGGTAGGTAAAACCGGTAAAATAAAAAAAAAGCAGGTTAAAAAAAATTAAATAAAAATAAAAAAGTATAAAAAATGGGAAACTCTAACAGTTATAAATGTTGTGAACCTGACGAGGTTCAACTTAAAGGAGATGTGAAACGGATGAGCCAGAAAGCGTTAGATAATGTGAAATATATAAAAAAGTGGGAAAAGAAGTATGGTTTTAGAGGAAAACTACTGCTAGAAGAATGCGAAGAATTGGTAGAAAAGATTGAGGCTAAGTCTAAGGGAATTGAGAAAAGACAGGAAGAAGAGATGCAGGATGTTATAAATTTAATTCTGTTTTTAACTCCAACTGAGATAAACAGGAGAATGACGCCTATGGGTCTCCATCCCCCGTGCATCAGCACTCAACAACCGCCACCTCCAGCCCAGGCCTCTGCTCCAATCTCTCCCCCTCCTTCTCACTCTGCACCTCCTCTCTCCGTTCCTGCACATACCGGAAGTGTCACAGGAAGTCCGAAAGCGACAAGGTCAGATAAGTGGTATGAAAAGTTGAAAAGTATGCTAATGCATTTTCTGATGTGTATTTCCGAGACAACATCAATTGTGGAGGCAGGAGAGGAGGAGGAAGAGGAGGAGGACGAGGAGGATGGAGAATTGATGGAGATAAGAGCTGCTACAATTGTGGCAAATTTGGACATTGGGCTCGACAATGTAAGGCTCAAAAGGACAGAGATCAAGGAGGCTGGAGGGGGGAAGGAGAAAGGAAACCCAGACGAGTTGAGGATTCATCAGAATGACTTGACAATTAACAGGTTATGCACCTACACACACGTACACACCAGAACCTAGAAGATGAGGAAGTTTTTTAGTGTTTTATTGTGCATGGTAATCATGTGCTTTTGGAGGTTTTTGGATGTTCAATAGACTGTTATAAAATGATGAAGTTGTTTGAGAAGCAAGGAAAAGTAAGTTGATAAGGGAAAGACTGTGGAAAGTAGTAAAAGTGGAAAGAATAAGTTAAAGTTGAAGTTGAGATTTGATTAAAATGTTGAATAAAATACATACAAATAAAAAAAATAGTAAAAACAACAGTTACAATAAATTAACACATTAATTAATTAAATAAATAAATAATAGGAACTTTGTTTTTTGTTATAAGAACTATATATTTCTTGTCACTATGGAGGTGATGATGTGTGGCTGGGGCTGAGTTAGCTCAGTTTAATTTGTTCCTGTGTTTTATATGATGCATGAGATGGTTAATGAGAGGAAGATTGTCTAGGATGAAGTGTCCCTGATCAAGACACTAAGTCCTTAACGGCTCTTGATAAGTGTGGTTTATGTAGAGTACGTGTAAATTTAAGGGAAACAACAAATGGTCAAATTGTGGCTGAAGAATCACCCGTGCTTCAAAGTCTTTTTCTGAGGTTGCGTTTGCATTTTTAGTTATATTTATTCTGTCTTACAGTTACATCTGGCCCTTTGAGGGCAACCAGTATGCTGATGTGGCCTACAGTGAAAATAAGTTTGACACCTCTGATGTAGAGCATGAATGTGAATGAATGAATAGGAGAATTCAAGCTGTTCAAGAGTGCTTTGAAAGGCCCAGTAGAGAAATGGAAATAGTTTTTAAGTTGAAGGTGTGACAAGATTTTGTTTGATTTGCAAATGGCTTTGTCTCATTGTAGATAAGGGATGTGTGTTGGTGGATGATGTTGATGTGATGTGAAAATGATTGAAGTGGTAACCAACTAACATCTGAAATATACAATACAGTCACTATAGGGTTAAAATATTAATTAAGAATAAAAATGAATAATAAGTAAAGTAATCTACAATTAGGCTAGGAGATAATAAAGGTCATGAGGAACGACATAGGACGCTATGTTGTTTTCAGATGAATCGCCAAGAGAGGAGAAATTGGGGACGCTCTTTTTCTTCTCAAAGCCTTGGGTGAACTCATATTGACCAAATAAATATCTTATGATAATTTTGGACATTATTAAAGAACAATTACATACATTTGATATAGGTATAGTGGATGACTACCTGATTCAATCCGTGAATCCACTAACAGATCTGACTGACTTATAGGAAACTGACTCTGCAGAAATAACTTTGAGTGAATGTGTAACGCCAGCTACGTCACAGGATGCAGGACAACCTCCTGTAAGTGAAAAATATTATTCGGCCTTCTCTAAAGTTATCAGCTCCCACTCTAAGCACAAGGCTAAACAATTCAGGACAGCGCCTGCCGAAACTGTTGTATCACATCGACCTCGGTATAGCACTGTTGTCTGCAGAATTCGTCTCTTCATGTTTTTCGCTGAGCCTGACCGGATTGGGGCAGAGGACTGACGCTACTGCGCAGTCCTCCCCAAGGTCAGCTCCATGTATCAGCAGAAGAAGCACCTTTAAGTATCCTAACTCTGGGACTCACAGGCAGACTGACAGAGGATGCCCAACTGTTAACATACTTGTTTTATGTTCGGCATTGTCTCAGTTCTCCTCAGATCTGAGCTGCTTCCAATAAAGCTTTTCAACTTAACTCATCTCTGACTCCAGGAAACTCCATCTTTGGTCGACTAACTTAATAATCAAATCTCCGCAACACCTCCTGCCGCTGCCGCTTCAGAGCAGCCTGGGACTTCTCAGGCTTCTTCTGACGAGGCTCAAGTAAGACACTTTATTGCCTATTTAAATTCAATCTCAATAACATTTAATTTCACATATAGTCCAATGCCTCTATACCTCCATTTCACTATTAACCACATTGATTTATTAGGGAGCAGTCATTGGACCGGATGGGGTCGCTGGGTGGGACAAGGTCCAGGATCTTGCAGCTTTCCTGGTGGGTCTCCGTGAAGCTGCTTACCTCACTGAGGAGGAGGTGACCCAGGTCGTCCAGCGGTGGACCGCTCTCCCTGATGGTGACAAGCAGCGGGTGATCTACCAGCCCTGTCATCAGCCACGACTGACAACTGGCCGCTTTAAGGCGCCTAAGCGGTCAGTCACACCGGGAGTGGAGAGTGTCTGCAGTAATGTTTTTGTAATGTTTTTGTATTTTTAAATCCCTAAATGTGATCCAATATGGCACTTTTAACCTGACATTGACCTGACAAAACGTTTCAGTATGATATCCAGTACAAGTAAGAAAAAAAAATCTACTGCAATGTCTGAATTTGGCTGTATGTCTGTATATCCCATCTATATACCCCAGTTTGGGAATTACTCGCATCCTGCAAATCAGACATTTTACTGTGCAGTGTTTGAGAATAATCTTGTGGAAAATGTTGTTTTATCACATCTCAAATAGACAATTTTAACTTGATTACAAAGTATGGATATTGGACTTTTAAATTGATTTACAGTAAGGCAGTAGTCATCGATGTCCTGAACACAACCTAGTCAGTACTGGTCTGCAGTAATGTTTTTGTATTTTTAAATCCCTAAATGTGATCCAATATGGCGCTTTTAACCTGACATTGACCTGACAAAACTTTTCAGTATGATATCCAGTACACATGAACACAACTTTCTCATTCTTATTCAAAACGTTTTTGAGAACTTGCTTTATACAGTTGCTAAAAGTCCAGTTATAAGGACTCTAAACTCAGCTGTGAAGATTTAAAAAAATAAAAATTCCAATTCAAAGGTGCGCTATGTTTTATTTTGAAAACCGGATGTTAATGTCCTTACCAATCAGCCAGAGTCATTGGATCGCAGGCTTTTTCTTTCTTTTTTTTACCTTAAAAATGTTTGTAAGGAGGCTGTTAAAATTCAGCGTGAGATAGTTTGACCACAGCGTTAATAAATAAATAAATAAATAAAAACATTTGAGTGTTTCTTAAAATTATAAAAATATCATGTAAATTGCTAAAATAATATTGTATTCTTGTTATTAATGTACAAATCTGTTGAAGTAAACTTCATAATTGAAGTTTAATAAATTTGTAGCTGCTCATAATATACCATACATTTACATCTGCTATTCATTCACTGTTTTCCTCACTTGGTTTTACCTGCTTTGTATCAACATCGGTTGTGTAATTTATTTTTCATAGTGTGGTTGTTGTTTAGGTCTTTTGTTGTAATCCCATCCGGTGCTGCTGCTCTTCACAAACTAATCCATAAATGTACTTTCAGTATCTTTTCCCAACATAGTTTACAAGGTACTGAGTCTTGCCTGTGATGTACAGTGTAGGCAGGCACACAAGTAAAGGAGATGTGATAGGAGGAGTGGTGTGAGGTTGACAGATCACACAGATTGGGATTAGGCCTGTGTAGCTGCAGTTTGCACGGGATTACGCAGCGCTCGATCTGTGTCGTGTGCTCTGCTTCGAGCTCTTTTCGCACGGAATTTCTCCACCTGCCCGCAGCCGATCGACACGCGAGCTCCACGACGCAACATCACGCAGCTCGCACTGCCTCCCGAACCTTCACCGTGGAGGTGTGACATTTGTAATGCAACATGGCCGACGTCCCACAGATCGTCAAAATTGGGATTTCACTGAAGATGCTCCCTAACAACACCGCGGTCTATTACAAGTCCGATGGCGCCCGATTCGGTCAGACCCGGACCATCAAGCTGCTCACCGGGTCCAAATACAAGCTGCAGGTGGTCGTGAAACCAGGAGCGGTCGAAGCCACGTAGGTAACTCTGTCTATTTGTTGGTATAGGTGCGCTGATTTATCCTGATTTAAATAACCCGTGTTCACTTCTCTGCCGCAATCGCGGCCAGGTCATTTGTAGTTCACTACAAATTCCTTATATATAATGACATAAAATCAATTATTCTGTGATATTATTATCATTATTATTAACATTATTATTGCCAATATGCAAAGGCAGGAGATCTTGTTTTCTGAATGTGCCATATGCTCATATAGATAACACATTTTTGTCTCTGCAGTATTCTACATCCTGGATTGTTATTATTATTATTATTATTGTTATTAATCTGCATCAATCTAGATTCCCAGTAAAATATATTCTCTAAGCATGCCAGATCATAAACTCTGGTCTTCTCAGCCCATTCTTGCTATAGCAGAGAAAGACTGTAAGTACATTAAAAGCAGCTGGGCTGAGGCTCATTTCCTGGCATCAACAGGTCAAATGTCATGTAGGAAAATGTGGCTGTTATGTGTCTGCAGCCCTGATGTTGTAATATATGATATACAAGTTGCGGCCTTAGTCGTTTTCCAGGCTTCAAAGACACTTTCACATCTGCCTTAAACACACTTATTTTACATGAATCAAACTCAAAACTGCTTGTGTTATTATGTCTGGACAAAACACTAGAGCACTACATGGCTTTTCATACCACCGTAGCACTCAAAAGTATGATTTTACAAACAGCACGTGAAGGCAGCATAAACCCCAATTGGCCACATGTCAAATCCTCCACAGATTAGGACTCTGGTGTTTGGGCTTTATTTAGCTGCCCTCGTGTGATTTACGCCTATGTCGCCTAACAAATGCTGCTGTGATTCCACAAATAAGGACCAGAGTGAGATGTTTAAATATCAGCGTGTGAATCACGCTGCCTGAGTGAACACTCTGGTATAGAAGTAGGCCACACATGCTCTGATGCTTTGGCCATGTTGAACTAAATTTGCTCATTTAACACAGGTGTAGACCTGTATGACTTGAAAAAGTAAATGTTTGTTTTATGAACCACAGTGTGTGTTGTGTTGTGTTGTGTCACACTCACATGAGTGTTTATTTGTAGGACTGTTTACTGATAAACCCCATATGTGTTGTGCACCTGTATGCAGGTCCATGAGTGTAGGTGGGGGGACCTTCCCCCTGGAGCAGGAGTCTAAAGACCCCCAGTCAGTGGTCTATAGTGGTCAGTATGACACTGACGGGGTGGCACACACCAAGAGTGGAGAGAGGCAGCCCGTTCAAATCAACATACAGGTATGGCTGTAGTGAACAGAGGGCATGGATACACAAAGCTCTCACATCGATGAAAGGTTGTAAAATTCAGTGTGGGTGTAGGAGGAGATAGCCTCTCTTTTGTTACTGATCATACTTGTGACATGATTAATGTATCATTCAAATTAATTTGTTTATTTATTAATCAAATTCAGTGACAAATGGCCTGAAGGTGTCAAACAAACCACAGTAAAGAAACAAGCAAAACCACAGTGTCTTAGGTACATAATAAGAACGACGCTGAAGTTGGCACCACATTCGCCTCCGGTTCTCTTGAAGTTGGCACCACATTCGCCTCCGGTTCTCTTTAAATTTCCGTTCCACCTTAAAAAATGCAAGTTTCTGCCACTGGGTGGCGAGCTATTCTGCAGAGCACACGGCTGTTGCCCGGGGTGTTTTTTTTTTTTTTTGTTTTTTTTTTAAATACTTGCCAGCATATACAGGTGCATACACATACAATAGATAAAAACACTTGTATTTATTAAAAAACACACAAATTAAACACTTTAGAAGAACAGCATTCAATAACATTTACTCATTTTAATATTTAATCATTACTAATTTTGATATCTTTATAGTTCTGTGAGGGGGATATTGTTGATATAAACTGTTATATTGTTACTGATACAACACATACATATGTCCATATTTACTGTGGAATTTTGGAGAAAATCCACTTCAAATATCAACATTTTGACGTTTTCATTGCAACACTTGCTGATTTTGCAGTGCCACCTAATGGACAAATAAGGTTTCCCGTTGAATGTCTCACCTGATTCAAATACTACAGCTTCTCACCTTCCCAGTGATGCCCCATATGTCCATATTTACTGTGGAATTTTGGAGAAAATCCACTTCAAATATCAACATTTTGACGTTTTCATTGCAACACTTGCTGACTTTGCAGTGCCACCTAATGGACAAATAACGTTTCCCGTTGAATGTCTCACCTGATTCGAACACTACAGCTTCTCACCTTCCCAGTGATGCCCCATATGTCCATATTGACTGTGGAATTTTGGAGAAAATCCACTTCAAATATCAACATTTTGACGTTTTCATTGCAACACTTGCTGACTTTGCAGTGCCACCTAATGGACAAATAACGTTTCCCGTTGAATGTCTCACCTGATTCACATCCTACACCTTCTCACCTTTCCATTGATGCCCCATATATCCACATTTATTGTGGAATTTTGGAGAAAATGCATTTCAAAACCATAATTTTGACTCTTTTATTGCAATAGTTGTGATTTTGCAGTGCCACCTAATGGACAAATAACGTTTCCTGTTGAGTGTCTCACCTGATTCAAATACTACAGCTTCTGACCTTCCCAGTGATGCCCCATATGTCTATATTTACTGTGGAATTTTGGAGAAAATCCACTTCAAATATCAACATTTTGACGTTTTCATTGCAACACTTGCTGACTTTGCAGTGCCACCTAATGGACAAATGGGGTTTCCCGTTGAATGTCTCACCTGATTCACATACTACACCTTCTCACCTTTCCAGTGATGCCCCATATATCCACATTTTCTGTGGAATTTTGGAGAAAATGCATTTCAAAAATCATAATTTTGACTCTTTTATTGCAACAGTTGCTGACTTTGCAGTGCCACCTAATGGACAAAAAATTCAATTGGTAGGCATCAATTGAAAGGTGGGGAGCTGTAGTATTTGAATCAGGTGACACATCCAACGGGAAACGTTATTTGTCCATTAGGTGGCACTGCAAAGTCAGCAACTGTTGCAATAAAAACGTCAAAATGTTGATTTTTGAAGTGGATTTTCTCCAAAATTCCACAATAAATGTGGATATATGGGGCATCAATGGAAAGGTGAGAAGGTGTAGGATGTGAATCAGGTGAGACATTCAACGGGAAACGTTATTTGTCCATTAGGTGGCAGTGCAAAGTCAGCAACTGTTGCAATAAAAACGTCAAAATGTTGATTTTTGAAGTGGATTTTCTCCAAAATTCCGCAGTAAATATAGACATATAGGGCATCACTGGAAAGGTGAGAAGCTGTAGTATTTGAATCAGGTGAGACATTCAAAGGGAAACCTTATTTGTCCATTAGGTGGCACTGCAAAGTCAGCAACTGTTGCAATAAAAGAGTCAAAATTATGATTTTTGAAATGCATTTTCTCCAAAATTCCACAATAAATGTGGATATATGGGGCATCAATGGAAAGGTGAGAAGGTTTAGGATGTGAATCAGGTGAGACATTCAACGGGAAACTTTTTTTGTCCATTAGGTGGCACTGCAAAGTCAGCAACTGTTGCAATAAAAGAGTCAAAATTATGATTTTTGAAATGCATTTTCTCCAAAATTCCATAGTAAATATGGAGATAAGGGGCATCACTGGGAAGGTGAGAAGCTGTAGTATTCGAATCAGGTGAGACATTCAACGGGAAACCTTATTTGTCCATTAGGTGGCACTGCAAAGTCAGCAATTGTTGCAAAATGTTGATATTTGAAGTGGATTTTCTCCAAAATACCACAGTAAATATGGACATATGGGGCATCACTGGGAAGGTCAGAAGCTGTAGTGTTCGAATCAGGTGAGACATTCAACGGGAAACGTTATTTGTCCATTAGGTAGCACTGCAAAGTCAGCAAGTGTTGCAATGAAAACGTCAAAATGTTGATTTTTGAAGTGGATTTTCTCCAAAATTCCGCAGTAAATGTGGACATATAGGGCATCACTGGAAAGGTGAGAAGCTGTAGTATTTGAATCAGGTGAGACATTCAATGGGAAACCTTATTTGTCAATTAGGTGGCACTGCAAAGTCAGCAACTATTGCAATAAAAGAGTCAAAATTATGATTTTTGAAATGCATTTTCTCCAAAATTCCACAATAAATGTGTATATATAAAGGGCATCAATGGAAAGGTGAGAAGGTGTAGGATGTGAATCAGGTGAGACATTCAACGGGAAACGTTATTTGTCCATTAGGTGGCAGTGCAAAGTCAGCAACTGTTGCAATAAAAACGTCAAAATGTTGATTTTTGAAGTGGATTTTCTCCAAAATTCCGCAGTAAATATAGACATATAGGGCATCACTGGAAAGGTGAGAAGCTGTAGTATTTGAATCAGGTGAGACATTCAAAGGGAAACCTTATTTGTCCATTAGGTGGCACTGCAAAGTCAGCAACTGTTGCAATAAAAGAGTCAAAATTATGATTTTTGAAATGCATTTTCTCCAAAATTCCACAATAAATGTGGATATATGGGGCATCAATGGAAAGGTGAGAAGGTTTAGGATGTGAATCAGGTGAGACATTCAACGGGAAACTTTTTTTGTCCATTAGGTGGCACTGCAAAGTCAGCAACTGTTGCAATAAAAGAGTCAAAATTATGATTTTTGAAATGCATTTTCTCCAAAATTCCATAGTAAATATGGAGATAAGGGGCATCACTGGGAAGGTGAGAAGCTGTAGTATTCGAATCAGGTGAGACATTCAACGGGAAACCTTATTTGTCCATTAGGTGGCACTGCAAAGTCAGCAATTGTTGCAAAATGTTGATATTTGAAGTGGATTTTCTCCAAAATACCACAGTAAATATGGACATATGGGGCATCACTGGGAAGGTCAGAAGCTGTAGTGTTCGAATCAGGTGAGACATTCAACGGGAAACGTTATTTGTCCATTAGGTAGCACTGCAAAGTCAGCAAGTGTTGCAATGAAAACGTCAAAATGTTGATTTTTGAAGTGGATTTTCTCCAAAATTCCGCAGTAAATGTGGACATATAGGGCATCACTGGAAAGGTGAGAAGCTGTAGTATTTGAATCAGGTGAGACATTCAATGGGAAACCTTATTTGTCAATTAGGTGGCACTGCAAAGTCAGCAACTATTGCAATAAAAGAGTCAAAATTATGATTTTTGAAATGCATTTTCTCCAAAATTCCACAATAAATGTGTATATATAAAGGGCATCAATGGAAAGGTGAGAAGGTGTAGGATGTGAATCAGGTGAGACATTCAACGGGAAACGTTATTTGTCCATTAGGTGGCAGTGCAAAGTCAGCAACTGTTGCAATAAAAACGTCAAAATGTTGATTTTTGAAGTGGATTTTCTCCAAAATTCCGCAGTAAATATAGACATATAGGGCATCACTGGAAAGGTGAGAAGCTGTAGTATTTGAATCAGGTGAGACATTCAAAGGGAAACCTTATTTGTCCATTAGGTGGCACTGCAAAGTCAGCAACTGTTGCAATAAAAGAGTCAAAATTATGATTTTTGAAATGCATTTTCTCCAAAATTCCACAATAAATGTGGATATATGGGGCATCAATGGAAAGGTGAGAAGGTTTAGGATGTGAATCAGGTGAGACATTCAACGGGAAACTTTTTTTGTCCATTAGGTGGCACTGCAAAGTCAGCAACTGTTGCAATAAAAGAGTCAAAATTATGATTTTTGAAATGCATTTTCTCCAAAATTCCATAGTAAATATGGAGATAAGGGGCATCACTGGGAAGGTGAGAAGCTGTAGTATTCGAATCAGGTGAGACATTCAACGGGAAACCTTATTTGTCCATTAGGTGGCACTGCAAAGTCAGCAATTGTTGCAAAATGTTGATATTTGAAGTGGATTTTCTCCAAAATACCACAGTAAATATGGACATATGGGGCATCACTGGGAAGGTCAGAAGCTGTAGTGTTCGAATCAGGTGAGACATTCAACGGGAAACGTTATTTGTCCATTAGGTAGCACTGCAAAGTCAGCAAGTGTTGCAATGAAAACGTCAAAATGTTGATTTTTGAAGTGGATTTTCTCCAAAATTCCGCAGTAAATGTGGACATATAGGGCATCACTGGAAAGGTGAGAAGCTGTAGTATTTGAATCAGGTGAGACATTCAATGGGAAACCTTATTTGTCAATTAGGTGGCACTGCAAAGTCAGCAACTATTGCAATAAAAGAGTCAAAATTATGATTTTTGAAATGCATTTTCTCCAAAATTCCACAATAAATGTGTATATATAAAGGGCATCAATGGAAAGGTGAGAAGGTGTAGGATGTGAATCAGGTGAGACATTCAACGGGAAACCTTATTTGTCCATTAGGTGGCACTGCAAAGTCAGCAAGTGTTGCAATGAAAACGTCAAAATGTTGATATTTGAAGTGGATTTTCTCCAAAATTCCACAGTCAATATGGACATATGAGGCATCACTGGAAAGGTGAGAAGCTGTAGTATTTGAATCAGGTGAGACATTCAATGGGAAACCTTATTTCTCCAAAATTCCACAGTAAATATGGACATATGTATGTGTTGTATCAGTAACATTATAACAGTTTATATCAACAATATCCCCCTCACAGAACTAAAAAGATATCAAAATTATTAATGATTAAAAATTAAAATGAGTAAATATTATTGAATGCTGTTCTTCTAAAGTGTTTAATTTGTGTGTTTTTTAATAAATACAAGTCTTTTTTTCTATTGTATGTGTATGCACCTGTAAGTGCTGGCAAGTATTTTGGGAAACAAAAAAAAAAAAAAAAAAACACCCCCGGGCAACAGCCGTGTGCTCTGCAGAATAGCTCGCCACCCAGTGGCCGAAACGTGCATTTTTTAAGGTGGAACGGCGAATGTGGTGCCAACTTCGCGAATGTGGTGCCAACTTCAGCGTCGTAACTAACTGAGTTGATTTCATTGAACGTATCCAAACTGAGAGTTCTTGAGGTCCGACTCCACAACATGAACTTGTTTTTCATAATGTGCTTGTACATTTTATCTGGATTCTTTTTTATTTGTTTCCTGCTTGCATTTTAACTGTGTAAATTAATAACTGTTGAGTGTTTAGTATTTGCTGATGCCTAGGTTCTTAATTAAAAGACAGGTGTTTCCATGGTTACGGTTGTTTCCTAGTGTATCCCAGGAGTTACATGTGTTTTGTGGTGTAAACTGGAGAGCAGTTTGATACGGTGGTGTGTTTTATAGTGGGTTGAGGGTGGATCCTTCAAGTGTCAAAGCTTATTTATAATTAAGCTTAGTTATTAATTAATTAGGGTCATCATTAACAATACTTTTTATTGTGAATTATTTCAATTTCAATTTTCAATTGTGTCAAAGAATCATGACATTTGACTTTATCATATAATATCTAACATTGCCTTAAAAATGACAATACTACTGATTTTTCCAACATTCTTTAAATCCATAAGAATACATATTTCTATTGAAGACAATGAACAGTTTAATACTGGTCACCTTTTAGTGACTTCACTTCATCCACATAACAGTTCTCCACTCTAAACTCTCTAGCAAACATAAAAGTGAGGAAGAATGAAAATATAGCATTTATTCTATTTGAATACATAACGCCCATCCCTATTGTGCATCTCCATCTGTCCTCTCTTTGTTTGTTAATCAAATCAGGTCACCGACAGTACTTTTCCAGGATGTAGTAAACTGTGTCTTTCACTACCTTCAGTTCACAGAGATGGGGACGTTTGAGACGGTGTGGCAGGTGAAATACTACAACTACAACAAGAGGGACCACTGCCAGTGGGGGAACAGCTTCAACAGCATTGAGTATGAATGCAAACCCAATGACACACGCACACTCATGTGGGTCAACAAGGAGACGTTTGTCTGAACGAGGAACAGCCTGAAACATTCAGCGTGTGCTCTGAGCACAAACACAGTGTGGCAGACATAGGAAGAGGTGAAGAGGCTGTTTACTTTTACCTTCACTCTCTGCTCATTTTTTCACTGTTTTTCACACACAAATGTCTTGTATTTTTAAAAAGCATAAATGCACCACATTTACTGTCATATCACATTCAAGGGCAGCATACATGGAATATGGTTATGTTTCTAGTCTTTAAACTATTGGTTTTATTTTAGATTTTATTTTCATTTAGTTAATGGTGGTTATACAAATGTGTAGCACTTAATAATCTACTTTTAAATCTACTTTTAAATGTGTTTTTTAATCATATTTAGATGTATGTATAGTGCTGTATCCGTCCACATGTGTGTGTTTTACAAGTGGTGCTTGTACAGAGGTGCTTTTGTACTTTTACTACTATACTGGTAATGTGTGATGACTTTAATTCCAAAACATCTATTCGAAACATTTTCAAAAATGAATGCCATGACGGTTGTTACTACTGCTGGCATAAAAACAACACAAGTATAACAGGCCATGTTAATATTTTATTAAAAAAAGTTTATAAGCTCACTGTCCACACCTTTAAATATATCAAGTCACTATATAAGTCACTCTTGACTGATACAGTACATGTGGGTGTATAGACCATGCAGCCACACCAACATTATTCAATCTAAACCATATCCAAGGCCATTGATAACAGTATTAAATGCATTTAAAAAAGCTACTAGCTTCATTCCATAGGAAGAACTTGCACACTTTGCCAAATTGTGCCTTGATGACATTTTTGACAGGCTCGTAAAAGTGCACAGTTTCTCTTTAATTTTTAATTAATTAATTAATTAATTAATTAATTAATTAAAGAAAGAAAGCATTAGTCTGTTGTTTTCAATGCTTGTTTCAGCCCATACTCGTTTTGCCCCTGGGTTAATTTAGAAACTACAACAAAAAAAAGTCCTGAGATGTTTTGGAATGAAACCTGTGTAGCTGTGTTGACAGAATATGTATTTTTGTGGTACCAGTTTACAGTACAGTACAGTATTTGACGTTTTGTATTTTTGATGAAGTTGTGCTTTTACTAACAGTATGTTTGTTTTCTCTACCTCTTCCAAATGACAAATGCATTTAAAATATAAACAAAAAATAATTTTCTCATGGAATATATTGATATGGCAGAAATTAGTATTTTTGTACTGTGGATCATGCAAATGTTTTTATATTACTGTGAGTAATTTCTACCAAAAAATACTGTAATGTAGTAGTTTTAGTATAATAATGAATTGACCTATGCAACAAAATAACAAAGACATGGTGGCAAAATGTACTGTTTGTATCATTCAGAAAAGTTGTGAAAATTATTTTATCCTTATTCCTTTTATTCTAAGTAAAGTGCAAAGTATTTACTTGTGGCAGCTTTATTCAATAATTCAATACAATATTCTATATATAATATATATATATATATACTGTCACAGTGAACTTTACAGAGAAACCTACCTGCTACAGGCAATACAATTGAGACACATCAGAGAACACATTTGACTCTCTTATTTGACTTCACCCAAAATCCTTCACCTTATTGTGCATCTTCACATCTGTGTCCTTAAATGTTGAATTTTATAATGCATTCTAATATTATATCCATTATAATTATGTATCCTTAACTTAAAATTGATATTAATTTAATGTCAGTGCTTGACCACGTTGTCAGTTGAGGAGGAGATTTAGCGCCACAGGGATTATGCATTGCA
The DNA here is from genome assembly GCF_963457635.1 of Microchirus variegatus. Classification (NCBI taxonomy): domain Eukaryota; kingdom Metazoa; phylum Chordata; class Actinopteri; order Pleuronectiformes; family Soleidae; genus Microchirus; species Microchirus variegatus. The sequence continues at coordinate 8,223,603 of NC_139812.1, forward strand.
TACTATGAAGTCCATCTGCCTGGTGTCAGTGTTGCAGTACCGCCATGTCGCCGGCAGGTAGCGCACTAGCACAATCGTCTTGAGGAGACAGTGACGTAAATAAATAAATAAATAAATATAACTTGTAGTTCCAGGATGTACAGTAGTGCTGCACCTCCCCCTCCTTCGCTTCACTCCTCCCTTCTGTCAAACGGAGCCTCCTCCTTCTCCGCGGTCTGTCTCCTCCCAGCGGATCTCCCTCCCTCTGCCACTGCAGTGGAAGAAGCCTCTGTGACGGAGAGAGACGGAGAGGAAAGACGCCTGAAGTCGAGTAGAAAGCGAGGCCAAGACTCCACAGAGCAACGCGGCCGTGTATAGTTGTTTTTCTCGCCACAGTTCGGCAGCCCACCGACTCCCTCACTGCTGTACATCCTCCCAGTTCCGTCTTCGTCGCCTGGATTTAATCATCCGACCTGCAAGATGGTAAGCGGCTCCTATTTTCACCCTCCACCGACGGTGGTTAACACAGAAGTGGGCAGGCCGGCGCCGTAATGTTGGCAATGTGTCGAATAAAGTGTCTTTTTGACAGCTTGTTTGTCCACGGCGAACGCTTTGCTGTAACTTCACAGTCGACGACTGAGTAGGAAACGCGCCTCTCACTCACTTTTTTTCAGCTCCCTGTCGCGCTCTCTCTGTGCAACAGCCCGGGGCAGATAGTAGCCTGAAGCCTGTGGCCCACATTTTTCTTATCCCTGCTCGGCATAGCACACACTCTTATTAGCAACTAGGCCTGTGCAAATTACTTTTCGTGACAGACACACATGCTCCTTAGGCACAGGGCTGGCCACTTAGTGTGGCACATTTCACGCACCAGGCAGGGACATGGAACGCCCGCACTCCTTGTGTTTGCTCTGCAGTAAACGTAAGCTCTCATCGTAATAAGTTCACAGCTCGCTGACTCTTTGTACATAGTTGCAACATTGCTACAGTTGAGTAAAAAAGCTGTTTGTGCAAGTTCTATCTATCTATCTATCTATCTATCTATCTATCTATCTATCTATCTATCTATCTATCTAGATGATGGTAAGTTACATCCTCCTGGACAGGCTGAAGTGTGACTGGACACATTTATCCATAACAACAATAATTCTGTGATAACCCTGTTAAACTCCGTAGTATGAAAAAAATGTGCAACAGGTTGCAGCTCCACCACTTTATAATGAGTTACATCTAATGGTGAGGTTTGTACCAAACATGGGATTCTTTTCCACGCACGGTGGCCTTCTTATACCAGCAAGGGTGTAGTAGTTCTTCATTTGCACAGTGGGCTTCCTATCCAAAATGCACAACTGTGACTGTTTTGTCCATTCTGGCTACTGTAGAAACTTGGTGGTGGAAGATGGCAGTCTCTGCAAATCAAGGCCCTTGGCTAAAGTATATTCAAAAGGCTTATATTATATGATTATGAAAAGGGGGATTTTAAGTGATTACACACTTGGGCAAACATATTGATGGGTACTGTTCTCAATTTCTGTCAATAAACCCTGATAAAAAGTGTACACACTGGAACTTTAAGAGGCACCATGCCTTTAGCCTGTTGCTTAAAAGCTTCGACTTTTGATCTTTGAGTCAGAAGGGAAAACACAGGCATTTTATTGAATACTTTTTAATTTGTTAGAGCAAGTGGGTTGGTTCAGTAGTTGCAGTTCAGTGCTAACAACAGCAGTCATCAGTAATGAATCTCAGTGGTTGTGGTGGGATGCCGGGTGATTTGGTTTGATGTGGGGCCCTTGTAATGTCCCTTCCATTTATGGAAGTGTAGTTAGACGTTTTTGGATCTCTGTAAAAGACTTAAGCCCCTCATCCCTCCTTTTTGCTACTCATAGCCCACAATATTTATATCCAACATACATCGAACACTCCTTTACACATATGCTTAATAGCCGGTATGTCAATGTGTCTTGGTCACCTTTTATTTTATTTAAATTTTCAAACATCAATACAGCTGTTAGCTTCAGGTTTTAGTTTTTGGAAAGAGTTGCATTATTCTTCAGTATTGTGAATGAACTAAGATGTAAAATTGAGACCAGTGACTAAAATAATGGATCATTTGGATTTGCATGGTTATGTTTGGTATCAGAACAGGACATTAAAATCACATGTGGTGCGTTCTTAGATGAAGTTAGATTTACAGATATCTTCATGTTTACTGAGTAAAACTGCAAATCTGGAACACTGACTGAGTCATTAATAAACACACGTTAATAGAGATTAACACATTAACCACACGCTAAGATTTCAGTGTATAATCATCTGACAGTCCATCAAGTACAGTGACGTTTCAATAACAAATGCATTAACTAGAGATTGGTAGAGACATTTGTGTTGCAGCTCTCTGTCAGGGGGCAGAAACTTGGGTTATGCACATCCTAATGACTGCATTTGACAGTGCCAACGTATGGCCTGACAAAATGTATTCCTCTCAGCTGCAAAGATAGGTTGGGGGCAGGGATCCACTGTTGCTTAAGCATGTAGTGGAATGATGTGATGCTAAGGGGAAGGGATTAAAATTAAAACCGTCCCGTCGTCCCGGGGACGTCATTAATTGTCATCGGGACGATCGATATTGTCTCTCGGGACGACCACGGGACGAAAGAGAATTTTGACTGACTACATTTTTCTGTTTAAGTTTTCAACACTTTCTGTGAACCAGAACGGGTTCGCGGTCGGTGAGAAATACTTATGTGAAAAGGTAAATGGCTGCACACTCATGTTTGTGTTGTTCAGTGAGACGCAGAAACTGCTCCTCTCTCACTGTGCGCCGCTCGAGCCGCAGCGCGGCTGTCTGCTTTGCGTGCCCGCACTGCATGTAAATATTTCATTAATGTTGACATGTTTGTTTCGATCACTGAATGAAGCCCCGCCAGGCTTAGCGTTGCTTGTTTATTTATTTAAAATAGGTTTTTTTATACACCACGGCTTTTTCTATACCGGGGAACAAGAGCGCATGCGCCCCCATGTAATCAGCGCAGCGCACGCATGTCCAGGTGCCGATTAACCCAAGTCACATTATCAAGTGCCTCATAATTACGGTAACATCGTTCTTGTCAATAAAGATGTTATATTTAGGGATACACCGATAATTCGGCGGTCGAAACAGAGCGAGTACACTGTGGAACAGCACCTGTTAAACGCTGGAAAGTCTCCAAACCAGTATGCGCAGAGAGAGAGAGAGCGAGCGAGAGAGATCTGCGCTCTTGGTCATTAGTTAATTTACTTATTTTTGTGTAGGTAATATGTTGTGAAATATGTTTAAACTTAAATAAACTACATCTACAAGTAGTTATGTCTGGTTGTATTAGTTCGTCCTGTTATTGACGTCATGCTGTCATCACCTGACAGTCTGGCTGATTTAAAGCCCCCAGATGCAGCGCACACCAGATGCGCACGTCATTGATATCATGCGCAAATACAGATATTCGAATATTTGTGTTTTTTCAAAAGTCATTTTTGAGTAATTTTGACAGCCTTAAACAGCCTCATGCAAATCTCAATGCATGGCCCTTCTCATGACGACTACAACCCACTAAATGCAGTCACTAAATGGGAGTAGTGGCATTAGGTCCGGTAGTGTGTTGGTTGTCATCTACAACACAACAAATCTAGTCTGGACATAAATATATTATTTATTATCAACATAATGTATTGTGTTTTTATTATATTATCAGTAAGTAACAACTCAAAATGTAAAAAAAGATTTTCGGGACGATTCAGGACGATTCGGGACGGTTCAAAATGTTTTTCGGGACGTTTCCGGGACGGTGGTGAAAAAAGTTAGTTTTAATCCCTGCTAAGGGGATCATATGCTGCCTTGCAATCAAGTGCCACCCACATATGGATTGAGCGTGTAGCTAATGTAAAAGAGATAAAAGCCCCAGTGAACCACCAGCACAAGTGATGTTCAACACTTCCAACCAGCCCACTCAATCTGGATTTATTGTCCTCGCTGGCTGTTGCATTGCTGCAGTTCTCGGCTCACACTGGAGCCAGCAGTCACTGGCACAGTTCAAACTCTTAGTGAGTCTATTTTTCAGCCTCTCTGCCCAGTGAGAAGAAATGTTTAAAGGAACATTCAAATGTCGCAACATGGGACGCTTGCCTCTAATTTCTGGTTTGAACTGGAGATGAAACAGTTGTGCACATGCAATAATGACAAGTCAAATAAAATATAGTAGCCAATATTGATGCAGGTGCAAGTGTAGGTTATTTAAAAAAGCCACTACCGACTAGGATTACATCAGAACATATGAGAGTACATTTACCGTCTGTTGGCATGTGAAGGAGAAAATATTACTGATTGACATTTGTTTTAGCTGATTTAATTCAGCCATAGACAAAACAATTGTTGCAACTGTAGCTGGGAAGGTGGAGCAGGATTCATAGCCCCATTCTGACTGGTGTTGCCAAGATGAATCTCATGTTTAACAATCCAGAATCTATGAGGTAAGGATTAGGGAGGCACGCTATTGTTGACTCGATATTGGATATCGGGCCCATATATGAATAATGACTAAAACAGAAAAATGAATAGGATGCTACCTCCTTGACTTCTATGCTTACTCCCTCTCAAATTATGATTAAAAAAAATGTTTATATATTTCGCACAATAATGGAAAATGCTGCGAAATATTTAACTTATTTTCATAGAAAAGATAAAATCACTTCTGCAGTTGGGCACAGGGCAAAACTGTCCCGTTTATGTGTGTGTATTGATTATCGCCCCAAGCCTTCCCACTATATCGGCATATCTATTATCTATTATTCTATCAATATCTTGCATCCCTAATTAAAATGAAAAATGTTCATTTGTTTTCAGCAGTTGGTAAATGTTGTATTTATCTTTATCCCCACCAGGAAATCAAGAACAAGATTTGGGTATTGTTAGTATATGTGGCATTTTGAGACTTTTAAAAAGTCTTTGCAGTTAAGCCCGGCAAGAGTTCCTATAGGCAACAGAGATTGTGGTAATTATTTTCACATTTGCACTCATTTTGTGTGGAACAAATCCCTCACTTACACCCACACAGAAATGGAAAGCGTACATAAACCTAAGCATACACAAGTGCTATAAGCTGTATTACACTGTTTTCAAAAGAAGGTGAGAGATGGGTCAGAAAATGTTTTTCTCATGTCCTTGATGGTTTCTCTTTCATGTGATAGATAGTTGTTAATGATGTGCAGTCAGCTCTTCATTGGCCTGCGTTTTGCCTGGTCTTCAAAGGTGGGCGAATAATGGAGGGGTAAATTGCCTCAAACTCAGTCTGAAAGCACAGCTCAGCTCTGCACTCTGCTGCAACTCAGGAGAGTTGAGAATGTTTATCATAACACTCGACTATATGAGAAGCTTGCAAGCACATTTGTGTTCACACAAGCCACTTTAAAGCGGACCTAGAACGGAAGTTCCAATTAATGCTGTTTTTTGGGTGAGTATCTGCTCCATTACCTCATTTATGAAGCCCTGAAGGTTCAAAACAAACAGTTCAGCCACTGCTGAGAACGCTGTGTTTTTTATTGTAATCTCAGGCTCAGCGAGATTTCTGAAAAAACCTGTTCCGGTTACGTAGACAGCAGTTCTCCTGAACAGCAGATCCTCCTTGTGCAGGCACTAGTCTGGGCACATCCGGTTGTGTACATTGTACTGCAGAAGAAGAAGAACGTCCGTTGCGGAGGTGTTTCACTTGTGACAGTGTCTTCTGACTCTGGGTCAAAGGTGTAGATGTGAGAGTGCAGAGAGCCTGGACAGCAGGATCACCTTTTCAGGCACAGCTTCTTTAACCTCCGTGGTTGTAAAATGTATGTGTTTGTGACACTTCGACTTTTTTTACTTTTCATTTTTTTGTCGAGGTGCGCGCGTGTCGATTGTCGGTCGATTTGTCGACATAAATGTCCCATCCCTAGTTAAAACAATGTTTTGATAATGAGTAGCAGTGCATCCACCATTCCAGAGGGGGGAGCTGTGCTTCTGAGAGCTGGTGTGCTGATTACGTCACTTCCAGGTATTGACCAATCACAAGATGGCTTCTGGGTGTCAGATTTCAGTCTGAAACAGAGAGAGCTTCAGTGAGGAGAGATTTCTATTGGCTCGTTTCCAACAATTAGGAGGTTTTTGACCATAAAAACAAGTTAATGTATGTAAGTAGACCTCCATAACTCACATATATGTGCGATAGGACTGCTCTATTGGAGCTTTAAGTCTCAGCAACAATATTATGTGAAGAAGCATCAGTCTGATACAGTTAGTAATCATGGAGAAAAGCAGTAAGGATAACGTTTCAAACACTTTCCTGCAGATTCCCTGCACCATTAATAAAGGATAAGATTTAGTCACTGTTCTCTTTTTTTAGTCTCTTTCATTAGTCTTATTTTGGATACAGGCAGGATGCATACAACTCGGCTTATGTTTAAAATGCAGAAATTCCATCCTAACTACCCTGGTGTTTTAGAGCCTCGCTACTGGCTCTATTAGGAGGATGGGGATTGCTGGACAGACAAAAACAGATATATTTGCAAGTGATAAAAGAACTTAACCGCAATTAACTTCTTGATTTGGTTCTCATCAACCACAACTCATCTCTCAGATGTGGATGAAAAGCTCTGTTTAGACTTACTTTCAGTTTCTGTTTCACCTCCTTGTCAGCCTAATAAAAGAAGTTCCTGCTTTTACTTATTGACTGTCATTGTTTCTCATTAATAGCACTATCTGAAACTAAGCAAACAGCTGCAGAGAGAAGCTTCCTGCTTCCTGTTTACACCAGCACATGCATGCCCCGTCTATCTGAAACATCACACAATATATCTTTAAGTATGTTGGTATGAATGCAGCATACTTTTGTTGAAGTGCTAAAATGCTTATCAGGATGCAGTTAATTTTCATCTGATTCACACACACTAGAGTGTCATGGCAAAGAGTTGTATTAGAAAAATAATTTAAAGTATACATCTAAACTGTAAATGTGCTAGTATTGTGAGCAACATATGCCCAGCCTATACTCTATACTTACAATAAATATTTTATATTTATTAATGCTAAGTGCTCATTCGGTATATCATGCTGTGAGTAGTTATTGTTTTGTCCCACCTACTCTTTTTCATTGGCTCTGTTTGAGTTGGTAATCGGTACACACTATCTGACTGCGCCAAGTCGGCTCAAAAATTCAAACTTGCTTGATTGATTGTGACTGAGGACGACTCAAGTCTTTATCCCTCACACAGTAACAGGTGTCTGTGCCATCTTGCCATGTCGACTGTCCCCAAATAGTGCTGCCTGATGCAGGCTGTGTCCAACTGTAAATCATGGATAAAATTGGGAAAAAATCTTGTATTGTGTCCCCAGCTTAAGATGAGGATGACTGTGATCTTACACTGAAGCTAATGCTGAAGGTATGTCATCCAAGTAAACTATTCTTTGTGGATATAATAAGGCTGATGTTGCAGTTGATGTAAATCATGATAGCACTGTAACACAGTTCAGTTAATGTATTGTACATTAACTAGTGGATAGAGAAAGATGAACCAAACAAGCTTGAAGTGAAATCAAATGTGCTGGCCTGATAAGAGTTTGCACAAGGTGAATTGATGGGGACCATGTTGTTTGTCTGCAGCCCCTTATATTTTATTTCCCAGCCTTTGATATTATGTCTGTGTTCAGTTGGTCTGTAATTAGTTGATTTTTTTTTAGCACGGCCATAGTGTACTACAATGAACCAGCAACCATGCCAGACTCTTCATTATGCAAAATGTGTTTTGTGTGCTAAAGCCTAATTGATTCTGAATGAAGCTTGCATTATTGATGAGCCAACACAAGTCTCTCACTAGCTCTTTCTCTATTTGCCTCTATTCTGCTGTGACAAAGCAAGATTTTTTTCATGTCATGATTTTTTTATTTTCTGTCTGTGATTATTTATATTCATTGACCTGGTACGCTCCCCTTAGCATCTACATAAAGGGGCAGCATGAAGTGATCTATTACAGATGAAGACAAGAGTAACTCTTGACTCTTGTTAGCTGATCCAGTGACCTAAGGCAGACCTAACCCTTAGTGAGTCAACCTGTAATCTTCAACACCAAATCTGCTTTGCTGTAAGTCTCCTCATTTCCAGAGACCCTACCACAGCCACCACTTATGGATCGTAAATATTGAGGATGTTGTTGAGAGCATGCCCATCCAATACTCATTTATGCACCAGTTTGTTTTGATAAATATTATTTTATCTTTTTAAGCCGATATTAATTTATTATATTTCTTATATTAAATAACCACATAAAGGTTTTAAATTAATTTTAGTTTGAAAGTTGCCTCCAGCACATTCACAAATTACATAAACATCTGTGAAACATGCATTTAGTATGAGAAGCCAAAATTCCAAAATTCATGCTGTAGTTTTAAACTGACTAGCCAAAACGTTATTGATCAACACTGCTGTAGTTTCATAATGAATTCAAAAAGGGACGTTCAGATTGTCTGGTCTGTCACCATTTATTCATTCTATGCTATTGAAATATTGTTTTACCAGAGCTACATTGCTTCTGCTTTATCCTCCACATGAGCGTTGTGGTGTGGGTTGACATCTAGAGTAGATAAATCTTAATTATTTAAGTCGTTTGAAGTGTTGTTAACAATGGATTTTTATTTTTTGTATTTTCATGACTAATTTAAGGGGGAAATAAAGGTGTGAACAAAAGTATGCATTGTACAGCAGGGTGAGGGTCTATCCATGAACCTGCCCTTGAATTGGAGAACCCAGGTTTAAGGACTTGAATCCAAAACATTAAGTCGCTGTATCTGCAGCCCTCAGTGCTGCTCTGTCTCAGATCGAGCTCCATGTAAGGGAGTAAACAAAGGGATCTTTCCCTATGGGGATCAATAAAGGATCACATTGTCACTATTACGCAGAGAGCCACACAGGCAATGGGACACCCTGTCCCAGTAATGGCAAACTCATGTGTTACACTGGAATTCAATCTCCTCAACTGCCAATGTGCAGCCTCTGTCAAGTTGTTCCACAGAGGAAACCATGTATATGTCAGCCTCAGATCACTGCACTGGTGGCTGACTCTGTCTTCCTGATAGGGTGTCACATGCTCAGTTTCTCTCTCTGGCTAATCCTCCTCTGAAGTCACCTCCTTCTCCTCACTGCTCTTAAAATACCACAACTTCACTGAGGTAAGTCTACTGTAGCACGAGGATAAGCCATTGTATGACATAACTTTCTTTCTCCAATCAGTTTAGTCTGTGTATTGTTACTCAGTGTTGCAAAGCATTGGCAATATTCCTTGGGGGTAACTTTTTATATTACTTCAGTTGTGAGCTTTCTTCACACTGGCAGGTGTGCAATTGCTCTCCTCGTGTTTTCTTTTGGTTTTCATGCCATTTACAAATACTTGATGAGGGATTGTAATAAGAGAATCACTTTAGACTGCAGCATGACCTCAGCTCTGCTTATTAAGGTTTTCTGAGCCAGACACAAACAGTCAATAGCTTCAGCAAAATCTATTCAGCTGAAATGTTTTTATTTATCTGCTGCTGAGCATTGCCATGGACACCTAGATTGGACACCTAGGGCCTGATTTACTAAAGCTTTGCGCGTGCAAAAACGTGTGCAAACTGGATTGCACACGCAGATTAGCGTTGATGCTGATCTACTAACAGGGCGCAACGAGGAGCGCATCCCTCAGACGGGCAAAATAGCACCCGCAACCCATTTAGCGTTCTTGCCTTAATGCATATGCAATATGGGGCGTTTACACGCTATTTTGCGTGTGATGGGAGGAGAAAATGTAAATATGTTATTTTAGCACGCGCAAAGTGATTTATCAAACCTGAAACTGATTGCGGTGTTTATTTTTGCGTCTATATTTAGCACGTTTGAAAGGCAGGTCTTAACTGGCACAGCGGTGCGCGGCGCGCACATGGCTGCGGTTATTTATAGTTATATATATTTGTAAATCAGGAAATTACGCTTTCCCCAACTACGCGTTCACAGATGACGCACATTCGTTTCTTATTTGGTATATCTGAATAAATTAAATATTGATATCCAGAGGAGAAATGTATGTTTGTACTGGTATGGGCTTACCTTGGTCTGCAGTTTGTGGTTCAAGGAGGGCTCGTACCTATGTTCCCCGGTTAAGACCGGAGGAACGGGGAACCCCGCTTTACCTTAACGTGTCCATCTAACCTGGTCTACACGGCGAAGCACAGGTGGCACAGTGCGCACACGTCACCAAAACCTCACAGGCAGGTTACCCTAACCCTAACCCTTCCAGTTCCAGACACATTTAAATGCAATAAATAATCACAACAATCACTATTTAATGTAACTATATGAATCAGCTATAGATATATCATATCGATTGTCCCGTCGCCTCTGACGTCAGATCAAAGGCTGTTGGCACGCGTAATGGAAACTCAGCCTGACTGAATGAACACAGATCCAGGGACGGACTGGGACTAAAAAGCCGTTGTGATGATCCGCTTTATTTATTTATTTACTTATTGATAAGAAAGTCACTCATCCATTAGAGCCATAAAAACAGCAGAACTCGCTCCCTGGCAGCTGTCAGTGAGCTGCAGGTGAGTCAGGAGGAGAGCGCAGCACCTTCTTTTTTTTTTTTTTTTTACGGCAACATCCATAGTCCATAGTTTTCTTTGTTTGATACGTCAGGTAATGATGGAGCTGTCCAAAATACTGACGCAGGATTGTAATTATAATAATAATAATAATATAAAAAGGTCCTATGGACCCGGGGAACAATATGTCATATATGCCTCGATCCCAGTTATCTGCTCATCGCAGAACGTCACTTTCTGTTGAGTGGCTTCAAATTTAATTCAGCGCTTCCGTTGAGTCTGCTCTTTCTCCATGTGGACAACTCTTGACTCGCGCAAAATCCTCATTTAAATAGGGCGGTCTTAACCACTTCTGCGCCTGTAGTCAATTGCGGCCGCAATCTTAGTAGTTCACCCGCAAAACGTAATCCAGTAGCGGGCGCAGTCTTTCTGCTCGCGCAAGCAATTTAGCGCTCGCTATTTGGAATCTTAGTAAATCAGGCCCCTAGTGTCCAATCCCACACTAGGTGTGATTGGACAATAAAACTGCTTCTGGTTTTGTCTAATGAATTTTTATTTGTTTATATATGCCCGTAAATTAACCCTTATAACCTCATATGCGTTGAGTTGAGTTTGCCAAGCAGAAGCTCAGTTTGTTTGTCTGCTGGACAATTGTGATTGGTCGATTGCTTGCTGCTGGGCCAGGCCATGTTTCTGTCTCTCTCAGCTATGTGAATGTCCATTCCATCACTCCCCTCCTCATTGCCACAGGGACTCCTTACTGACTCCCATGTGAGCATTCAGCCTCATCTTGCCAGGTATCAGTGGACACTGCAGTGCTGGAGGGGATTGGATGCGGATGTGACTGCTGAACATCAGCCAATACTACTCCCTCCCTCTCTCTCTCTCTCTCTCTCTCTCTCTCTCTCTCTCTCTCTATTCCTCTCTTCAATTCTGCAAACAATTCTGCAAACCCACACCCACGAACCTCTTCAAAGGACCCTACCTGTTACTGGAGTTATTTCCAACTCCAGTCTGGATTCAAGACTAGACTTGTTAGTCGACATACTGAATGTCCCATGATCAAACTGAACAACCATGATTAAACATGTGTGCTCCTCATACTGTCACTCAGATTAAACCGCTTTATTCATTAATTCTTAGTTGCGCAGTTTATACAATTACTCACCTCAGTGTATACATTTATAACTTCAAATTAATGTAATAAATATATAAAATGTTTAATAATGGTAAAAGTCCTACAGCCAATCCTGACCTTTTGAGTTAATTTTTGCCTTGGCTGGGAGTCACTGAGGGCAGGCAATCCTTACTTTTAATGTTGTGTGTAAAAGTTGTTATCTGGAAATATCTTCAGAGAGTTGTGATGCATTACTCATCCTAAGTGTTTATTCTGTGCACATCCCCACCTCATCAGTTAAGCTAATCAAATAGATTAGATTATCTGATGATCTATTGTTTCTATTGAACTGAGAAAAGCTCCAGGCCCAAAGTCTCAGCAATTTATTTTACAGTCCTATGCGTATGCCGAGTGAAAAAATATAATTTCATGGTAATTAAGAAATACGAGAAAATTGATCTGACAGTTTTATTTCAGAATTTCTGATATACATACTGTATATGAATACAGAACCTGCTCATTATATCTGGTCAAAATCAATCATGTGCTTATCACAGATAACCACCTGTTGCCTTCTGTATTTGATACCATTGTTAGTTTCATAAATAAGCAAATTTGTGTTCTGTAGAAAAATATCTAAAACACTGGTTTGCACTCTGATGAAACACCCACCTGTAAATGTTACATTCTGTTAATGAGAGAGAATTTAACACTGTCAATGCCATCTAAAGTAACTAATAATTGTTCTTGTTTGAAACAATTCTAATGTCTTCTCTGTTTCTCTCTGTCTTTAGGGAAATGAAGCTAGTTACCCCCTGGAGATGTGCTCGCATTGTAAGTATTCATTCACGTGTGCTCACTTTAGATGGAGAGCTCTTGTCTGTTGTTTTTTTCTGGCTTGAATTATGATTGCATGCTGACCCACTTCAATACATGCTATTTACTGTGTGACGTGGTGCCGCTGGGTATTTTTATGAATGTTGACGTTTTTATCATAAAGTTTGTCCATTTGTGTGATGTCGTAAATCAAGGATTATCACTGTGATAAAACACAATTCATGTAGTTATGGGTATTGTATGTTTTCAGAAGTATTTCAGAAAGTGATAGGATATCACCTCTCGAACTTTAATCAGGCATGTTTACAAGAACTTTGAGGAGGAGGAGGAATTGGGGATATGCCTCACGTTTCTTCTTTGTCCTTCACCTTACCTACCTTATGATATTATTATTATTATTATTCACAGACTCAGGCCTTGTTTAAAAAGAAGCCAAGGTTTGTAGATTTCACTTTGACACAGTTTTACCAGCACATTGAGAACCAGGTTAAAATGGATCAACTGCTGCATGCGTTTAATGAGCAGTGAGACTACGACAGGTCCCACTGTAGTGTAGGTGTACTTCAGGGACAGTGCCACTGCCGAGAATGACCTCATCATTCTCAGTATCTGAGTCACATGTGAACAATTAATTTGATGACCGGGCTAGAGAGTTATTAGCCCTTGAGATTTTTATTGCACAGTTGAAAAGGTGTCCAAACAAAATTAAAACAGTCTTAAAGGGATAACGGGGCTCTAGAGTGCCATCATATTTTTTGAGTAATTGCACTGGTGGTCTGAAATCCCATGCTGCTTTAAATGTGTGCATCTTTTTTTATGTGACTGTGGTATTATAGCGGGCTAGCCTCGACATGCTCAAATGTAGCACTTAACTATCACGACACGCTAATGCATCAAAGGTATAAGCACAGAACCAAGGTAAAATGAAATTGAAGCAATTGAGTGTTTTCTACAGCCAATTTAGAGGACAGTGTCTGCATTAATAAAAGAAAAAACGTTCTGCAAGTAGAAGATGGGAGCCTGATACTAACATTACTCTCACTGCTCACTGAACATTTCAGAGAAGTCAGCGGATAACACTTTTTTAGTTTGAATGCAGCCCTCTTCATTGGTAACCCCAGGCACAGCACAGTATTAACCCAGCACCTTATGGTGCTTTTCTATTAAACAGTTCTAGCACAGAGTCTACTAGAAACAGTCAGAGTGAACATACAGTATTACACAATATTTGTTATAATGACATCTAAACGCATGGAGTGAAAATCTGAAAAACTGATTTTAACCACTTAACAAATGACTGTGTACAATCTACGCAACTGTATGCTATTTTAAGTACATGTTTTCTACTTGGAACTTTGTATCATTTCTATTTAAGATTACTGATCTACTCATGCCTGGTAACTTTGGGTTAGGGTAAATCCAAACAAATGAATACAGGAATTACTTTGCTTCAAAGTATCATCTTAAATTAGTTTTCTGTATGATACACACACTTCTTTTTGCCTTCCTCCTTACTTTCTCTTCTCTTTGTCTCTCTTCTGGCTTTCGCCTCTGTCTCTCACACCCTCCACTGACACAGCAGCTGTTCAGCTCATCAACTGCTCAGGCAGACACTGGTTGTGAAGAAATTAGCTCTGGCCTGCTGCACCGCCACATAACTGCCCTAAAACAAATGTGAACAAAAAGTCTAAGACCCACTCAACAGCACCTGCCATTTTTTATATGTTGACATCTATTAAATTAACTTGAGGATTTTTGTCTTCAAGAATCATTTAGCACTTCAGTTTGAAATAAATCATTATTCCTACATGGTGGATACATTTCTAAGAGGCGGACTCCTGTCAGTGGGTTGTTACGCTGATACTGGCTTTATAAAACTCAGATCAGGCAAATACTTAAAAGCTGACTCTCTTCACACACAGAAACATATGCACACACACACACTCTTCACTGCATCATACTCTTGGTTGAAACCATCGCAGGACTGTCTGCAGCCGACTAAAATAAACAGAGGGCAGCTTGCTGGAGTTCCTTGTTGCTAGGGGTTTCCCTGAGGTGGGAACTAGAGAGCCTCCGTAGGTGGGGGTGTTGGGGTGAGTTGGGGGTTTTCTGATGATGGAACAGCTATAAATATATGGGGAGTGTCAATGTGCTGGCTGCCTTGTGTTGCCCTTGGTATGGTCCATGCAGGCTAGAAGTACATTATCAAACAGCACCCAGAGCAATCAGCTTAATGCACTGAGTGCTGTAGCTTTTCCATGTAGAACACACCCTACTGTGTGGCCTCCTCTTAAGGCCACATTATACTTCTCCGACTGCGTAATGCGTTATCCGACTGCGTCACCACAGAGATGCCTCGAGCCTTTATACTTCTGCGTCGTGGTGACGGACACGCGCTGCAATTTCCCGCCCGATCAGTAGGGGTCGCTGCGCAAGGTTGTTGTGCTTCTGGCTAGAGCTGAAACGATTGATCGATGAATCGATTATTAATCGATTACTAAATTAATCGACAACTATTTTGATATCGATAATCGGTTTTAAGCTTTTTTCATGATTAAAACAAGATTTCGGATTGTTTTAACTTCTTAAATTGGAATATTTTCTTAGTCTTTGCTCCACATTACAAAGAAATCATTAAAACTGAATCATTTTGGTTTGTGGACAAATCAAGACATTCAAGAACATCGTCATTTCCAGGTTTGACAAACACTGATCAATGTTTTTTTTAACATTTTCTGACATTTTATGGACCAACCGATTCATCGATTAATCGATTACGAAAATAATCGTTAATTGCAGCTCTACTTCTGGCTACAGTGAGCAATGGTGTCCGAGAGAGAAAGAGAGAGAAAGACTGTTGTTGTTGAAACGGTTGCCGTTTCTCACTTTTCTGTGTGACGGAACGCAGTTTTAAGATAATTTGAGGCGAGAAATTGGCCATTTAGAGTCTAAACATGTGCCGTGTGTGTTAAGATATGACGTATTTATAGTTTAGCAGCAGGCGTTATCGGCGGGGATCAGCCCCGCGTCTGTGGACGCTCGGTGCCCACTGTGAGCCGGCACAATGCAGCTTTGCTCGGCCTGTCCTGAGGACCAATCGCAGCTCTTGCCGTCTCCGTTGTCCCTTGACGGAGTGACGGACACTTAAAAAATATTTCGTGCAGTCGGAGACGACGCAGAGGCTCTTCGACAGGCTCTGCGTCGACGCAGAGGACTCTGCGTAACCTACAGAGAGCACTTTACGCAGAAGTATAAATTGGGCTTTACTCGTGGCCTGGTATAAGATAAGACTAGGTGTGACAGGGAATAAGGTGTGTGTTTGTGTATGCCTCTTTTTCCCCCAATACACAGAAACAATATGCTTTCCAAATGCACAGGTTAAAAGGCTTGATTAGTGTTCTCCAAACCTCTAAATGACAATGTCCTGAAATATAACTCGAAATATTCAGTTTACTGTCATAAAGAGGAGCAAATAAATTGGAACATATTCAAGAGGCTTAAGTCAGAAGCAATTCATTAGTCAATAAACAATAGATCAGGGCTATTCAACTAAAATTTCTGGAGGGCCAGCATTTTGGAAGGCTTTCCAGCAAGTGGGCTGGTCAACCCCTGTACTACATGTACAGTATGTACAGTAAACGGATACAAATGTATTCAATAATTTAGCACTTATTTATTGAAATAGCTACTAGTTTTGTGCTAAAAAGGTTACGTTACAGTACCACCAACATTTGGGTATAACAGTCACAATTGGCTCTTACAAAATTAGAGGTAACAATATAAACAACATTAAGGTGCAATGGCCACAAAAGGCAATTTTTGCAGAAATATAAGTAATGGTACCAATAATATTCAGGTACGACTGCTACAGTTGGCTCTAAGTGCAAAAAATAAAAGTTACAGTACCAACAAGACACAGGTACCGCTACAGTTGGCTCATAGTGCAAAATATTCTGGTACATACATAGGCCGCCTACAATTACAGCTGTACTAGTATTTGCCAAAAGGGACGCAAAGTGCCAGAAATAGGCGAAGCTATGGTTTTAATAATACATTCATTATTTATGGGTTAATGGGCCGCGGGCCGGTCCAAATTGCTTGAAGAGCCTGATCTGGCCCCCGGGCCTTAAGTTGAATAGCCTTGCAATGGATTAATCAGTTTGCTGTTGCATTACACTAGAAATCAAGTTAGTTGTCTGTGAGCTTTCAATATACCAAGTGCTCATAAATATATTCATTTTTGTCTCGAACACCGTGTTTTCTCCCATTTCTTTGACAACTCTACACTGTTTTTGCTTAGTAAAACCCATTGCTAATTGGGGGCAGTGTTGTGAATCAGACTCATGTAATTACTGAACTGTGTGTGTATCCTCCTCATGTTTACCCTCCCTCACACCTCATCTTGTGTATTTTTGGAGCTATATACAGCAGACTGTTATTATCGGTAACATTCCAACACATTTTCTGTACGTGATCTCATACCCCGCCCACGGTCTCAGCTCAGGTTAGCTTTGTTAATGGAGTCATTAATGTGCAGAAAAAAAGAGGACACATTCATTAATGACAGTTTTGGAACATTGTGTTTTATAATTAAACAAAAACGGGGAGGTACGTCCTGCTCTACTCAACAGATTTTCTGTTCCCTCACAGCTGTGCTTCTCTTTAGTGGTTAGTTCGCCACCTGACTTTTAACAGTGTTACTGGTAGCCATAGCCGATAATATCACATTTGACTCTCTCTTACACTCACACAAACAACCAGAAAGTATGTTAATGAATCCATAATGTGTACAACACTGATGCGTCTGCCATCCACAAGCTTCAAGCCACAAGCTACATATGCATGTGTTTTCATGTATACACCACATGAAGTGTTTAAAGGTTCCACCTTTTGTTTCTGTGTGTGTGTGTGCGTGTGTGGGGGGGGGGGGGGTGCTAAAGGATTCAAGTCAGTCGCCTAGTAACACAGATGCATGTGCATGCAGCGTTTTACGACAGTGTGTGTTTGTTGTGATTTGCAATGGAGTATATGAGATTATCATAATCATCTCACAGTTACATTGGGTCTCCCTCAGAGCTGCTTGATAAGAATGTAAAAACCCATTTTCTGAACCATATAGCACAAATATTACCCATAGAAAATCTGTTCTACAATATTAATATATGCTGTTATGTAAAACATGACTCTTTCACCTTCATTCATATTCTAACCAGGAGTATCGGTTTACAGCATCAACCACATCGTTGCAGCTGTCATTGATGTCTAAAGACTCAAACACACAGGTTATGACACCAGGGTTAATTACTGCATTCAGCTTTGTCTGCATCTGTTTCTGTAATTGTATTATGCATAGGTATAGACGTCTCGTCTTTGTGGCACATTTCATGAACACAGCTGTGCAATACAGTGACCGCAGCAGCTTGTGTGTTGAACACTATCTGTAATTGCACATTTTGTGGTCTGGCGACTGTAAAGGCAGTCAACGTTTTCCAATCTGGTGATTGGGGGAATTACGCTCCATTTGCTGCATTCACTGCAGTCAATGGCACTGATTTTGCATCTACTTGCAGGATAAGTGTGTGTGATATCAACATAAAGTATGCAAGGTAGTCAGACATGCATTCATACCCATACACTTCCTATCTGTGCTACAGATGAGCTTAAGTATGACACAGTATGGCTGCAACGATGCCCCTTTCACAGACCTGTTTTGAGCTGAGCTGGTATCATCTGCTGTGAACAGGAAACAGGAGGCTGCTGATAAGGAAGTGTTTTGTGTCACAGGACAGCCGTGTGCTTGCTTCTCATAACTCACACCTAGAGGACACAGAAACCCTGTGGTAAATCCGATTTTGAGCATTTTTGTGTGTGTATCAGGAACATAAAAACAAGGCAGTGACGCCTCCAATAGAAATAAAATCTAATTTTCATTACTTCATTACAAGTAATGAAAATTAGATTTTGTGGGACAAACGTGATTCTAAACGGTTTTGTTTCATGTTTGAGAACGCATTTATCGATCTACAGGACACCGGGGCTTTTGCAGTGCTCAAACAGCACACAGGCACAATTCTGAATGCAAATAAGAAGGCAATCAATCGACGATAACACAGGGGCTCTCACTCCTGGTTCTGGGGAGCCCCTGTCCTGCATGTTTATGTGTTTCCCTGTTTAATTTTCACCTGAGAATGGTAGTGATAGTTATCAACATCAACTGATTTGAAAGTGTTTACCATGATAACCTTTTTAATTGCTTCTTTGCTATTTATAAGAGTGATGAGTCTGCACTCACCTCAAAGGCAGAGCAAAATTATTCCTAAAGATATTAACACCCCCTTAGTGTTTTGAGAATGCTGTTTATATTCAGCATCAAATACAGGTGACTCAAGGCCACAGCATACGATCTGCCTTACGTTATGCGTTTTTGGCCTTAGGTCAAGAATCCATACAATCCATCCAGCTATAACACAAATTTCTAACATGAGGGAAATATGATGTGATGACTTTTTAATGCAATCGTCAAAGTTTATTTACAGTGTGACATCATAATATTTTGAAAAAAAACATTTGATCGACAATTACCTAAAGTCCAATAACGGAACAAAAGGGTAGATTGTGACTCGACTCCTTACATGTTTACAGGTTAGTGATGGATTACAACCATGAGGTGGTAAATCTAGGATTTTTCCAGTGGTCAGAGAGTTCAGTGTATAATAAATCTATGATGACATCTCCTTGAACCTCACCTGAGGTTTCTTAGCCTGATAAATATGTCGCCCTAGCTTATTGTTCCTCCTTCCCCCTGTTTGCTGCGTGTTAAGATTAATAGATAGTGATGATGTCATTTAGGATCACAGACTACTGTAGGTAGTGTTGTAGTTTGTGGTTGGCCACCCGAATCATGTGACCCTCTGTGAATGAGCTCATATAGTAATTAACAACTGGCTTTGTTATTGCTTCTGGATAACTCCTTGCCATTGCTCAGTATAGTGGGTTAGGGAGTTGAGGCTGTTTCTGATGGCAGGGGAACAAAAGATGCTGGTGTCCTCTAATAAAGAAGCACCAGTAGGCAACAAAGTCTGTGAGTTTGCAATAACTGTCTCCATGTATTTATGTGTCTTTGTGCTATTTCCTCTGTTCCTTTCTCTCCCAACGACTCTCATTTCCCCCCTATTTTAAATTCTCTGCAGTAGTAATATTTATTCATTTCAGGTCACTGTGTAGTAGAGGAGAACATAATGTGCTGTGGTTTTGTGGGTCTCGGAGCGCTTGGCTCAATACTGTGCAGGCTGGAATTGGTGTCCTTGACCTAGTTGCAAGTGTTGGCTGCTAGAATTTATGACTACAGTTCATGCAGGTGTTAGCGAGGGTATTTTATATGTTGCATTTTTTTTTTTTGCTGGCTCAGTCTACATGATTCCTTATTTATCAGCAAACAGTTGAAAATAAAAGTGCACTGTGGCTCATTTCTCTTTCACTTTTAACTATAACATATCTGTGTCCTGGATTTCCTGCTGTGAATAGAAGAGGCCGTCATACCTGTAGTCTTTATCATTTGTGTGATACCGAGTATCCAGGCAGTGGAGAAGAAAATCACCAGCTGAATCTACAAAGAAAATGTCAGTGTCTCATTAAGATTTTCTCTCTTTTTTTCTCTTTGTCCAGTCGATGCTGATGAGATTAAGAGGCTAGGGAAGCGGTTTAAGAAACTCGACCTAGATAACTCTGGCTCGCTCAGTGTGGAGGAGTTCATGTCCTTGCCGGAACTGCAACAGAACCCCCTGGTGCAAAGGGTTATCGACATATTTGACACAGACGGGAATGGAGAGGTGGACTTTAAAGGTATGCAATAAACTTTAACCTAAATTTACTGCTGTATTCTAGAACTACTGCCCCCTATCATTATAACATCAGCTGACTAACATGGACGGTTTACTATTTGAAGTCTGTGTTGTTGGTATTTGGTGTCAAGGCTCCCAACGAAGCAACTCCTTGCAAACATACACTAAGCTTAGTACATCCCTTAATAAAGAGGAACATCTGCATCAGATGCAGACTTTAGTAAAGATCTAAGTGCAGTTAGGCCTGTATGAGCTTTCCCCAATACCCACACACAAACATGATTAAGTAGGAAATGTGTCTCAACCGGTTTTTCTCAAAATGTATGTAAATCAGAAATTAAAGCATCCAAACACATGTAAAGGAACTTATCCACCATTAACACCACTGTAACAGAAAAGTTGATCTTCATACTGTATTAATGTGTCTGTGCTGTCTGTGTTTTGCTTCTACCAGCTAACAGTAGTTAGATCACACTAAGTTCCATAAGCATTTAGTGTGCAATAAAGCTGATTCCATGTTTGAGGTAAAGCTCCCATAGACCGGAAGTTCCAATTAACGCTGTTTTTGGTTTGCTTCTGCACCATTACCTGTGTTTATGAAGCCCTAAACACAAACCGTTCAGCCACTGTTAAGAATGCCGGGTTTTATTGTATTCTCGGGCTCTGCAAGCGCTCTGAAAATGCCTGGAATCGTGACGTACGGATCCCGTCTCCTGAACAGCAGATCCTCCTGCTACGGGCACTAGTCCGGTCACATTCTGTTGTGTACATTGAACCGCAGAGGAAGAACGTCCGTTGTGGAGGCGTTTCACTTGCGAGTCCGACTTCGGGTCAAAGTTGTAATAGGGACTGCGGCGGGTAGTCGTGACGAAGCCCTTTTTAAACATTGTTAAAACAATGTTTTGATAATGAGTAGCAGTGTATCCACCGTTCCAGAGGGGGAGCTGCACTTCTGAAAGCTGACGTGCTAATTACGTCACTTCCACCTGGCCAATCACAAGACAGTTGGGATAGCTCTCGTTGGCTGGCCAATCACAACACAGTCTGTCTTCTTGGTGTGAGATTTCAGTCTGAAACTGCGCGGCTGACGAGAGCTTCAGTGAGGAGACTGAATATGTGACTTGATGCTTGCACAGCATTTCCATTATACAGCAACAATAAATTCCATTATATCAAGATGACAGTGATGATTGTTCTCCTTCCCCAGAGTTCATTGAGGGAGTCTCACAGTTCAGCGTCAAGGGTGACAAGGAACAGAAGCTTCGGTGTAAGTAAAGCTGCTCCTCCGTGGAAACCTCATGTTACCAGATATTGCACCAGTGGTTCAGGGTCTTCTTTCCCAAACACATTTACTTGTTCTGCGGTCTCTGTAGTTAAACCTGGCATGACTTCATCTCAATGCATCCTAGTCCTGCAACAACAAACAACAGTAAATGTTTACTGTAATGATTTACTTCTAAAGTATTCATAACCCTTCTATCCAGAATAATCGGTGTGAAAGTTGAACACCACCAGTTTTAGTGCCTTTTGAATTAACACTTGAAGCTTGGAGCCAGTGTGTGTGAAATGCAAATAAGTATGTTTATTGAGGGATTATTGAGTGAACAGCAGTGAAAAGGGGGACAAAGTTACAAGACAGGTCTCTGTTTTAACTGATTCTACACTGAGTCTGTTTCTTTTCCCTCGTCTCTGCCACACCCTTGCACCACAGTCGCCTTCAGGATCTATGACATGGACAAGGACGGCTACATCTCCAACGGCGAGCTCTTCCAGGTGCTGAAGATGATGGTGGGCAACAACCTGAAGGACACGCAGCTCCAGCAGATCGTGGACAAGACCATAATCAACGCAGACAAGGACGGAGACGGCAGGATATCCTTCGAAGAATTCTGTGCTGTAAGTGGAAGCCCCCCTCTGGTGTTTTGGGGCAGTGACATGTAGTATCTGCTGATGCAGACTGTTGTGCTGCAGGCAAATGTCAAAGGGGCAAAAGAAAAGCCTTGAAAACAGTTTTTTCTCCTCTGGCCTGACTCTCTCAGTTTTTCCCTGACTTGTAAAACAATCTGTTTTCGCTTATCCAAATGTGCCCTACTGTGAGTCAAATGACACGTTTTGCATCACAGTAGGGCAAATTTTGAAAATGGAAAACAGATTTTTTTACAACTCAGTGAAAAACTGAGGGAGGGAAGCACATTTTCTAAAAAATACTACTGCTATTCTAGCAATACAAAGCCACATTCAAATCGGTGAAGTATCCCTTTATATTGAGGTCAACACATGAAGGGGACCTCTAAAGATGCTCATATAAAGCTGTTTCACACACTGAAGAGAACTATTCATAACTTAATCTACCAGAAATAACCAGCAAGGTTCAAGAAGGGAGAGGTGAAATTAAGATGCAGATTATTTAAATATCTGGTGTTGGCTCATTTAAACCCTTCCTTTGCACTATTACTGTTCACCAGTTTTCAGTTGATCGTTTTTATGCCTTTTTAAGGACTGTTCAAGTGGTCTTTGTGTTTGCCCAGTTTTTAAAATCTGCCTTTTAAACCCACAGTTGAACAAAAGCTAGAATAATTGTTAGGCTGGGATACCAAAGATATCACGTTTTTTGTGTATGCAAGATTAATAATAATAATGCATTCATCAAGCACTTTTAAAGATTTTGAAATACTCAGTTTGTGAAAGTCTCTTTCAGATCTGTGAAACAATGATCACCCACACCATGACATCCTCTTGTCAGACCCCCTTTGTTTGGAGATGTTTTCTAAAAGGAAAAGCACCACTTTCAACTCTGACAGACAAAAGGAGCGCATGTGACAGCTGCGTCTCTGGAGCCTTGAACTAAAAAAGACGAGTGTATTTTCAGTATAGCACGGGGAGAGTATTACATCGCCCCCCCCCCCCCCCCCCCCTTTTTTTATTAATAAAGCAGTAACTTCTCAAGGAGGAGACAATGTGACATGATTTGTGTCCCGCTTGAAACGAAACGGCAACAAAGAGTGTTTAAAAATAAGGTATGTAAAAATAGGACTTATCTAAAAACTGTAGTGATGCGCGGGCCGACACACCCTCAGGTGAACTCCAAAGAAAATGCAGCGAGTTCGGGTGGGAAGGCAGCATTATGAGTAAACTATGAATAACTCCCTGTCTGTATAGTTTGATTTGTTCATAGTTTTCCCCTCTCTCTCACTCACACGTGTGCACACACAGTGAGTAGGACATCACCTATGTTTTTATTTTTCCTAAAGAGGTATCTGTCGCTTTTGTTTGGATGCACCACCTGCACCTAATATCTTTCTGGAAGGATCCCAGCTCGATATATCCTCTCCTTTCCATGCAGCCCCTAAAGCGAGTGCACAGTGGTGCATAAGCAAACTGTAGCCTCTGTTGTTTTTGTGCAGCTAAACACAAGGCCTTGACAAAAATGCAGTTTGTAAGCTAGGGCTTTTCTGTTCAAGGTGACAATGTTTGTTTGTGGTGCTGTTGGTTTCTGTGTATTTTGTGTATTTATTTAACCTCTTCCTACACCTATGGCCAAGAGTCAAGAGTGAAACTCCTGATATCTTATTGCTTTATAATAAGATAAATAAAACCAAAATACACCAACGAAAGATTGGTAAATTTGGGTAGTAATTAACATATACTTTTGAGGGTCGGGTTCAGCTTTTGTAACCGATCTGGTGCGGGTCATAAGAATCTCTGACGTGCACATCACAAAAAGGCTGGTTTTAGAGTTTTTTTATATATATCAAAGGGGAACTTGAATTATTTGTAATTAAACAACTAAACTTTCCGGCTTGTAAAAGTTGTTGTATAATGTTTTCTGTATCTCTGGAGATTTCTGAACTTAAAAAACTATTCTTTTTAAATTAACTGGTTAAATGTTTTGTCCATTAATGTAAAAAATATTTTCCCCAAGCCTCGAAATTATGACATCCTGGATGTTTTGCCCACAAATGAATGATAGTCTGTCAAAGAAGAGCAAAGACACTTTATTTACATTTGATAAGCCTAAAGGAGAACAGGCATCCACCTTTTGTTTGCAGAGCTTCAGCCACACTGAACACCAGTAACAACAAATATTTCTCTTCCAAGTCTTTGTTTTGACATTGAATCAACACAAAAATCAGCAACACTTTGTCCGTGCACAGTTATATTCTTTACACATGCCATCACTGCATCTCTAGAACGCTTGAGTAACAATTGTTTTTCATGTCTCTCTCTCGTTCTCTGCTCCAGGTGGTCGGCGGTCTCGATATACACAAAAAGATGGTGGTGGACGTGTGAGCGCGCCTCTGCTCGCTGAACCCCGCTGCCTCGCCTTCCTCCTCGACACTCGTTTTCTCCACCATCTCTGAAGATCTGCTCAAGACGTCCGGCAAAATGCGCTCTGTGTAACTCAATGGAAGTATTCTCTCTCTCTCATTTCTCTTTCTTTCTGTGAAGCCACTTTTTCCTTTCAAAAAACCACAGGCCTAGTGAAGCCAACTTTGAAGTGTTATTGAACTGTAAAAATCCGCTCCATGAACCTGGTCATAGCACTTTAAGAGACTGAAGGACATCTATACATTATGCGCAAAAGCATCTCCAACTTTGGATGGGAGGGAAGGGGCTCAGTGAGGAGGCTGGTTGGCTTGTCCATATGACATCATTTCTTTCTTTCTTTTCTTTTTTATTTTTGATATTTATTTTTGTTCTTGTCTTTTATAAAGAAGAAAAAAAAATACAAGTATATCTACGGTTGTGTCGTGAGGAGGTGTATAGTATATTAACACTTGACTTACAGTGCAACTAGAAAGTAGGGTATGAAGTGCCAACCAGAACATATCCAGTAACCAGTCAAAGTCATTACCCATCATCACAGCTGTTGTTCATGCAGGACAAAGTGACGCGCAACACTCCGAACCGCGAGTCACGACCGATGCAAAATGACATTTCAGAGCTGTTACGGTTAGTAAAACTTCCAGTCACTCTTAGCAAAGCAATCCATACGTTATTTTTTATTTTATTTTGTATTAGTTTTATTTATACTTAAAAATGTGTTTATATTGTTGGAGATGATCCTAGTTTCCTGTCATGATAGATAAAACAAAAATTCCATCAACATGTCTTTCCAAAAAATTATTTGTGGTTGCAAAGCGACAAAATTGTGGTTCACTCTGGACAAAGTATTTGTTTGCGTTGAACCATGAGACAATCTCAATTCCTCGACTTGATTTTGGACGGCGGCTGGATGGACTAAGCTAAGAACTGACAGTAGACGTGTGAGATTGTACACTGTTTGTGCGAGTATATAGCGATTTAAGAGACTTTATCTGCTGGCAGCGTTTGTGTTAATCAATATGTGTATATTAGGTAAAATCAATGTGCTCATCATCTTTTAACAGCAAGAGGAGAAAGGCGCCTCTGCCCCAGCGCAACATGAGCCCTTCTGAATATTTACCAGGTACAGCACAGGATGGGTCAGTTTTCTTGTACGTAACACAAACACTTCAATCTCATCATGTTGGCATGATGATGGGGTGTGCACCGCGATAGACATATTGTAGTTACTCCTTTTTCCCTTTTTTTTTTTTAATGTGTACATTTCAAAAGTTGGCTTCTTCTCCCACTTTGTCACAATCACCTCGTTTTCTCCTCCTTCTACCCACTAACACAAACATGGAGAAAAACTAATAATTCAACCAGACGTTTTATTTCGTAAGGGAATAATGCTTCCTCCTATGAACGGCATCAGGAATAGCTTTTTTGTTTAGCTGTGGAGGCTGACTGCTGGTTTGAACAGGAGTTTTCAGTCAGACGTGAATCTGGAGCGCTCTGTTGTCCCTGATCCCAAAGCTCTGCACGGCTTGGGCCTTCCTGTGCTTGCATGACATGGAAATATATTTTTTTGTTGTGCATGTAGATCACTTATTTGAAATAATCCTCTTGTTTACACATGGATGGTGATGTTAATATATTTAAGAATTTAACGGTATACAATATGGATGTTGCCAAACTTTGGTACATGTACACATATTCTATGAGAGGTAATCCAAATGAACTGAACTACATGTAACTTTTTTGTATTTTTACCCGGATCAGCGAGATGCTTCTATTGCAGTGAAAGTTGCAATCTGATCCCATCTCAAACTGCCACACACTGTACTCAACTTAAAGGGGAAATTTTAGGTTTTTGTTTTTTTTCTTTTGTATATAAGTATTTGTTAAATGCAGTTCTGGCTCTCTGTTCTATGTATAGTTCAGATAGAGCTTTAGTTAAAAAAAAAAAATTTCTGATGGACTTGGGTTCTTTTTTTAGTTTGTGTGGGGATATTTGGAAAAGTTACGTTTGAGATATTTTTTTTCTCTCCTTTTTCTGCATGCTGCATCTTATGCTGTGGGACTGTTGGAAACTTGATACTGTAAGAAAGTTAAATAAAATTTAAATAAACTTTGAAATGTTAAAAGTAATGGATGTTCAGTCATTGTCCACCATGATGTCATTAACTCAATTGCATTAACCTTTAACATACATTTTCATTGTCATGAGGCAGCTGGTCTCGATTAGTTCCAAACCTTTGTTATATATAGCACCCCCAGAGCTGATTTACAGCTTGCTGGCCACTTTAATAGGTACACCAGTTAAACTGCAAATATCGCAACAGCCAATCACATGGCATCAGCTCAATTTATTGAGACTTTTAGACATGAATATGGCGACGGTGTGCATGGTTGATGGTAGCTGTTCAATTTCAGAAACCGGCAGGACGGTGGAACAGTTGCCTCACGGCATGAGCTGGGGTTGATTCCCAGTCTGGGACCTTTCTGTGTGGAGTTTACATGTTCTCCCCCGTGTCTGCGTGGGTCCTCCTCCCACCATCAAAACATGTTAGAATGTTAAGACACATTAAGCCAGGTTGGGCCCGTGTGGTGGCGTGCTGTCGCAGCGGTTCTGATCAACCCTCCACCTGACCTCAAAATTTTGTTGTGCAATTTTGGTTGTATTATGATATTAAAGATGATTTCCTTTCCTTCCATTTCCTACTGGGGTTTTTTTTGCCAGAGGTCTTTGAAGAATGACCAGGGAATAGTTACACAAATACCCACTTGTTACAACCAAGGTATGCAGAAAACTATGCATGAACAACAAGCTGAAGCAGAGGACACTCATACTGAACACTTATCCTGTGTACCTAATAAAGTGACCAGTCAGAGTAAATACAGTTCTATTTTCTATCACAATTCTTCTCGTGCTGCTATTCAGGACACACAGACTTGTGGAACTCGATCTGAGCAGATTTTGTTTTATTTACAAATTCACTTTTAGATACTTGCATTCTGTCCATTATGTCATAGCATTTTGCATTAACTGCTGATCCAACACGGATCGAAGTGGGGATCCCACCAGCCACTGGAGGAAGGGATAAATACAAATACAGCAGCCAGTCAGCCTTCAGAATCTCTCAGCAGCCCTGCTCGCCACCACTCTGATGTTGCCATAGACCTTTGAAGGTGGACTTCCTGTAAGGGCAAAAGCGTTTGAAGGTCACAACAAATTGATTCAATAAAAGAGTTTAAAATGTCACAACTGTAATTCCCTATTTAAAGTCTTACCTAAGATTAAGTTACAAATTGCTGTCCGTGCCATCTTGATATTCTGGAAAGATCCCAATATGTGAACTTTTCTGTTGAGAGACATTAAAAAAAGAAATCAGGCTGCAGATAAACAACACAAATTACTACTACAACTCCAGCGTGGGGTCAAGAGAGAGACAAACACAGTAAAGTTTAATCAAAGACTCAACTTTTGGAAAAGTGAATCAAATGGTAAAAACAGTTGTTTTTTTTCATTTTGGTTTTCATCTGATTTGATAATAAAGTATAATTTTTTTGTGTGACGCCCAAAGGAGTGCATGAAGAGCAAAAACCAAAAAAAACATTTATCTTTTCTGGTTCTTCTGACCGAAACTGCAGTGAAACTCCAATAAAAAAGTGATTTGAGTTGTATTGAAATCACTGTTAAAGGATGCTTACGTGTCTGCAAGTACAATACGAGTCTTTGTGACATTTTCAATGGTGAATTTCGTTTTCCCTCCCTTCCCTGCGATTCTTCCAATGGCTCTGGATAAATGGTCTCCCTTCAGAGGTTTCACTGTCAAGATAGAACACACAAAGCAATAATTACACACCAGGGGATTTACGTAGTTTTACAAATGTTAAAAACAGACAGAAGGCACCACATGTTGTGGCTGTCTTACCGTCAGTGACATCAAAGCTTTCTAAGAAAAGCTCGTCTAACCTGATGAGAGCAAGGGCATCCTGGGAAGATAAAGTATGATGTCAGTATCAGGCACATTCCTCGCCACTTCTACCCACTACCATAGTAATATTGTTAAATAACAATGAGGCTGAACTAATTTATATTCAAATTTTGCCACCAAACCAATAAGATTGACTGTAATTGTGAAGAAAACCAATCATTAGAATACTTACTTCCACCTCAAATCCTAAAACAAATGCTTTAACAAAATCTGCTGCTTTTGTGAGTGCGCTGATGTCCTCTGTTTCTTTGCATGTCTGAAAGGAAGACATTGCATAAATCAGGGACACAACAATCAATAACAAAGAAAAACATAACAAGTGGGTATTGTTGTAATATCCAAAATTTCTTAAAGAGGCTGAAATAACTTACTTTGAGTTCAACATTTCTAGTTTTGAGGTTGAATCTGACTTGGAGCTGAAGTTTCTCTACGATGGGAGTGAAAATCTTCATCCAATTCTCCTTCAGCGGGGTATATCTGTGAGCTGGGACGGGGATTTTATGCATCTGGTCTGATCCCTAAAACACACACAAGACTGTGTGAAAAACTACTTTACAAAACCCCGATCTATAGCACAGAATGTACTTAATTTTATATTTACAACAACACCACATTAATTAGTTTTAAACCACGCTTCAAAGCAGGGCAACAAGTAACATTTGTATTAATAATGAATGCAAATTAAGCCTAGAAAACATCAGAAAAAGTACAGTCAAACGATGGAAAATAAGTAGAGTTAAAAACATCAGCAACACGTGATCATGATCAAAAAACAAAACCAGAATAAAGGTAGTTGGATTGGACTGAATATGTTATGTTGTTTTGCAATTCTACACTTCTTTTGCAACCTTTGTGTTTACGTGCGTTTGATGAAGAAAACACTGGGGCTGACACTGACAAAACTAGCTGTGTGATTGCACACATTGTTTTCTATTATTTTTGGACATTTGACATACAATAATACAAAATGAAAAAAACAAAAATGATAACACAAAACCGTCTATAAACAGTCTATAAAACCAAACCTGTCTAATCATTTGGGGTTCCTGTAAATAAAACTCCTGTTGACATAAGTGGCTTAAGAGGAGTTATTGCGAGATCATAACTAACAATGTTCAGTTGAAGTGATTAAAGAGACAACAGCAGTTTCTACACAAACAGCATAAAAACAAAAAGTTAAGTGTTTACCTGTAATCTGTCGCCTGAAATCGGTGGAAACTGCGGCCGCTTGACGGCCACAGGCTCATCTGTGTCCATGCCCACTCCATCTTGTTCACGTTTTCGTTTCTGCGTCTTTTTAGACTTCACTTTAGTGAAAGAATCGGTGTCATCTTTATTCTCCACAACAGCGACGGAGCTAGGGGCAGTAGTTTTGTCAGCGTCCATCGCGAACCGAGACCAGAGACCAAATTAAATCAAATTAAATTAAATTAAAAATTTGGACAGAAAGTACGGCACGACTGCACGAGGGATATCCTCGTGCGACTGAAAGGACCCAACATGACACATCAGTGATGCCTGTAGATAAAAATAATAATAATAATAATTTTAGTGTTTTAATTGACAAAAAGAATATCTCAATGGGTTGCTAGAGTTGCGTTTTATCAATCAATCAATCGTCTATAGAGTTCAACGTTTATTTTAATTGTCAACATTTTTATCAGGCATCTCTTTAGACATCTACTCAATTGTTTTGGTAGCGACACTCTTCTTCGTTGGTGTTTTAGGGCATTCGTAATGTTGCATTACTGCCTCCCTTTTATTAATGCTCCCTGAATACTTTATTAAAATCGCCTATATGAAGAAAGTAAGTGGCACAGACCTGTCTGTTGAACACATTTGTTTGGACTAATATTTGCTGTATCTTAGTTGTTATATATTGTATGCCTTTGATGTCGAATGGTCAGAACGGAACGACAACAAGGAGGCAGTCGTGTGACAGTAACGATTCCAACTGCCGTAAATCACCGGAGAGGAAGAAAACGTCAACAGGAACGTGTTTCTCATCACTTTCCAAGACAATATCATCCTATTTACGGAATATTTCCCTCAACTGCAACAATGTCAACACCTTTGTCGAAGCCTCAGATTATTTCGCACATCCAGAAACGCCTGAACTACACCGTTTTTGACAGTAAATGGATTCCGTGCAGCGCGAAGTTTGTCTGCGTGGGGAACTTTGCGAGAGGAACCGGAGTAATGCAAATATATGAAGTACAGCAGGGGGAGGCTCAGCTCATGAAGGAGGTAAAAAATATGTTAAATATATCACGTATGTCACGCTTATCCTCCTTTTCGCCTCAGAAATGTACCAATGTTTGTGGCTTGCTTAAGGCTTCTAGAAAAGTATTGTTTGCTTGTTGTTTCCATAGTAACAGGCAACAAGTCCTCAAGCCGTGAAAAATGTCAAACATCTTGTAATGTATAATTACAGATGATTCAAGAATACTGTGTAACTGCCTCTGTGGTCTTGAACGCCTTGATAAGAAGTCAAATGTGTTGCTTTAAATTGACTGGGACATATTTAAGCACATGGTGGAACAGGAAATTATATTTAAAACCTTAATTGAAGGCAAATGTTGGATCATTAAAAGTGAAATGCTGCTGCAGTATGATATTGAGTAACAAATGAGTTCTATTCTGACCAGACTTGATTGTGTCCCTGTTCACTTGTCTTTCAGACAGGTCAGTTACTTTCTCAATCTTGGTCCCAGGTATCCACGTTTGAGATGCTCCAACACACCCGATTCAAATGGTCAGCTAATTGACAAGCCCTGCAGAAGCCTGATAATGAATCATTTATTTGTAAAAGGTGTGTTGGAGCAAGGGAACTTCTACAAAATGCAGGGCGATGGGTCCCCAGAACCAGGATTTAGAAACCCAGAGTTGCTTGACATGAACACAGGAAATATGGAGAGTTGTGGAAGGGACTGACTGTGGTATAAAGCTCATTCATTACATTAACAGCTTCTAAAGAGTTATAAAGAAGAAGAATATTCTATTTTTACTTTACCTACGATAACAATGCCCAGTGTCTGCAAGTGCTTCCTGACATTTTAAGCAGGCATGCTACTGCAGATAACATTGAGGTCAACCAATTTTTGGGAATGCTGGATCAAAGAAATCGGGGCAGCTGATTGCCAATATGAGGCAGATGCAAATTGGACACTCTAAATTGATTGTAGAGTGAGAGTGGATGGTTATGTATATCTATGTGGCCCTGTGATGGACTTGTGACCTGTCCAGGGTGTACCTCACTTTATGCTAGCTGGGATTGGAACCAGTGCTCCGCATGACCCTCATGTGGAGGATAAAGCGGTAGAAAAAAAATCAGTCAACTTCATGAATTGACTGATTAATTGATCTGCTTCCATCAACATACTGTATAGCAGTCACCGAAATACAGCTGCACAAGAGTTGAAAAGCTCACTTTGAAAAAGTAGACAAAGTGTGAAATAGTTTAATTTTGTCTAGGCAATTTCAGTTAAAAAATATATATATATATTTTCCATTTTCACTTGTTTCTCACTGCTTGCATCTTATATTCCAGGTAGAGAAACCTAAACCCATTAAGTGTGCAACATTTGGAGCTGCTTCTCTTCAACAAAGACACGTAGCCACTGGGGATTTTGATGGAAATCTTAATATCTGGTATGTCAGTCACACCCAGAAAACGCAAAACAGTCATGTTATTTTATTAATTCAAAGTTATTCTAAAACGTTATGTAATTACTGATGTATCAGGAATGATGTCTGACTGATGACTGAATTAAAAGGAAGGGAAAGGACCCTGTTTTTAAGTCTGCTGGATCAATCAGTGTAAATGCTTCTGTAATTAACAGGAATCTGGAGGTGCCTGAAGTACCTGTGTACAGTGTAAAGGCACACAAAGAAATAGTGAACAGTATTGATGGGGTTGGCGGCCTGGGGATTGGTGACGGTGCACCTGAGATAGTCACTGGCAGCAGAGATGGTTTGTTGTTATTTTACAATTTAAGCCTTTATGAAGCATTTACATTTTAAGCACAAACTTTCATGTTCAACTCTGCTAAGATGCTGTTTTTCTCTCTTGGTTACAGGGACAGTGAAGGTGTGGGATCCCAGGCAGAGGGATTCACCTGTAGTCAACATGGAGCCTGTAGAAGGAGAAACCAAGAGAGACTGTTGGACTGTTGCATTTGGTGAGTGAAATATTAGTGAAACAATTAGTGAGAGAACATCTGCAAGTTTTAGATAACCAGGGCTGTCCAGTTTAAGATCAGGCACCTGCACTGCCTACTTTTGGTCCAGTTAAAATTGCTGTTGTTGTTTTTTCCTCTGGGTTATTTGCTTGTGTGGTATCACTTTACAACTTCAAACCATCTTCAAATCATCGTGAAAATGAATCAGTGTACATTTTCCTTTGACCTTTTAATTCAAAGTGATTGTGTCATTGGAATCGCTGTTGTTCTTATGTTTGCTGATGACCTGGTAATATTCAGACCTACAGTGCAGAGCAGCAGCAATTACTAACATTGTGCTCACTGTATCACATCTTCGGTAGCTCCTCAGCCCTTCAGCACTTGGTATTTTTCAAGCTTCTTGTGTTTCTTACACCTAATGTCTTGATGGAACAAGAAGATATCGTCAGATCTGTTTCAGGCCTCCATCGTATGTGGAATAAATCATTTAAAAATCCAATAAGTGGGCAAATCAGCTTCTTCTGCTGAGGCTGCTAGGTCTCCCTTTGTGTCCACTGTTATGAAGCACTTATACAAAAATATCATGTACAGTTTAAATCTCCTCTGAATGAGTCTGAAAACAGCATTGTGTTCAAAGTATTGGTGAGCGATCCTGTATGTGAATTGTATGTTATATAAATGTATAATTTAATGTAAATTTAGGTCATTCCTACAATGATCAGGACCGCTGTGTGTGCGCTGGCTATGACAATGGGGACATCAAACTCTTTGACCTGCGGAACATGTCTCTGCGATGGGAAACCAACATTAAAAATGGGGTAAGGTCATCACCTGCAATAACGTGGTCAATGATGAATTAATTTTATCCACGAGTGACATAAGAGCCCCTGTGTGTGTGTGATTGTATTTGTTTTGTTGTAAATTGTAGAATAGTTTAAGGGATTTTCTTCTTGACATCTTTAGCCAGTGTGGCACCAACTAAAGAAAACTACAACTTGTTCCAATAAAAAGAGGATTTGAAGCTGGCAGCACTATTCAACCAACTCGGCTCTGAAGCAAAGAGTCATCCTCACATTGGGAAGTTGGGGTTTTATTAGGATTAACTGTCCAAAAATACATTGTTTCGTTTGCGCTGCAACCTATACCCGAAACACACGAGACACAAAAGCAGGGACAGATGTGGAGACAGAGTTGAGACTTGACTTCCCAGCATCATTTAGACTGTATTTAAACCACAGGGAAATCCTAAGGTTAACACACATTCGCTTCACATGTCATTCACATAAAGCACTGCACTGATTTCTTTAGAGTCGTCTCTCTTATTCATCACCTCTTGAACGTAGTTAAATCAGCCAGGAGTGATAATGTCCGTTTCAACACTTTCAGTTATGTGGAAAAACTAGTGGTGAAGCTGTTCCCACGTGTTTAATATCCCAGGGAGTGACTGTTATTTTTTCTGATCTCATGAGCAGGTATGCTGTGTGGAGTTTGACAGGAAAGACATCAACATGAACAAGCTGGTGGCAACTTCCCTCGAGGGAAAGTTCCACATCTTTGACATGAGGACCCAGCACCCCACCAAGGGCTTTGCCTCCGTTTCAGAAAAGGTAATTGACCTGGGGGGGTCAGACAGATTAGTTTGGCTCTGACACATGGAAAAAAAATGTCAAAAGATGATTATCATTATTGTTGCTTTTACATTTGTATGGTACAGAGGGGAGTAGAGGCACCGTTTTCACAGCTGGAAGAGTTTATGGTCGTGTTTGTCTAACTTTCTCTGTGGCTTTGCGACACTAGGCCAAAAATGACACACATATGGGAGAGGTGTGTGACTTTTTGTGGGAAAATGGTAGAAAAACACACTTAAACTGGCATTAGTGCTCACACACACCCGTGCTGAGCGTTTGCCAGGTCCGAGATCAGAGGCCTGTCTTACCTCTCTAAATATTTGTCCAGTTTTTCAGAGCAATCGACAGACAGTACATCCATGTTTAAGACCATGAATCATAAGGTTCCGCCCCATATTTTTGGTCTCAAACTAAATATTTATGCAGCTCAATAGAGGCTGAAGCACTGGATTTATAATTACAGCAATTAACTAGATATCCAAAACTTCATTAACATCAACTAATTAGATCATAAAAGGGAGTATTTTCTGGTGTTTCAGCTTGAGCAATGAGAATCAAACATTTGAGGCTTTTGGAAACACTGAATATATTTTTCACAGATTTCTGTCAT
This sequence comes from Microchirus variegatus, assembly GCF_963457635.1. NCBI lineage: Eukaryota > Metazoa > Chordata > Actinopteri > Pleuronectiformes > Soleidae > Microchirus > Microchirus variegatus. The sequence continues at coordinate 8,258,732 of NC_139812.1, forward strand.
TTTATGAACCAAACAATTAATGTATTACTCAAGAAAATAATAGACGGATTGATCAATCATGACGTAGTCATTAAATGCAATCAATCAACAACACAATAGTTGAGATGGAAATTTACAGCAAGTTTGTTCTTAAGATGTCATTTTCTGTTTCTTTTAGAAATGTTCAAGTATGATGCACTACCAGAATCTTTGTTGAAATTTGGTACAGTGGTATCTGTGAACTCATCAATATTTGTCACTTATTTATTATTATAATTAGTAGTAGTAACAGCCAATCTTACGAGCAGAGAGGTCCACCTCTTAGTGGAGTTCTGGCTCTTTATTAGATAAAATAGTAGATGACAACATTTTCTGTTGAAAGACACAATATATTATTTAAATCATAGTACATCACTGAGAGCAATTTCAAGTTGAAGTTGCAGCGTGCAACAGTTGGTGCTTTGTTGTTGTTGACGAACAGAGAATGTAAATGAAACAGACCAACATTTGCCATTTCTTAATTTTCGGCATTTGCTGAGTCACTAAAAAAATGTTTCCTATATTTAATATTTAGTTTATAATTTTTTTGTTGACAATACAGTAGTATATAACTGCAGTGCACATAACATGTAGATTGGAGTGACATTAGTGTTCAATAACCTGTTACTGAGTTAAGAAGTTAAGCAATTATTTTATTTGTTTGCATTTAAAGGGACACTATGTAGTATTTATGGGTTTATATAACCCAAAATCCACTTTTTTATACATATTATGTTATCCTGCATTGTCTAGTCGCTGTATAATAGTTTTTGTTTTATTTTCATAGTGTTTCAAAAAGTCATGTAAAATAACACGGTCGCGGGCCGCGGTTGCATAGCCACTGTTAGCAGCGAGACGCCATGTTTCTACCGGAGCCTGTAAGGACAAACGCGAGAGAACAAATCAAGCGTCTCTTTACTTGTAGAGACGGAAGTCCCGCCTCCTCTCTCTCCGCTTCGTCTGCTACGGCCGCGGTAGCTCGCCCTCTCCCTCGCCTCACGAACCTCATCTGCTGACACGGAGAAAGACGACGAGGACGACATTTGACCGGCTGCGGATACCGTAGCACTCAGGGAAGGGAGGGGGTGAGCAGAGCAGCAGGTCTTTGTTGTAAATTTCAGCCTCTCCTCTAGATGGCACTATAAACTACTTACTTCACCTTTAACAATCGTATTTCATCAGATGGAGGAAAAAAGAAAATTGGCCACATCAGCATGAATTATCTGCCATCAACTGTCCTGATCTCTAAAACTCAGCATTGACATCTTGTGTCCTGCATCCTTAATCACAAAATGGCTGTTGTTAATCTGACCTGACTGCAGGAGTGTTTGTGTGTACACCGCAGTCGCAGCACAAGGACGGGCGGGAACAGGAAGTATTTATACCGTCAATCTGCTGATCTTTGTCCACTGTTGCCGTGTTGCTGTTACAGACAGAGGGGGAAGACACACAGCAAGGGAACGCGGGTGGAATTGAACCCAGGTCACTGTAATGGGCCCTTTGCCCAACAGAGCACCAGCACAAAGTAGTTTTGGAAGAGGTTTTGTGAAGTAAATGATCCCCCTTCTGTATTTTAGGCTCATAAGTCGACCATCTGGCAGGTGAGGCATTTGCCTCAAAACAGAGAAATCTTTATGACGGCAGGTGGAGCAGGAAACCTACACTTGTGGAAATAGTAAGTAGATGTTTCTCGTATGCTGGACTACAATAGCATTTAGTTCCATTTCAATGATCATTATCTGTGAAATATTTGTCATTTTGTTTACAGTGAATATCCTGCCAAGCGAAGCAAGAAGGACTCGGATGGAGTGGATGTGGGCGTCGCCGGCACAGTCAACCTCTTACAGAACGTCACTCTGTCCACACAGCCAATCGCCAACCTGGACTGGAATCCTGACAAGCAGGGCCTGCTTTTGTGTTCAGGCTTTGACCAGACTGTCCGCGTACACATTGTCACCAAACTCAACTTGGTGTGAAAAAGTCAGCAACGACTAAGACTGGTGGTCTGTGCAGCCTAACGCAAAACAACACACGCCTACAGAGATTGAGTGAGTTCTAAGTGGTTTAGGAAAGCAAACGTCATAAAATATGTCCACTCATAGACAAAAATAGTACTTCTTACAAACATAAATGAAGTTTGTGTACAGGAGGGTGGGGAGGGAAAAAAAAGCTGATATGAGTGACAAAAACATGTACTATTTGGTCTTACTGGTTGCATTTAGATGCAGACAGGAGTTTTATATCAAATTGCAATAGCAAACTGTGCACATGAGTCCTCTATGATTGAGAGCTCTACAACACAAACCTTTGGTGTGTAAATCATTGCCTTTTAATGAGGTTCAATTGTGTCTGTGACCATATTTGCACAGATTATTCCCTGCTGCAGATCTACATCTTCAAAATCTAATTTATATCCAAGTTGTACTCCTGTTTTTCTCTTTTGATGTCACAACATCTTAGTGACAACCTTGTTTTCAAATGAAATGTGCTTATAAAGTAAAAAAAACCAAGATTTTCCCAGTGTCATCTATCCAAAATGAAGATCTTAACTAAGGATTAATGATGCAAAAGGATAAACCCATGATTGCAAACATTATCATATCCAACATTTGAACTTGAAAAAGCCCTGCAGCTCTTCATCGTCCTCCTGCCTGCCATGCATAGACGAGTAGACACTTCTCAGCAGGTTGGTCATGGACTTCTCCTCCAGGATGTTGATGTATTTCTCTATGCTGCCTACACAGAGAAACAGAAATACTTAATCCTTTAACGAAATCCATTTAAAACAACGTAAAATTGTATTTTGTTTTCAAATCAAACATCTCCTGGAATAATGCAATATAATAATATATGCATGTGTTTGCACTGTATGCTTTATCATGTCATATCCGGGTCATGGCACCAGTACAATGTGATGCATCTTTATAAATAGAATGTTTTGACATGTCACATGATCGTGGCGGCAGGATTTCAATACAATGTTATAAATTAAATATAGTCAAAGAGAACACGGAGAGGCAAGTGAATTGTAGTGATTGGTTGTGTTTCTTGTCACGTGATGTTAAATGTGTAAAGATTTTAGTTTTAACAAAACATGGAATATCTATAGTACTTATACCAAATTCTCAACTTGTTATCATAATTGGTCAGTGTTTTGAACAGTTGCAAATGTTTTGGCATGTCATGCCAAGGAATATGTGTGATGACAACGCAGCCATTTTGACTTTCATTCTTTTAGGTTTTAGCTAGAAAAATCACAGGTGTGACTGATTACACTAATGGCTTTGTTCAGTTCATACAAGTCAGGACGGTGTGACCATGAGCCGTCATTCATTTGATCATTTACACCTGTGATTATTCTACTGAGCACTTTCAATTAATTAATTAGTTAATTGCACTTAACTTTAAGATCCAGTTAGAATTGGTGACCTTTAAAGGTGAGACTTAAGATTATAATAAAGGAAAGACTCCTCAACCATCCCTTTCGAAGGTGTGTTGGGGAACAATGGTTCACATACCGGAGAGGAGGAAGTTTTTGCTTTAAAATGTAAAACTCATGCTCTGGCAGGTTGGTCAGTTTTGGGCTTTGCTGAAGAAACATAGCAGTCAAAGCAGGGCCAGGCCAAAAGGACATAAAAAGGTTTATATTAATCTTGCCAATAATCTTAAGAGAATGTTTTTATTTTGTTTAAGACTAATGCCAGTGTGTCGAGCGCTCGGTGAAAACAGTAATGGTAATCACTTAGGCCCATGACTTTTCCATATGCCGCGATGCTGGGGCCCAGCTGTGGGTGATGGTACTGCTCCAGTGCCATCAGTAGACGGACGATCTCTCCTGTGATGAAGGCATCATCAAAGCTTTGCTCAGCGACAGGCTTCAGAGGAAACCTGCAGTACACATCCACAGCAGCCAGAGGCTCTGATGGCTCCAGCAGCTGCACAAGCTCAGTGTAAGCATCATGGACCTAGAGAACACATCATTCATTGAATGAGGGAAGTTCACTTTTAGTTCATTCAGGTTATCCTAACAGCAGTAGGGCATCAGAGACAGACCAGTCACTGAGGAACAACTCTAAGAAAACATTTGGACATTAAACAGTGATTTCCAAATTGTGTGCCACAGCCCCCTGGTGTGCTGTGAAGGTACCGCAGGTGGGCGCTGGGCATTTTCTTACCTTTTCCAAGGCAATCAGTTTCATAAAAATATTTTTGAGTGAAATTAAGTCATCACATTTTACTGTATGGCAATGCAAAGGCCTAATTCAGACAATCTACATTATTTTCTGCCCGTTTATAAAATAAATTATATATATTTTAATGTTTATGTGGGCCACATAAGATTTTCTGAATTTAGAATGGGCCATAACAGTCTAAAGAACAGCTGTTTTAGCGTATGAGTGCATTAGTGAGTTAATCATATTTTATCCTTACAACAGTATTTGTTCTTTCCAACAAATGTTAAATACATTCAGCTTACAATGGTTTGTTTTCTTAGACGCATTATTTAGTTACTTTTAAATCCTGATATTTTAAATAGATTGAGAGCAAAAACTTTCTTGTCTCGGTTACACTTTTATACACTTTTTTATTTTATTTTTTTCTACTGTAAATCTGGAGTTACACAGTTTGGTGGGTGTGAAACTGACAGATAGCAACTGACCCCTGGTGCCATGAGGATGACCTCTCTGTAGAGCTGCTTCGCCTCGTCCTGAGTGTCTGCGGAGTGAGAGAGGGCGCGGGCCAGACCGAGCCGCGAGACGTGAGACCTGCGGTTCATCGGACTGGACACAGGGATTCTGTCCTCCACTGGAGACACTGTAACTACACACATAAAGTTTAATTAACTCCTTTGAAAAACAGAGACACTCCGGCTGTTTCACAGCACGTGTATTTTAAAACCTACTTGACCTGATTATAGTTTATGTCTTCTAGAAAGGTAGGAAAGTTGGGCTTGAATTTCAATTTAATTTAATTTTAATAGCGGGTCAAGTAGCTCATGCATTCTCATTTTTACAATGAATCTTCAACTTTAATCTTTATATTTCTGTCCTGCATCTTTTCATTTGTCATACAGTATGTCCACTGGTGCTGTTGACTTCATGTCTAAAAAATACCATCCATCCATACATCATCAACAACTTCAAAACAGCAACGTAATCAATTAAAAAATAAGATGCATTTCCTGAAATCAAACTACTACTTCAAGCTAGAAATGTTGTCAACTGACAAGGTACCTTCTGTTTTTTTGTCGTTTGTTGCTTACCCTTTGCTGTCTCGGTATCAGGGCAACACACTTGTTTAGACTTGTTGGCAGGGAGCTGGGCTTTATTAGTTGCAATGCTGGAGGCTTTAGTTGATCTATCTGGCTTTGCTGCTGCTCCAGCTCGCCCCCTACAGGAAAGAAAACATAAACACAAAGGCACTGAAATACACTACGTTTGATTTGTGCTCATTAATTATTTTGGTCATTGTTCAAATAATTCACATTTTCAAATCTTTGACAAGAACTAAACTTAAACCTTGCTGTGGGGAAACTATCAACATTGATGCAGGATAGCAGTGAAAACCACATGCAACCACAGGAAACTATCCCTGAATAAAGAGAAGTAAGCAAACAACCACAGAACAGGTTTTAGACAGTGTGACTCACCTGATTGCTGGGGTTTTGGCTGCAGGCCGGGCAGCTTTCCCTCCTCTAACAGGGGCTGGAGGTGTAGGAGCAGGAGTTTTGATCACAGCTGCAGTCGCACGGCCATGACCAGGCCCCCCTCTGCCCCGCCGAGCACCTCTCTTAGCCACACTGGACTCAGAAGGCCCCTTTACTGCTTTTGGCTGGGCGATGGATTGTTTGGCAGCCTCCTGTCGCTCCTGCCACCACCTTTGTTCTGAGCAAACAATGTAAATAAATGTGAGCATCAGAGGTGGAAAAAGTACTAAAGTTCTAAAGTTCATTTGAAATGTACTTTAAGTAAAAGTTACTTAGTTACTTTGCGTGGGGTGTAGTAGAAATATGACAAGGGGTCAGAAATCCAAAAGTATTTTGGAGCTCACGCGCCCGGCTCGACACAGGATATTACGTCACTTTTGGCGCGCGCCCTCTATGTTCACGCGCCAGTGCTGGTGTTAATCACATCATCATTCGTCTGGTTCTGGTGTATATTTTCGCCCTGTCGGTTTTCATTGAGCTGAATTTTTATTTCTACTCAGTAACGGATAGGATTTATAAAGTAACTAAGTACTATACTAATACTTGGGTCAATACGTACTCAAGTAAAATACAAAATCCTGATTTTAAATTTTACTTAAAAAATACAAAATACACAAAAAAAGTATTCAATACAGTAACTTGAGTAAATGTATTTCGTTACTTTCCACCTCTGGTGAGCATGAAAGCTAATTTCCTAAAGGATAATAATAATTCCTTAAAGGTCCAATGTGTAAGAAAGAATGATGCTGTATGATGAAGAGTGAGACTGTATGTTGTGACAAATGTAGGATGCCTCTTATTATTCCGCCCTTTCCCAAATCAGGAAACTACAGTGGCCTTTGCATACCAGAACAGACATTGCCATTCTTTTTTGCCTGTGCTGTAAGCAAGTATTGTTGTTGTTGCTGAAAAAAACACAGCAGGACAAGACAGTGTCCCCTGTAAAGCAAGGCCCTTGCCTAAAGTACCAAATAATTTTTAGTCTAAAGCAATTATACACTTATACAAATAAATAAACCCTCTAAATGTTACACACTGGGCCTTTAATGTGAGGACTCACTGGTCAGCTGCTCAGGTGGCTCCCCATGCTGTCTCCTGTTTTCCAGATCAATGCTGGCCTGGAAGCTGAGGCGGGCGTTCATTATGACTTCCTTTGACCTGTCTGAATTTGGGTCATTACCATATTGAGCCAGCTGAGCCAGACCCAAGAGACACAGGGCATAGCTGTCCCGTGGTGTGGTCACTACTGCCAGCTCACATGTCTATACAGAACAGAGAGGGAGATAGAAAAAAGAATGTTCTGTCATGTCATACGTTGAGAGACAAAACAAGACATTTCAGAAAGAAAATCAGAAAAACCTGAATTATTATCATGGGTAACACCTGTGTTTGTTCTATACTATTTAATGGAAAAACTGGCTGCTGTAACTAAAGGTTTATTTAAGACATACACATGTTTATATACAAGTTATTGGAAGCTTGCTAACCTATAAAACCAACTTTCAACTATGTAATTCCATTAAAAATGCCAAAGATTATAAGCTTTGACAGACTCTCAAAGATAAATCAGCAAACAAACTGGATACTGTTATAAAGACATTGAACCATTCCTTCTGGAAAGTGCCTTTTTGGCAATGGTTTTATTTTTCAGCATGGCAACGATTCCCAAACACAGTCCTAACGCAGTGAAATCATATGATAAAACACTGACAGTAATGGATTGAGCTGCACAGAGTCCAGACCTGGATAGTATAGCGGCAGCGTGGAATTATGTGGGCAGAGAAACAAATAAAAGATGCCTAAATGAACTCCTGATATACTATAACAGATGATGACTTTAGTAAAATTCTTGCACACTGTATTTTGTGATTGTTTTTTGAAAAAAGAGAACATCAAAATAAAAATTAATAGTCATTAACATGGCTAAAACAACAAACATAGTGGTGACACAGTACAGTGTATGTAGTACTGTTAATTTAGCGTGTCCTTACTTTCTCCTGCATGTCCAGCAGTTCCTGACACGGGACGATGGATGTGAGGTGTATCAGAGCTGAGAGGGCCTGGCATCTCTTTGCCAATGGGGACTGTCTCTTGATGTTGTCCCCAGTCTGGCGCTCACTTTGCTGGACCAGACTTAGCAGCAGAGCGAAATGAGCATCCAGCAACACCCACTCCAGCTGCCTGCTCACCTCGCCACGACACACACACTGACTCACACTCTGGGCAGTCAGCACTGCCACACTGATTGTGTGCGTTCCATCGCAGAAACAGTGGAAATACAGAGTTTTCATTCGATGGCTAAACACATAGTAAGTACACTGATTTATACTGATGTGAATGTGATAATAGCACAGATAAAAACAGTCCTACATAACGTACGTGTGATAGACCTGTTGGACACTCATGGCCTTCTCACACAGTGTGTTTCTCTGCAGCAGTTGGCCCAGTGTGAGAAGTCCTCGCAGGAACTGTGTGTTGAGGCTGGACAGAGTCTCTGATTGATCCTGCTTCACCCAGCTGTAGAGAAAAAAAAGAAAAATATATGAAAAAGGAAACATGGGCCAAAATGCCAGGGTCCCATACAGACTCAATGACATCAGTTATATAAGAAGTCAAATCTGATCTCATGGTGGTCACAGGAGACACATCCTGGATGCAGTTTCAATTAGTTTTAACGCCAGGTGTGGACAGTCGTACTTAAATGCCCACATGCAAAGAAATCAGAGGATAGATAATAGATAGATGTCAATAACTGGTTTGAATTGATCTCTACTGTGTTTATCCTTTAATTTTTCATCCCGATGACTGTTAATATACAGCACATTTTTAATCTAACCTTTAACATGCAATATTAATATTATCAAAGAGTACTTTGGTTCAATCTAACAGACAGTTTTTTTTGGAGTTTCTTGCACAACTTAGTATATTTTCAGGCACTGATGGAGATGGGGGTTTGAATATCAAGAGCAGGGATGACACAGCAGATAATATCCCATCCGCTTTCTCACTATCCTCCTGCAGGATTAAACAGAGCATTCTGGTACAGTACAGTCACTCTCTCCCTCCTTTGCTGAATGCATTCACCTCCACACGCACGCACGCATGCACGCACGCACACACGCACGCACGCACGCACGCACGCACGCACGCACGCACGCACGCACACACCTCTTGCTGCAGCGCTGGCTGACAAAGTGCTCCAGTCCCTGTTGTAAGAACAGAGTAGCCTCCTTTTCTGTTTCCTCTGTGGCTTTCTCCTCCTGCTGCAGCAGAGCCAGTCCAGTGAAGAATCTGAGAAAAGAAAATGAAGGCAGCACAGAGGAGATGTACAGCTCTGACTCTTGAGGTTCTACATCTTAGTCCAGGCCCTGTTTACTAAGGTGATCTGCCAAGCTTTGTGAATCAGGGTGAATGTAGATTTGGCAGTTTGGCAGTCGTTTTGGCGAGAGCATTTGGTTGAGAGGTTGGTCAAATTAGCTTTTATCTAACAAATGCATAAATCATGAAATATATACAATTTCTAAAAACTTGATATCTGTGAAAATTAGGTAATAACATTTCTGCTTCTACTTCCCTCAGTATGTCTATGATCTGACCTGAGTGCACCATGCAGGGGGCGCAGTGCAAGGCCGCTCTGCAGATGCTGCAGTGCTTCTCTGGTCCTTCCCTGAAGCAACAGCAGCAGCCTTCCTACATGTAGGTTGTACTCCCAGCTGTCTGGACTCAGAGACCAGGCGTCCAGGTATTTCATCAGCGCTTGGTGGAGAGCGCTGTGGTTCTCTTCATCCTGCACGGCTAAATTCCGATCCTACAAATGAAGAGAGGAAGTTCAAATACAGCTGCCTTTTAGTGCTTTGATTTCAGTTGCAACAGAATATGGCTGAAACAGAAAATCCTTTTTTAGAATTAAAGTTTCTTATTAGTTTTACTCTATCACTCAAATGCAAGGAAAATAATAAGAAATTATTCTTTCCAATATTTAATAAAACCTGCGACACCAAGACTAGAAAAATAGAGAATTTATAAATCTACAGTATGACCTTGCCAGTTTTCCTGGACAGCCACATATAGAGAGTCTGAACATAGTCGGCTTTAGTGGACTGCCCCTGCTCTTTCAGCTGCTGATACTCTTTATCCAAGGCCTGGAGCTGGTTCTCCACAGTGGGCGTGCCCATGAAACCGTGGAGTTTACACACAGCCAGAATTTCATCCTGACGTGCTGATGATCTGCCATCGCTTAATTCATCTCTGTCCCTGAATGCCTGGATATGAAAGGAAGAAAAAAAAGTGAGGAAACTAGAAATTAACATTTTGCATCATATGTGATTTCTTGCGTGTATAATATTAGCTGTAATCATCTGAGAATAAATACACCACCAAAAAAGCTGAAAGAGCTTGTTTTTGCCCTCAAAAAGGCTTCCTGACACTACCTTCCTCTGAAGGCCGTACATCTCTGTGGCGTAGTACTGCTCTTCCAGAACAAGACCTAACAGGAAGTGGAGTCGGGCCTCTCTGGTGCTCAGTCTGATAGCTGAGGCATAGTGGTGAGCAGCCTGCTCCAGGCTGTGCAGAGGTGACTGGTCAACCTCACACTGCAACACACACCCTGTGGACATGTGAAAAAGAAACACTGAAAGTCCTGCAAAACATTAAACTCAACATTGAGGGTTTAGTATTACGATATTGGTCATTCTATCACTTGCAATAAATTAATCAAGAGAAACCAACTAGCTGTTAGACATTTTATGATTTTGATTATCAATCATTTTCACATTTTTACATCACCATAACATTTCTGTTTTGAGATAAATGTCTTTCAGGATTTAAAAACAGGATGATACATTCACTTCAATTGCAGTAAATGTAACAATAACTAGGTAACTTGTATGACACAGTGCCTCTGTTTTATTCAAGCGCCAACACGTCTTCACTCTCTTAATAATGAAAGACATAATCTCCTATTTGGCTGCCCTTTCTCTCTTTTACTTACAAAGGAGTGCATGCATTCTTAGCATGAAATATTCAGAGAGTCTAACTTCCCCTGGCAAAAAGCATATTTTATCTGTCAGACTGCACGGACGCCACAGCATTTATGTACTCGTTATATTATAAAACATATGGAAAAAAACACACTTTGCCATTTTTATTGGATAGAAAAGTCCTTTTAACTCATGATAAAGGTTCTGAGGGCCTCTCTGTTCCTGATGTTAAAGGGGAACATTGCCAATCTTCAACCAGTTTTGTATCAGAGTAATAACAATGTTTCATTTCCCTCATCATATGATGGCATGCAACATAAGATCTTAACACTGCTGGAGTGTTTCGCTTGGAGCTGATATCCTTAATCAGCATTGCATGAACCAATTTGGCAGTGGTTTGAATGTAACAGACATTAGTTCACTACATAAGACAAGATAACCCTTAATTAGTCCCACAATGAGGAAATGTACGGTGTCACAGCAGCAAAGACAGTAATGCATGTACAATACAGAAAATCAAGTATGAACCCTTAGAACACAGAACATTTTGTCTGCTTTTTCCCATTACTATATTTAAATGTATATGCAGAGGCTATAAGAATGTGCAATATAGAGTGTCTTACACATTCATTGTACACACTATATAAACACGCCCAAGCAAAATTTACTAAAAATTAGCAATTTGAAAATATGTCACGGTTCAAAGTTCACTTGGCTCGTTTTCATGAACAAAAACAAAAGAAAATGCTCTATTTTGTGACTTCTGCACAATTATTGCAACCTTATATCACCACTAAAAATGTGATATAAAGTGAATCATAACTTACATACGAATGCATTTTTAAAGCCTGAATATGTGACCTACAGTATAAACACATGCACCCCCAGGATGTCCAAATAAAGAGTTGTGTATTATTCCCATGCCGCATGAGCACGTAGGGTTAACATTATAAAAAAATAGACTTGACTATACAGGTATTGAGAATATATACAGTATGGGCGTATTATTATTGTTATTATTATGATTAATAATAACACAGTTGTAAATTAAATAAAAAATTGTTCACAAAAAAATAACACAGTTGTAAAGCAAAATGTAATATGTCACAATTTACATTTCTTCATCAAGATTCTTCCCACAGGTTTGTGAGATGCTGCTCACATTGCCAGGCAAAGGAAGTCAACCACAAGAGGTCAGACAGTATTTATCATCGTTTGTGTGAAGGCTCTTAGTGAAGATTAACTGTTCCTGCTATAGCGTTGTCTCTCTCACACACACCCCTCTCGCTTTCAATCAGTCAACTGGGATCAGTCTTAAATGTCACAACTCAGAAGCATCAAACGCGTTGGAAAGGCGCAAGTGTAGCTGTGAAGAGACGAGCAGTAACTTGATTGTGAGGCATGACCGGGAGTGGAGGCTGACCACTAACGAGCCCATTTTCATGTATTTTTTAATGGCTGAAGCTGAGCTGCCGTGTCAAGAAGGCAGAGGAGGAAATAATCACCCTTTTGTTTTCCATTCACCAGCAAATGATACATTTAAATCCTTGGACACTTTTGTTATGTAGCTACAGAATTCAAAAGGAATACAATTGATTAAATTGTAATTTAGTGTAACCATCATTCTATCAGTAAAAAAAGAACAACAGGAAAAGGAATTTTGATCAGATATGGTAAAACGGCTTTTATCACAGTAATGTGGATGCTGATTTACAGTAAGTGTTCAAAATCACAAGATACCCACCCACTATACCTGCAATCATCAGTCAGCAACTCCTAACCACACAACCCTAAGTTACCAAACAGACTATGCTCCTGTGAGTAAAAAACTGACATTTTTTTCATGTTTATGTTCATTTTTTGACAAATATTATTTGATTGTTCATATTGTTTCATATTCAATAGATTCCTGTGTTTAAGGCCCGAGTAATGCCGTATAGATTGAATAGATTGTGGATGCATTACTGATGCAAGTCTAAACCTATTTTGATTTACGTAATAATACTACTTTGTTTAATTAATCAAATGCAGATTTATAATATCCTTTTATATTTGCCTTATATAAACAGTTGAAATGGCTTCCTGGATCCAGTGCTTGAATCCCAATCCCACCACATCAGATTTCACTATCGTTTCAAGGCATTGAATCATTGAATCATTGAAGATTTTTGTAGGAGGAAATAATTTCTGTATCATTATTATACCAACATCCAGAGGATAGATGATGCGTGACTTCCCTTTACTGTAATGTCGAAAAGTGTATACATGCCTGGTTTTGGCAGGTGCTGCTGGTAGAGTTGCAGGTAATCCTGGGCCAAAGCACACAGTTTCTCCACAGAGTCTTCCCTTCTTGTCATTTGTAATTTTTTCTCCCAGTTACGTACCTGTCAAAGATGTGGAAGAGTGCCAGTCAAACAGAATATATACATACAGAAACTTGCTGTTCATTGCTTTGACATGGCCTCCAGATTATATGTGGATTTTTCCTATATGTCTGGATAGATAGATAGATAGATAGATAGATAGATAGATAGATAGATAGATAGATAGATAGATAGATAGATAGATAGATAGATAGATAGATAGATAGATAGATTGTCCTCCATGTTGTGGTCTACTGTTTTATTTTTATAGTTTCTTGTCATATTTGTATTATTTTAATAGTTGTCAGATTAAACATGGAGTGCTTTAAAAGTTACAAGAGTATTCAGATGTGTATCTAAAGCAGATTCATGCCAACTCAGGTGACGCGATTGATTTATTACCTGCAAAGTGTGTTTAGTCTCTATCTCCAAACAACTAGATGATGCAAAGTGCTTCTTGTACCAACTTGTCTCTGTCACATCCTTAAAAAAAAAAAGAAAAAGAAAAAAGAAAGCATGTGAACCCAAGTCAAGTGCGTTTACAACAAGCTCTCTGCAGCTGCTGAGGTTCCGTTCATTCAACGTCAAGGTGCATGAGTAACAGTAACTGTTCACTCTGAAGGCTTTCCACAAAGGATCCGATCTCTGTTACCTCACACTCACGCACACAAACACGAGATACTTTTACTGTGCAAACTCAACCAGCACTTAGTCACCGTGAAGGGAGCACTGACTTGTAAATAAAGGATGAGCAGAGACGAGGTCGATTGCAGTGATTCTGGCTGTGCAGAGAACTATTTAATCTTTCATACTGACCTTTGAGTCCAGGTCTCCTGAGGGTTTGTGTGGGCAGTCAAGAGAGTGTGACCCCAGCTCAGACAGTTTCATCACACGGTCACATCCTTTGTTCAGAAAAATCACAAATCAAATGCACAGTGCACGTGGCCACAACTGTAATATTGTCCCTCACAAGTGAAATGTAACATCATTCACAAAAGTGGGCAAAATGTTTGCATTAAGATTCTGCAGAATTACTGCGGATATTGGGGATTGTGCAACCTATGCCCCAACAGCTGTATTTTAGTACTTCTATGACTACAAACATTCATCTGATTAATAATCGTTTGTATGGTCAAGTAGGGTTTGACATCCACGGAAAAGGCTTTGGCGTTTTGGTACAAAACAAGGACAGGAACAAGAAAACAGACACGTTAAAAGGTTCAATAAAGGATCAATAAAGATTAAATTCAGAAAGCAAAAGCACCTACTTTGCAGGAAATAGCAAAATAAAAGCTTAAAAATAACAGTGTGGTGTATATTCGACTCTTGTGTTCTATTATTATTAAAAATATTTCTTTAAGCATTTAACCAGGACGTTCTTGTATAACATTCAAAACTCTAACCTCTGACAGCTGAATCCATGAGGTCTTAGTTAAGTAATAATATCCCCTTCATTAAAAGAACATAGTAGCTGTCTATAGTAACACCGCGCTACATGATAGTATAGGTGGTGTAATCACGACTGTTGGGAGGTAAGACAACTGTGCGTGGAGTATTAACAGAGTAGATATACTGTACAAGCTTTGCACAGAGGTAGAGTTGCTCCAGTGGCAGAAATAATTTAACTGAATGCAAAAATTTTTACTGATGGAGGAAAATACTTGTACTTAGACTCAGGGTGTAGGTTTAATTGTACTGTAAATGGCAAGAACGATTCTCTAAATGCAACCTTGTGATGAAACATTTAGCTTATCATCTGTGTCCCAGGGAAGGTTGTAAACAGAATATATCCTTGTATTGTTTCCTGCTCAGCTTGTGTGTGTTCATTACTGGTGTATAATAAGGATGAGATCAAATTCACAATCACTAATTGGTGTGTGTCAAATAAAAAATTATATTCTTTGCCGGTACATGAGCTCTGTTTCAAGTCCTTTACCTCGGTAATTAAAGAAGCACTTGACCAGAGAAGAAGACATCTTCCTGTCAAGGTCCAGCTCAGGGACTTTCCAGCCTTCTCCCAGAGGACGATCGCTAAGTGGGTCGACCTTTGATCTCCTTGCCAGCATCTCAATATAAGGTCTTGAGAAGATGTGCTTTGGGTCACTGCAACTCAATGAAAGAACCAGTTTGAGCTTGACTTTTGTTAAGTCATTATAGTGTGTGTGTGTGTGCACACACAACATGATGCATGATACTGAGCTCCTCATCAAATGAGCATGGACAGAAAGTGTGAACATTTATGTTGGTTATCCTGAATAAACAAAATAATTGTGATTAATGAAAACATTTTTTTTTTAAATTTAAGCTTTTGGAAAAAGTGCTCAAATACAGATGAACAGAGGATACAAATAAACACATTTGTGTTATTATAGATTTTTTTAAAGAAGAAGAACATTCTAAAGTGTCCATAATAAGATCATCATCATTTATGAGGTCCTGCTCTGACAGGAAAGATGCAGGCTCCCCGTTGTGGCACTTCAAATCTCACATGAATTGCTACAGATTTTCCCCATTTATCATTATCCAAAGTGTGAGTGTGAATGGTTGATTGTATCTATATGTGGTCTTGTGATGGACTGGCGAACTGTCCAGGGTGTATCCCACCTTTCACCCTATGTCCGGTATAAAACGAGTGAGGTGATGCTTGTGATGCTAAATAATATTGTATATATTATTTCATAAGAACAACATACTTGTTTCATACATGACAGACAACTTGTGTTCTCCATCTCTCTCTCCAACTCTCTGCTGAAATTGGCACATTTTATTGTGTTTACTGTCTGACTCACTTTAAAGGTGCCATATGTAAGAATGTGGCCAAAAACGGTTACTACATTCAAATTCAAAATACCGAGGTCTTTTGGGTTTTCGTTTTCTGACGTAACTGGCAACCCGTGGTTGCTCGGCAACTGAGACTCTACTGACTGCAATGATTGTTAGACGGCGGCAGGTGGCGCCACATGCCAAAACATGATTTCAAAACATAAACATGATTTGCAGTCTGCAAAAGATTTTTTTAATGCAAATATTTTGGCTGTACTGTTGTTGTTGGTGAGTTCAGTTTGTTATATGAACATTATTCCTGAGTCTCTGTGACATATTAGGAGGATTTTATGACCAGTTTCTTTAGATTTATTTCATAATGCACCTTTAAGAATCATTTTCCTTTTTATAGGTTTCTTTGCTGCCAATGTTAAAGAGAAGTTGCAGTGGAACAGCTAATAGTAATGCCCTGCACTCTCTCTAAGGTGAACTGTGATTGGCGAAAGCTTCCTGTGATGGGATACATTTAGCTAAATCTGTAAGTAGAACCTGGAGGAGCTGCAGAAGGGTCTTTTCCTTCTCTCAGATAAAAAATCCTGCCCAGTGCATATCGCATTTTTTTTCCATATTTAATTGCTACAATTAACAACTCTTAAAGAAAACGCTTAGTTAGGATTTAGTGACCACTAGTGCAAACACACATAATCTGCAAAACCACACACACACACACACACACACACACACACACACACACACACACACACACACACACACACACACACACACACACACACACACACACACACACACACACACACACACACACACTGCTGTAACTACTTCTGCTAATACTTCCTCACCTGTGGTTGATAGATACAGGCCTATAAAAAGCACTCAGGGACACTGGACATTCATAGTCCAGCTGCTGCTTCCTATCAGTGAAGGTCACGGCCATAGGAATTAGTCCTCGAGTCACCAACACTGTGTACACCTGACAGTTAGAGAGACGGTGTCAGATTTACTTTAAGAGGAAAACAGCACGTTAAGATTTCAGCAATGCCAGAGAGAGCTGCAACACTTCCAAAGTGTACAGCACGTGTTGAAAAACAACATTCCAACAATGCATTGCTATTGCTCAAACACACACAGCCTTAAATCACATCAGTACTGCTGCCCTAATAAGCAGTGGTCCACTCATATGTGACTCAACCTGTGAATTACTGCCATCTGCTGAAAACACTGAGATCTCCACCACCGTGTCTCCAAAATTCACCAGCACTGGTTGAGAGCAGTCTGCTCCATTCACTGTAACTTTGATGCTTTTGTCTGGTACACTGGGAAGCAGCTTGACAGCATCACAGTGAAAGGGGACAGTACCTTGAATAAAAAAATAAAACAAATAAAAATTTAGAATGAAAACATAAATCAGATATGTTTGCTGTTGCATCCCAACTGCGTAGTATCATAGGTTTACTCACTATTATATTCATAGACCTTGCTTGAAAATGCAGGATGAACTGGAATATCTCCTTCCATACTGAGATTACTGAGCTCTGCGATCCTTGCAGACAGCTTGTTGATTTCCACACGGTATTTCTTTATGGTACCATCTTCAGCTACCACTTCAATTTCTACTCTGGTTGACCCTTCATTCAGTTTTATTGTCCTGGATCCATCACCAAAGAGCTGCAACATTTAAAACAAAAAAAGAAAAAGGTAAAATGTAGGTGATAGTACACATTTTAGTAGCAAGCATCATAGAATTTGTAATACTCACAATGTTACATGAAGCCCTACAGTCACTGGTGAGCAGGTCCAGAGTGACATTGTTGACACTGCTCTCCACTCTCATTTTGTAGTCTGTAACTTCCTGTGTGAAGTCTGGATGGAGCTTCCCACCGGAGACAATCAGCTTCTCTAAATCACAGTTGTCCATAATGTCTCTCAAAGATGTTTCTGTCACTGCTTCAGCCACAGCAGGAACAACAGACTATAACTGCTTTCTCTGACATCACGACACACCCATCTCCATTTACCGCACTGACGCCTCGGGTTGCCATAGCAAACACCTGCGCAGCCATCCCATATCCCTCATAGCCTTAAAAAGCAATTAAAAGCAACTCACACCAGAAACCTTCCTCTTTTAAATAAAGTCAGACCGACTTTCTCACAATATTTATGAGAGTATTTAAATACGTTATTCGTACATAAAGAAAGGAAACACGTGTTGAAAATCACAACATCGACTGGAGTCGTTGAATAATGTGCTTAAATGACTAGATAGTTCATTAAAATAGCATACTCTTGGTATATAAAAAATGATCTGTCACTCTTCTGAACGGTAGAGGGCAGTAGTGTGCACTGTGCAGAGCAATTATCCGTCTTTTTGCTCCCATTATTGTTGTTAAAGAACGGTTAATTCTTCAATTTATATATAAAAAAAGAGCAGAAATTAGCATAAGACGAGTTCTTTAATGAAGTATGTTTCAACTTTCTCTTTAACAGACACGACGGAAGCTACAATGGTTTTTATTTTACGTCATTTCCTCCCTGTGAAGCGTGTTGTCTGCTGAGAAGGTAATACAAAATCGTGCTCATTTACTACTTCAATTGTTTCAGCAAAGTCGTATTGGTGTCAAATCGATAGTGAGTGTTCATTCACATATTCTTTGCAAGTGTCTCTATTTGTCCGTTCTTGTAAACGTTCGTCCGTTAACCTGTTAGCAACAAACGCTAGCTCTCTGAGCTAGCTAGCGCAAGCAACGTGAATAGGGGCGTTTGGTACCGTTGCCATTCAGTCTTCTGTGTGACGAAACAACACTGTTATAAAATAACACCATGACACTGAAATTGTCTTCCAGAGAATGGCAGAGGATAATAGGATGGAGGACTATCCTCACGAGATACACGAACAGCTCACATCCTTCGACTCATCGGCCACCTCTGTCAAAACCATGCTGGATCAGTTGATATCGATGCCCCGAAATGATCCTCTGCTAAAGGTATTACTGATACACGTTTGACACCTCCTCGGACAATTCTCGTGACAAATGCATAGCGTAGCGACAATTAATGTGAGACATGGTATGTAAGCAGGGATGCAACGATTTTCCTCCAAATAATAATGTTCTCAAACCAAAGTGATTCACTTTTAAAGATTTCTTTATTATGTGGAGCAAAGAAACCTGATCATATTGCATTTAAGTAGCTGGAGAAACCTAAGAGCTTGATTTTGTTATTAAAAAGCACTTAACCAGAGTGTTATTATACAAAGTATTTTGTATAGTGTTAACTGTCAAGCAGGGACATTTATGGTATAGATGTAAGGATATCAAAATCATTCGATTAGTGCCATGGTAGCAATATGATAACACTATGAAAAGAGGGACACTACTCGCATCAATGGACAAAGGACAATAATCTGATCTGACTATAATCTACCTTGTGTTCCCTCATGTGTTGTTCAGATCTGTGTATTGTTTTAGTACTTGCATAAAGTTACTGTAATTGTGACTTAAGATATTTATCCTTAGGTTCTTTTGAAAATGTACGCTTTTATTTCCTCCCAACATTTTGAAATAACATTTCTCATGCAAAACATGCATCAAACTCAGTTGATAATGGATTTTTTTTGACTAACTGGTGCACATGAATATAAATCTTGTATATATTTACAGCTGGATCCTTTGGATCAAGCCAAACTGGACCTGATGTCTGCCTATGCCCTCAATTCATTGTTTTGGAGTAAGTATCCTATTTATATGTTTTTTTGTCCCTTTTGGGTCCAATATATATCTTGATATCTTGAGCAACGTGTGGCTTCACACCGTTCTGTGTGTGTTTGGTACTTGTTCCAGCTATTGCATTTGAGTACTGTCATAATTGCTTGACTTGTATATAAGTATACTGCAGTTAAATTATGACCTGAAGCGCCTGGAAAAAATGCCTCTAAATCCTTAGGTTCAATGCCTACTAAATGACTGATTTCTCAGCCTCTGTAGCAGATAGGAACATATTTCAAAAAGTATTTGAGCGCTTACACCTGTGGCTCTCCTGTGAAATCTTTATATTTAGATACAAAAATGTAATAGTAAAGTGAATAACTATTTTAGGTAAGGTAATATCAACTTGTGTCAATGCCTTTATTTATTCCTGATGAAGTGTGAAGAACAAGAATAGCATGTAATGACTGTAACAGTCTGCTTCACATGTGACGGTGATAGTGCTTACAGCGCTGTGGCATCTGCAGGTAAATCCACTGTCACCCCTGGTGCGAGGTTGTAAACACTCTGTCGATTACGGTGGTACTTATCGTCGTTATCGCCGACCTCGTTGTCTTCACACATGATTATGTCTTAACCATAAATCCCGGTCGATTTGTTCAGCGTGCTCGAAGTTATCAGCGATGACGTCATCGAAGATGAGAAACTCCTCAAAATCACTGCCTTCAGTAATCTCTCTGCTGTCAAAGTCCTCCATGTTTGCGCGAAGTAATTTCAAAACAATGTAGCGAGGAACCCCCTTACCCCCGAAAATTGACATATCCGCTTTACCGGCGTCTGTGGTAGAATAAAATGCACAGCCACTCTCCTGACTCTAATGTTAGAAATGCGGCAATGCTTTCCCGGCGTCAATGGGTTAAACAGCATTCACCAGACGAGCACATTTGACCATTTTCCAAACATAATCACGGCCTCTTAACTCTTAAGTCCTCTGAGAGCTTTGTATTTTTTTAGAGGAA
Organism: Microchirus variegatus; assembly: GCF_963457635.1. Classification (NCBI taxonomy): domain Eukaryota; kingdom Metazoa; phylum Chordata; class Actinopteri; order Pleuronectiformes; family Soleidae; genus Microchirus; species Microchirus variegatus. The sequence goes on from NC_139812.1 coordinate 8,279,303, forward strand.
ATGAGGCAGAAATGCCACATGAATGGAAACTACCATAAAACAAAGAAGTAGGAGTAGTTGAGGATGGTCATGTATCAATCTCCGCATCTTGAAATTACAAGTTCCTTTTGGAACGTGACAATACACATGGCGAATAGCAAGCCGCTTGGTTGCGGCAGAAAGAATTTCAAATTGTCCAGCTGAGGACTACTCACCGGTTTTACCTCCTGAGAAAGTCATTTTGCTTCTGGACTTATACTGTAAGTAAATTGATGCATCCATCCTGTTTTCTTTTCCTTTTTAACTTTTGGCTGGTGGACACGTGTGATCACTATCCTGATGTTTTGGTCTGATATTGTTTTGTACTAAATAACTTTTTACTTGATCTTCACTTTCACTGTGGTTTATTCTGTCACAAGGGTCATTGTTGCTCAATCATCTTACCTACTGTTTAATTACTTTTTCCAGTTAAATTGTCAAAACATATTGGTACTGTAGTTCACTTAAAAAAATTCTGTATACAGAATTATATTTCAGAGAAAAAATAGTTTGGGAGAGCAAATCTTTTTATCACAAACATATATTGCACAGTTTGTCTTGATGTACTATCAACAGGCAATATTCTGAATATAATCTTGACTTTTTTCACATTTACAGTGTACTTGGTTACACAAGGAGTAAATCCCAGGGATCACGGAATCAAGCAAGAGTTGGTATGTACTGTTTTTTTTTTCTCAGAAGTGTCTTCAGTCCTGTTCAGGCTTGGTATTTACACCTGTCCTGAGAGATTTGATTATTGAACGGCGTTGAGTACACACCTGGTATTAACATGCACCCTGAATGCATTTTATGTGAACCAGTCTGATTGGACCGATGTGTGTGTTGTCGATGTACAGTGCTTAAAGCGGACCTAGACTGGAAGTTCCAATTAACGCTGTTTTTTTGGTGTATCTGTGACATTACCTCGTTTATGAAGCCCTGAAGGTTTGAAACAAACAGTTCAGCCACTGCTGAGAACGCTTTGACGTATTGTAATCTCGTGCTCAGCGAGATCCTGAAAAAACCCTTCTGATTACGTAAACAGCAGTTCTCCTCAACAGCGGATCCTTCTGGTCCGGGCACTAGTCCGAGCACATCCGGTTGCGTACATTGAACTGCAGAAGAAGAACGTTCGTTGTGGAGGCGTTTCACGAGCGACAGCGTCTTCTGACTCTGGGTCAGACTCCGGGTCAAAGTCATAAAAGGGACTGCGGTGGGGAGTCGTGACAAAGCTATTATCAAAACACTGTTAAAAAATGTTTTTGATAATGAGAAACAGTACATCCACCGTTCCAGAGGGGGAGCTGTGCTTCTGACAGCTGGTGTGCTAATTATGCCACTTCCAGTTATTGGCCAATCACAAGACAATAGGGAAGGCTCTACGCTGGCTGGCGTTCAGTCTGAAATATTGTGGCTGAGGACATCGTTAGAAAAGAGATTTCTATCGGCTCGTTTACAGCAACTAGGAGGTTTTGACCATAAAAACAAGTTAATGTATGTAAGTAGACCTCCATAACTAACAAATATGTGCAACAGGACCATCCTATATGAGCTTTAACACATTTATTCGACCACCACCCAAAGCCACACCTGCCCTAAAGTAACAGCATTGTTCAGTATCAAAATAATTTTGTATGTTTCTGTAATGGTTAATACACCAGGAAGTAGAAACTCATTAACTGAAAGTGCTTTAATGCTTGTTATCCATTCATTTTCAAATTCATTTGACTGTTTTACAAAAAAAAGTAACAGAAAAAAAAATACTGAAGAACATCATTATTTATTATGGTACATAGTTATTTATGCAAGTACATCCTGAATAGAAAAGTTACTTTTCGTGGTTGAATGCTTGATTAATTTCTGACTTCTCAGAGAAGGCTCACATTTGGGTATAAAATAACAAATAATAAGACCTTTAAGATTATGTTTTTGATAATAAATGTAAGTATTTTGCTGGGTGACGGAGAGGTGCTATAATATTATAGCAGTAGCTATAATATTATAATATATATAAGTACTATAATCTGCTTTGTTTCTAATGCATTCTGAGGATGGATTGCATTTGTGCATGCAAAATAGTTTGGATATACGTGTCCCCAAACCTCCGAATTTGGGTTTTCATGATATATTTGGATCCTTTTTCAACGTGAAATTAGCTCTGTCCATTTATAATTGGATCACTCAGGACTAATGTAAATAACAGGTCTAAACAGCCTTTTTTGACTTCCACTTCTCAATGTTTGTCTGTTAATTTTTCCTGTTACTGTTCTCTGATCTTCAGGAGAGAATAAGAACATACATGAACCGAGTGAAGGAGATCACTGACAAAAAGAAAGCTGCCCGTCTCGATAAAGGAGCTGCCGCACGCTTTGTCAGGAACGCTCTCTATGACACAGAGGAAAAAAACTCCAGAAAAAAAATGGCTTCCAAGAAAATGGTGGACTCTGTATCTGACGCCTCACAGTCCAAGCGTCCAAAGAAGAGCTGAACCTGTACAGTCTGGTTCCATTGTGTTATATACCGCTTTCTGGAAACTCCTTAGGCCGTGTGATGAGGCGTCATACCAGACATCTTGAGACAACATAAATATACTTTGGTGTTCATCAGGATTACCGACCCGTCAGAATTAAATCCTGGAGTCAAATCATTCAAATCAAATAATGTCATGCAGCTGAAAGTGACACATCATCTGTGATTTTTCTGAACATTTCTAGACAATGATGCCGACAGCTCTTCTAGGGTGTCATGGATATGATGCTGTTGTATTTTTATAACATTTCTTCATCACTCAGTTTGTTGAATTGTAGGATTTTATGGTCTTATATTGTTCCTCTGAAGGAGAAATGATGGTGCCTGTTTATTTTGAAAGTGATTCTATGAATCAAGTCATCCTTCTTTCAAACGTTGTGTATTTTTGTTGGAACTGACTTTTCCAGAACAATTCAAACCAAAATCTGACCCTTTTTTTCTTCTTTTCATCATCTATTCATATCTCCCATTGTGTAGGAAACAAAATTAAGTGTAATCTTCCAACTTTTCCCTGACTTTGACGTATGGTATGACAAGCTCAGGTGTAAATAAAACTGATGATGGCTGAATTCCATTTCGTTGCTTTTGTTTCAGCATCAGGGTATCGTGAATGCTGGTTCACCGTCACAGCTTACTTGAATAGAACTGAGCCGTAACTGTAATAACACCTGCTTGTCATGATATGACAAGTCACATTGGGGCTGTTGTCAAAATAGGATTAAGCAAACTGACTTTTTACCTCTGACATAGTGGTCTGATATGCTCACCTGCTTATACAGAAAACTGTTTTGTAAATGAATTTGAAGTTTGTGTATTAGTGGTTAAATTGTTATTTGATCAACAGAAGATTAATTCTATCAAGTAGCAGGAGCAATTTGTTGCAGCTCAACAGTTAACTGATTGCCAACCATTTTGATTATAGTTTGGAGAGGGATTTTTTTAAAATTAAAGGTTCTTTGAATTTATCTTCTTCAATGTGAATGTTATTCTTGTGTCTTTGCTCCTATGAGAGTGTTAAAAGGGAAAAGTTATCCAGGTTTTTGGAAAAAGAACGACATGAAAACGTCATTTTTGAGGTATAGAAAACTTTATTAAAAAAAAACAAGCAAACAAAATACAATTTATTATGATAATAAGTGTTATGTGCAGCTCTACTCTTTGCATATGGTTTCAGAAAGATCTACCAATGTAAGATGTTTTTGTAATCGGGCTTGGTTGCACCGTTGAATCCATTCCCTCTATAGTATTTAAACTGATTACCAGTCACCATATGTTTGTAGTTAGTTCAGTTGCTTGTGTATTCCTTGGGAGTCATCAGTGGAATTATAGTATGTTTATGTAGTTGACAATCCACGTCAAACTAGCTGTAAATATTGTAGAGATTTTGTATGATTTGACAAAAAAAGACTATTTGACTAAATACAAATTAGACAAAAACCTTATTTAATTTTTAATCATTTAGACTGGCTCTCAAATATGTGACCCTTTGATTAAAAATCATCTCTGTAACCAAGAAAATGCCGACATAGTGTTGGCTGCTCTGTATAAACATAGGCTGTAATGAGACTTCCCTGTTCTGTATTAAAACCTCGTCACTTTACGTAGAAGCATTCATATTGCTTCCTCTGTGTAATTCCCGCTGTTCAGTCAAGATCTTAATCTTAATTTACCCACAAGTCACTGCATCCCTCTAATCAAGCCCAGGAAACAGCGAGGCCGTGAGTTAGATGCTCAGGAATGCATCTTTTCATTCTTTTCATCATCTTTCCTTTTCTCATCCTCCCTACAGCAGCGTCCAAAAATGACATTTGTTTAGCCAAACCACCCCACTCCATCCTTTTACTTTTTCCACCGAGTTGTTGTTTCTAACTCTGTTCAAAGACATGTGTCAAACTCTGCCTGATGAACAGCCTTGTCTGCATATTGGAAAAATATGGATTTTTCCACATCCCCCTCCCCCCCTCCTCTGTGTGCCCTCATCCACATATGTGCTGAGTAAAAAGAAGTTAGGTCACTGTGCGAGCAATTTGTACAAACAAACTCTCATTTTGAAATTGCGCACCCTAACAAGCTCCAAACCCTGTTCTTTTCCCGCGGTTGTTTGTGTGCAGCCTGTGGTGAGGAAGTTTATGTTATATGGAGTGAAAGGCATCAGACCAAATGACCCCCTAAAGGCAAGATGAGGGTAGAGTCGGCCTTCCCCGCCCCACATTTCTCTGTCTTTTTAAAGGATGAAATTTTCCCTCAGCAGATTGAATGAACCTGTTAAAAGTACTAAACGGGTTTCAGCACATCTGGGCAGATCACATAATTTGAGTTAAATTGCTGGTAAAGCAACAGACTTGGGCTTAAGCCGATGAGGATGATACATCATGGTTTAACAGCTGTTCTCCTGCTAAAATCCAACTATTCCATCAAATGAAGTCAGGGCCAGTAAATGAAGTCAGTGTTTATTAGGAGAGTAGTTTGACTGGGTCACAGGAATAAACTGGAATTATTTCTCAATCAGCTCTTCTCTTTTCTAGCGAATTTCGCGATTTTCAACTTCAGTGTTTAGTGGAAAGTAAAGTGCAGACATTGAAACACAAGGAAGAAGTTAGTGTTTTTAACTCATGGCTGTGTTGCGATTTAGAAATTAAATGTTAATCTTGAAAATAAAGTGTTGATAAAAAAATGAAAAGAAAATCCTACCATTTAAATGGAGTTACAGTTGTGTGTCACATAGTCATTATCAGCAGATTTAGAAACCAGGAATTGATCTGTTCCAATATTCAGATAATAAGGGATTCTATTGATTTAAAGTTGACTTTAAAAGCAGGCAAAGGTCAAACATGTTATACTCTTCTTTCAGGTTACAATAGGCTCATGTTCGGTGCATATAAATAGAGCTAAATGTGATAGTGGTTTTAAAATATATATAAATACAACATTTATGAATAATGAATAGTGGTTTGAGAAAGAGAACTTTGTGGCTTGGAGAAACATATGATTACGGCCTCCACTGCAGAATGATGTGTTATTACGGAGCCCAGTCGAACAAGCTTTGCTTTGAATAAGTGGGTGAAATTGAGAGTGAGTGGACGGCAGATATTTCTCCCTGATTCTGTCAGAGACACCAGAAATTCCACGCGCTCATTTGTGCCACTTTCTATTCACCTTGGCCTCGCTGACAGAGCCACTGATTAATCATGATAACAGTGTTTTCTTTTTATTCTGGTCTCACCTCCCTGCTTCAGGACAAAGAGTCAGCAGTTGAGAGTGACGCTCGGACCACCGGGGTTACCAGCAGAAACATTTTCTTCTGACTTCACCTTCTCTCTTTGTTATTTCCTCTAACGGTCAAATGACATTATTTCACGGCACTTTTATTTGTTGCTTTGAAATGACATGGCTATTATTTTCCCACACAAATAAGTGTGGGGAAATTTAATGTGTTATAATTCCACACTACTGGTGATTAATTCCAACTTTTTAACGATACTTCACTTCGTTTCTGCCTCTCTCAGTCAGTCTCACTTCACTGTCAAGTTCAGTCATTTATATTTTGGTGATAATGAGCCCGAGCATAATAACAACATCCAGTTCGTCACATTAGTAAGATTGTTTTTCACCTTTCCTTTTTGTGTGTGTGTTGTTACTTCTCAGTACATTTACACCGAGTCCCATTTTGGTTTTCTGGGATTTTTCAAACCAATCAGCAGTTCGTTGGAAACAGGCATCAGCAGAACTTGGGCGACCACATTGGAGAGAACCTCCAGTGTACCTTTCATACTTTGGTAGTTGCTTTATTCTCTTCTCCCTCTCACTACTGTACATCCCAGTGGTTTTTTTTTTGTTGCTGCGAGGTGACGCCATGCTGAAAGCATGCACAGAGCGAGACCTTGAACTCTCCCTCGCTAAACACATCACATCATCATCACACTTCATTGAGTTTCCATCCTTTACGTTGCCTTTTTCCCTGCCAGCGTGTTTAATCTACAGAGAGAGGAGAAAAGAAAACACAGAAATACTGCTCAGTGAATGAGTGCGGGCTGAGCTGCCATCTGTCAGGCTTAAGTGAACTATTAGGAATGAAAACACAAAATCATTTCAGAGAATCAAGCGTGGGTGTGTAGAGTTCTTGGTTTAATTTAGTGGGACTGGTTGTCTTTGTGAGTAAAGGCCGTTCCTTTCTGTTAAAGTCACGTGGAGGTTGGACTTCTGGTTGTGGTTGCGCTGAGTAGGTCCAGCATTTGACAGTGTGTAAAAGTGAAACAAATAAAGTTTTGAAATTTAAACACCCATTTTAAACACGGATTATTTCTCCCATGTGCGGTGCAGCTTTATGATGATGTCACTCCGTGTTGTGTTTGAAGACCTCATCTATTACTGTGGCCCAGTGTTTACCTCTGATGAGGACCTCTTTTTTTTTTTTAAAGGGAGACGTAATAGTCCATATGGCCGCAATGTGAAATCAGGGCTTTTCCCTTTTAAACCATTGGCTTCCGACGCATAAAGCCACAGGACGACCGTTTAGTCATCAAAGAGCTGAAGGCAAAACCATCTCTGAGTCTTTTACACATAAGCACATGTACACATGCACACAATCACAAACACACACTCTCTCACAGAAGGAGTTTAGGCAGCTGCAAGCAGGAAAACGTACAAAGATGCACAGAAAATGGCTTACACGTGCTTACATGCACACTCAGAGTTGACTGGAGGTGTGTAATGGATTGGATCCCCCTCATAATTCCTCGGGCTGTGTTGTCTTCTCGGTCTATACAGAGGCGGATGAGACCACAGCTGTTCGGACATAAATTTCTAGAGGAATGCCTTAAGTCCGAGCCTTCAGCATAAAGAGCATGAGTGTAGATTCCTCCCAAGATGACAAATGATCACCCTAAGGACTTTTTGTGTGTCTGATCATGTGCATATTTCGTAGGCACGCAGAAAACAAGATCACTCAACGTTTTTGCATGTATGGATTCTTTTTTTTCCACGTGAATAGTGAGTGTGTGAATGTAGTATTTATATATTTCCATACCTTTGCAGGAAGAGGAGTGTGTTATGGGACGAAATGTGCAGACAGAAGAGGGTCTTTTCTGTTTAGACTCAACAGCTGTGGTGGAAGAGGAGGGCAGCAGGCCAGATTCCATAAAAACAATCGGAATCTCTCTTTCCTTGCTGAAACAGTAGTTAATGCTCCAGTCATGTTATTCTAGTATGCAGGTTTATAAGTATATTTTGGATAGATTATGTTGCATGCAGCTTGTAGAATATGATATTGCTTTGCCAACTGGAAAAATCTCAATCTTATTTCTATCTGGATCGTGTGTCTTTATTATAAGACTGCACAGTTACAAGGACAGTTGCTACTTACACTTTTACTTGGCCGTATAGCTGCTGTTACTCTTCAAATGCCTTTACTGTATTCTAACCATGTGTACAATGACATTTACTCCAGCCTCCACTGACATTAAATGTGAGGTGTTGTGTTTTAACTTTCCATTTCATGTGTAAATTATAAATTGCAAATTGAATTATGAGCTTGTTGCAAATTTCACAGCACTCCAAACAAACAGCAGAAACTAGCTCATGGACAACATCTCTCGTCTGCTGGAAATACACAGAAAGTCTCTCCTCCTCACCACACACCTAGTTTCCTCTCTCCCTCGATAAAATATCAGGGTTTATGGCACATGAGTAAGCTCTGGTTTACAGCTAGTGAGAGGCGGAAGGCTGTAGGCCTTGATGTGAGAGCCTGGGGCTAACGGTAGCGCTGGGTACTGTAAAGTGATGAAGGGCCTCTGCTTTTATGATGATGTGAATGATGTAGCCTAAGAGAGTAAAAGCGCTTGTGAGAGAGCGGCAGTGTGTCCATATACTATACATGACTGGACTGCAGGAGGAACTGGACAGATTCTATGCTCTGCTACTTAACATTTACATCACCTTATAGGCTTTTTTGCCATTATTCCAAATGATGCACAGTAGGTACAAGGTTTAACAAGTGTCTGAATTAGTCACAGTAAAAGGAGCCAATAATAAGGAACTCGGCACATCAACAGTTTTATTTCAAGCTTAAAACCATGAACCCATTAGCTTTTGTGCAAACTTCAATCATATTCATGAATGATTGATTCTGTACATTTCATCAAAAATGGACACAATTTTTTATTTTATGCAATTATCTGAGCTCACAGCTGTTTTTATGCTCTGTTCTATGTCCTTGTTTATGATAATCACTGATTATTTTGTCCCAGTAAAAGAATATAATTGAATATAGATAGATATATGAGGATGTATTTAAAAAAAAAAAAAAAAAAAAATCATGTGCAGTAGTTCAGTAGACTCTTTTTTCTCTAATTTTCTCTATTTTAGTTCACCTTAATTTCAGAGTCAAAAGCCAGAGTGTAGTTTATTTCATACAAAATGGAAATATATATTATATATGTCATATATTGCATAAGGTGTAAAAGAGAGCATACACTATTGTGTGGTGGCAGCTGTGAGGACCTGAGCTCCAACAACGGTTTGCCATGACCTTGACTATCAGTCTGTTATTGACGTGGTGGCCCGGGCACTCCATAATTTTTTAAGATGTCTTGACCAGATGGTCCCAATATACACTAATCATCGACGGGTCCATCTGTTCTGCGATTTCTCCAGCCCTTCTTTATTTTTTCAATTCTGGCTTTCTCAGTTCCCACAGTGTTCCCTCCCCAACGTACTTAACAGTAATTCCACAAAGTAAAATCAAAAGACTTTTCTTGGCAAAGGAGCCAGTTATGATGCAGTTAAATTATTATTGAAGACGATGTAAAGACCAAAGTAGAAAATGCACAGCAATATGAGTGGCATTTCATAAACGTCTGAATTTTTATGTACATTCTTGTTTATCTGCATGCCTTATTCTTCGAGTATGAAATATTTATGTCATCCACTGAGGTAGGATACATCCTGTCTATGCACTGCTGGCATAGCTGTGTTTACTGGTTAAACTGTTGTTTATCATTTCTGCAGGATCTTCAGAGAAACTAAACCCTGAGAAACATTAAAGCCCACTGAGATTCCCAGACAGAGCTGCTAATTCAGCCCAGGTACGGAGGTGTGAGACGGCACAGAGGTTCATCCAAGCAGCCACTGGGGGGCAGTCCAACACTGCGGTAGCCCACAGGCCTGTTCTCCTCTCAGGCCTGAGTGGCATGCTGAGGTTTTGCTTTTTCTTCCTACCGCAAAGCCGATCGGAGAAGATTAGCTCTCGCTTGGCCGGTAATCACCCTTATCACACAAGAAAACGACAACAATATGGGGAGTTTAATGACAGACGTAATTGTTGTGGAAGTTCCACGTTATGCTGTGGTGGGGTGATGAATGACAACTGCAATGCACCGCGCTGTGACATGATTGCTGTTGTTATTTAAACCCATTTGTTATGGTTGCAACTTTCCTCTGGGCTTGTTTAGCAGGAGGGCCTGGATCTCAAAGAGGAGAAGGAAGGACAGTTATTAAAGAATGAGAAATATAAAGTTAGCATTAGTTTTAGTGGTGGAAATGTGTCTCTCACACTTCTTGAAGAGCCACAGTTTCATGAATAATCATAGTAGCAGTAGTACTTAAGACATCCCACTGATCTTAACATAAACCAGTAAGTGTATTTACCATACACATGTATGTTCGGTTTTGTAACCATGAATACATTTGGCACTCAACGGTCTATCACAGCTCCAACTCTGCATGAAAAGTGCAACCAAAATGTATTAAGTAGAAAACTGAAATTTTGAATGATAGTTGTTTTATTAACCGCATCAATCCCATAAAAAGTCTGGAGGTTCTACGTTCCACTTGCTGCAGGCTGTATGGGCCACTAATCGTGATCTACACAACCACTGCATGGTTGGATTGACATCAGCTGGTTGTTTTTACAGTGCATGTGGCGGAGTGCATACCCATTTGATGGTGTCTGTGTGTGAGAGAGTGAGCGAGTGAGGTAGAGATTACAGTGCTTTTCAGTGTTGGTTTGGAATGCTTCGTACTGAGACAGCTGCAGTCTAGACTGTCATTCTTGCGTCACTTTATCGCTTCGGGCCTAAAAGACAAATAAGGACGAGTGCCCAGATATGCAGCCTCATCTGATAAGAGAGGTGGTAAGAGGATCTGCTGATGACTTCTCCAAACTAGCATGAAAAGGCAGCTCTGGTGTCTGATACAGTGAAACTCCGTCACAGGTTTTTTGTGTAGGTGATGACTGAAGAGCATAAGCTGCCCAGCTTTTAGTGTATGAGTAATATACCCTACATATGTGTTGGTGTGATAGCATGAAAGTTCTGTTTTGCTGCAACACGGAACAAGAGAATGTGATATAGGCTGTGATTTAAAGGGAAAACTGAGAAAATATCCAGCCTGTAGGTAATGCCAGTCCTAATGTCAGAGGGCTGTTCTGTCCTATTACAGCAAATCGAAGCCGAATGTGTCATTAGCTAATCGAGGGCTGGTTTCTCCTCCTTTCAAAACATCAGACAGAGGGCAGCCTCTGTCCCTGGCGCTCTTGCCTTCAAAGGCCCCCATTATACTTCAATGCAGGGTAAACAGAGGCTCCCAAAAATGACGGTCTCCAAAGTTTAAAGCAACATCGTTTATCACCCCTGCCAGCATCTGCAGGTGTGACCCCATTCCCACAGCTTTATCGCCAGCCAGTCTAGGCCAGGCCAGGGAGAAACTATGTCAGTGACTATGTGTATTCATGTGCGCGCCTTTCAAACAGTATACTTATAATACAACAGCAATGTAATGACACAAAACATTGTCTGCGTTCTTTTGTTCACAAGACATGAGCTGTGCAGATCACCGAACATATAAACACGTGTTTGTGTGAAAGACAATCAGAAGCAGTTTTGAACATTTTGTTAATTTCTTACTAAAAATCATAACTAGATCAGATCATAAGTCACTGTTGACTTTCTATCAACATTAAACAGTGTAATTGTATGATGTCCTTATAATATGTCGGCATCTTACACACAGCTGATCATGAAAATATGTTTGTCGTTGTATCTTGCAGTTAAGCTGTCATTTCTGACTTTAAACTGGAAATTTGGGACACTTTGTAAACCACTCACTCTCCTGCACCAAAGTCCATAGAGAAAATGTGGCCTAAAGATCCCCATCACTAACTAATGCCAGCAATATACATGGTATGTGAAATCTTTTATCGATCATATAAGAATTTAGCCAGATTTTGGACAATGGGTGCTTCACACCTGGTGAAATGCGTTTCAAATTTTTTAAGCATTATGGTCTTTTAAAATGAATTCACGCTACAATTTTAAGTTTATCTTAAGAAACCTAGTTTGGTAGCTATAGGGAAATGCTAACCGTCATTCCTTTGCATCCAGTGACCTGATATTCCATAGGAACCTTTGTCTGTTACCACTCTGACAACGTCAACATCAAACATGCCTCAGTTCCTGTACAACATTTCACACATCAGCATATAGTCACAAATACGTTCTACCATTCAGAACTCTAAAGCTTTAATAGCAGTCATGGTTCAGGGCTCAGTGACACCAGCTTTTACAAAGACCATTGAGGAGATGAATGACTTCTGTGGAGATTATTAAGAGGACGTAACACAGAGACACCTTTAGGGTTATCAAGTGACACACAGCAGGGCAGAGATCAGCTCTGCAGTGTCTTGAGCGCTGAGACAGTAATCAGCTACAGACACTCACAGAACGTGTTTCAGTGAATGAGTCTGATCCATCAGTGACAACCATCATTTTAATGTATTAATGTAATATATTAAGTTATAAAATTACCTGGTAACGCTTTCTTTTACAGTCCCCTAATTACCTGGTATTTAGCTGGTAAATTCATGGTAACACTAAAGTGTTGCTAGGTAATTACCAAGGGTAATAAGATAAGTAAATACAGTGAAACCGTTGCCAAAATACTGGGTAATGCACGGTAATGTACTCGGTAAGTAAAGTAAAACTGTACTGTAAAAGAAAGCCAAGCTTGTTTCCATGTAATTACACACATTTTTAGGGTTAGGTTTGTTAGATTACCCCTTGGGTAAATCGCTAGTAATTAGGGGACTGTAGGTACCTGCTTATTACCAGTTTATAACCCAATAATACACTTACATTTACCATAGTTTTGCCATAGTTTAGCTGTACATACCTTCTTATTAACAGCAGTAATAACACGCTATAATTAACTATATAGTTACCAGGTAAATGCCCAGTATTTTGGCAACAGTTTCACTGTATTTACTTTCTTATTACCATTGGTAATTACCTAGTAACACTTTGGTGTTACCATGAATTTACCAGGTAAATACCTGGTAATTAGGGGACTGTAAAAGAAAGCGTTACCAATTACCTTGATGTCTCATCAGAGATTAAGGAAGCATTAAATTGAAATACTGTCGTACCGCACCTTTCGCCCGATGTCAGCTGGGCTTGGCACCAGCACCCCCATGACCCTCATGTGGAGGATAAAGTGGAAAAAGATGAGTGAGTGAGTGGGTTTGGTCTTTTGCACCATCTACTGCCACCCACCCAATAACACAGCGTGTAAAACATGCCAGCAGAGGGCAGCTAGCTGCTAAGCCTCAGAGATGCTGAATGTTACCAAACCAAAAAAAAAGCCTCACTACCCCTCTCGAAAATGTCTCCACCAAAAGAGAAGAGAATCACTGACAAGATGGCTGGACATACTTTTCTCCCTGATGGGGAAGCAACAAAGGGAACTTCAACCAAGGTCATCATGGCTGACAAGGTCATCATGGCTGACATTTCAGAAAATGTGGCAACCATGCTCCTACAATTTTTAAACTGGGCTAATAGTAACTGTTTTAAATGCTAAAGAACGCTGTTGTAGATATTTTACATATATCACCGTTAACATAGAAGTTAAGCACGTCTCTTATTTTGTGGTCCTATGTTGTATATGTATTTATTTAACCATTATTTTGTTAAACACAATTTTAAACTCAACATTCGTCAAGGAAATGATTTGCTCAAGGGCACTTTTGCAGCAGCTGTTAGTGGCACTGTTACTCATTCACCTTCCCTGCTCACATTTTCCCAGGTGACCCTGCAGTCACAGTGCTTCTGCTGTAACATCTAAAATGTGGGTGTGAATGCATTTGTGTGTGTGTGATTGTGTAAGCCAGTTCACTACAGCTGCGCACACATTACACTGCATGTAGGCGACTGTGTCTTTATCTGTTTATGTGTGCTTTATCAAATACATGTCCTCGGTTCAGTTTAATTAACAGGGGTCATGTGGACGGATCCCATCGGGGTGAAGGTGATCGACGCTGCTGAGCAGGTGGAAAATCAATGACACAGAACATATCGACCACTGGTCAAACACTGGCACTATTGATTGACATGTTTGCAGTGGAATTGTGTTTGACAGTGGAGTTCATGTGTTGAACAAACATAAGGGTTCCCTTTTCCCATGATTTTGGGTCTAAATGATTAATAGGGATATTTGATGCTACAACACACGATAACTGGCCTACACAAAATGGTTGCAATGTTATCCCAATGGGCATTTCTTCTCATCAAAGTACTGATACCAGACCAGTATCTTTGACTCTTAATGATGCCTCATTCTTTCTGCAGCAGGTGTGTCCACTGCTGGATGAGTGCTTTCATCAGGGGGAAATGTTCTACACTTTCTGTTGAGCAACTCTCCAACATTTCTCAGTTTTATTGAAGGGGTTTTTGCCAACTAAACACGTATGTCTTCTTGCAACATCAAGAGCAAAACTCCTCTAAATGTTTAATAGTTAATAGTCTGTTCTGTTAGACAGCTGTCTATCTCTGTATGAACCCAATGGCATCTAAAATATCATGTCTGACTGCACTAAAAGTAGGATTAAAAGTACGATAAGAATATTGCAGCTGCAGCCTTTTATTGTAGTATTGTATAGTTATTGTAGTATTTTATTAACATGTCAGTCCCTATCAATCATTTAAACACATTTTTTTGTGTTTTTTCATTAGTAGGTAGATGATGTCGTTTTTTTTTCTCAAATCTATATTTATTTATTTTCTATTTATCATTTATTTATCCAGGTTAGTCTCATTGAGATTAAAATCTCTTTTACAAGAGAGACCTGGCCAGGATGGGCAGCAGAACACAGTTACACATAAAACACAATACAAAATACAAGTTCAGTATTAAGTGCAGGAGTAAAACATAAAAATAAAAAAATAAGATTGACTAAAATCATTCACAATTTATGATAGAGTCCGACTTCAAACTCATGACAACAGCCTTAAATTCGTTAAGAGTTATTAGATCCTGAAGCTTGAGCTGTTTCTGCAACTTATTCCATGAAAACGGCGCAAAAAACTTAAAAGCTGTTTTACCCATCTCTGTGCGAGCTTGAGGAACACTCATAAGCACCATATCCTGAGACCTTAACGCACAGGGGACGCATTTTCGGGACATATACAATGACAAATAACAAGGGAGTTTACCTAAAATCGCCTTGTAGATAAAAACATACCAATGGCTAAGTCGTTGCATAAAAAGAGAAGGCCAGTTTACTTTTGAGTACAGCGTACAGTGATGAGTTAAGGCTCTGCTGTTTGTATTGAACCTCAAAGCTCCATGATATACAGTGTCTCTCTCTGAAAATCACTGAATAACATAATAGAATTGGGTATGTTTGAGATAGTGTTGTTTTGAAGTTTATAGTTATGGATAATGTTAGCAATCTGAATACTTTCCACTCTTCCATCAGTGCACACATAATGCTTAAAATGCTGTGAAGTGACCATGTGTCTGCCATTAAGTTACCCAAAGATCACCATGACCACTCTTCTGATCCTTTCTAGAGTTCAAAAAGCCTCCAGGAAAGAAAAGGCCAATGATGCAATAATGCAACAGCGTTTCACAATTTTACTTTGCTTCTCAGATCAAACGCGAGCTGCAGCAAAAGCACCTCGACTCCCATTTATTCATCAAGAGCCAGCCTCCTGATTTTTGGAGCAAGATCCACACAGAAAAATAGGTTAGGATGGGAGAGAGAAGCAAAAGGTGAGAGAAATAGAGAGGAAGCTAGACAGACTGGTGTGTAGATTAAGTAGCCTTGAAAAGGCTGGTTTCCCCACACACATACAAACCCCCTGTGAAAACACTAGCTAATTATTAAGAAAACAAAGGGGGAACCGCAGCGACGTGCCAACGCACACAGATCCCCGGCAGAGTAATTGTGCGTGAGCTATTTGGGCTGAAAACAGCACGATTTGGTGCTCTTCCTCAGCACAGCCAAGCAGAATGAACAACATCTGTTCCCCAGGATGGGGTTTGAAAACAAGCACAAGGAATGGTTCTCTCTTTCTTCTGCTGCTGTTTTCCTGGGATTCAGTGGAGTTTGAAGAAAAGAAATTCAGTTGCCTTGAAACAGTGAAGAAGCGTCCAAGTATGTTATGGTGTCGCTGTCTCCTCAGCTACATTAGCATGCTGATGCTAAAAGGAACCAGAGGTCATTAGTGAAAAACAGTCGCTCTGCTTAAGGGATCCTATCATCATCACAATGAGCCAAAGCTCGTAAAACCTTGGCTTCATAATAATGCTATCACTCCCAATGAGACTCAGAATTTGGACAGGGAAAGCAGTGAGTGAAAAAAGCCTTCGTGTTTTTGAATTGGCTCTGAATGTTTCTGTATTGCCTCCTTTCATGCATGATTAAGTTATACAATCAAAGAGGCTTTTTGTACGTCCCCCGGTGCTTTCCCAATCTTTACACAGTATCAGAGTGATCTCTGTCCTACACAGCTGAGTATATTACCTCCAATCTCACTCTGCATTTTAAGCGGCGAGCAAAGTGTCGCTGGGAATTTGATAACACTCAGCAATGCAGCGGATCCCTCGGTAGACAGCCTTGTTTTGAATCGGTTGTGAAGCTGCAAGCATTAACCTCGGTGAGACGCCAAGTGCATGGTTCCATTCGATTTCTGACAGAGTCAAAACAACTGATGTCAGACCCTGAGAGAATGGTGGTAATAGCCGCTCTAAGAGTCATTGTTTTTATTACGAACCAGGCTCGCTTGAGTCAGAGTGCGCTGAGCCGAGGACGACATAATTAGTTTCGGTGGAGTTTTAAAGTGTTTTCTTTTTTACTGTACATTTTCTTGTTTTTATCTGTCATTGTTTCTTTTATTTTTAAACAGTTTTGCACAACTCCAGATGAAAGTGATTAATGTTGACAGGGAGTTATAATACTGTGTTGAAGAGTCACCCATGGGCAGCGGGGGGAGGTTTGAAATAACTATTGTGGTGGTGTGGCCCTCAATCTCTCTGACAAACGCACTAATTAACTCTTTAATCTGTGTCCTAATGGAAACTTATGCCAGAAGTTAGGTCTCTGTTTGTGTGCATGTTCAGGTATTTCTTACATTGAGGGGACCTGTTTATACACCCACATTATGGGGACTTGACTAATTTGTGGGGACAAGACATTCCAAAAACACGGATCTTTTATTTCGTAGGTGAAGTCACTGTGTGTGTGTGCGTTCTTGTATTTATAGCTTTGTGAGGACCAACAATCTTATAAACCATATGGCGTGAGGACATCATTAAAGCTCACATAGAGTGGTCCTGTTGCACATATATGTTAGTTATGGAGGTCTACTTACATACATTAACTTGTTTTTATGACCAAAAACTTCCTAGTTGCTGTGAATGAGCCGATAGAAATCTCTCCTTACTGACACTGTCCTCAGCCGCCGTGTTTCAGACTGAAAACTCACACCCAGAAGACAGACTGTGTTGTGATTGGCCAGCCAGCGTAGAGGCTTCCCAACTGTCTTGTGATTGGCCAGTACCTGTAAGTGACGTAATTAGCACACCAGCACTCAGAAGCACAGCTCCCCCCTCTGGACCGGTGGATGCACTGCTACTCATTATCAAAACATTGTTTTAACACTGTTTAAAAATAGTTTTGTCACGACTCCCTGCTGCAGTCCCTTTTATGACTTTGACCCGGAGTCCTGACCCAGAGTCAGAAGACACTAGTGCCCGGATCTGCTGTTCAGAAGAAATTCTGTTTACATAACCAGAAGGGAGATCTCGCTGAGCCCGAGATTACAATAAAACACAGCGTTCTCAGCAATGGCTGAACTGTTTGTTTCGAAACTTCAGGGCTTCGTAAACGAGGTAATGACGCAGATACACACCATAAAACATCGCTAATTGGAACTTCCGGTCTAGGTCCACTTTAAAGGGCTTTTTGGGGGTTAAGACTTGGTTTTAGGGTTAGAGTTGGGTTAAGGTTAAGGTTAGGATTAGGCATTTAGTTGTGATGGTTAAGGTTAGGTTAAGGGGCTAGGGAATACATTATGTCTATGAGCCTCCTCACTTTGAATCCTGCACAGACATAATGTGTGTGTATTGTGATGCCCAAATGCAGTGCAAAGACAGCCTCCTATCAAGCCGCACCACCGTGTTCTCAGTGACCTATGATCCCCAGACTCACCACATTCCTCCCAAACATGCTCTGTTTATTTAAGTCACGTGTACGTGCCAAAACACTGCACAGTCACAGACACACATATGCACACATGCACATGGTGGTTGTTCAGTTTAACCAAAAAAAACCCAAAAAAAACCAAAACACTTGAACAAACACGAACATGAACGATCATTTATGCACACATACGTGCACAAGCACAAACAAGTTTAAACTTGGACATGTTCTGGCCCCATATAACTCTGATTATGTGAGCTATGGCAACAATTAGATATAATAGCCAAAGGTAATAACAGCAATTTTTATTCATACGGGAATGATTAAACGCCAACAAAATATGCAGTGGATTATGTTTTAAGTAGCATGTGCAGTTTTGTTTGTGTGCTTTATTCAAGACGGTGTTTTCTTTATTGTTTCATGTGTCCATCAAAGTCACGACGTCTGCCAATTACTCGCAGCTTTATGGACAAATAAAAGTGGTTTCGGGTAGAACTTTACTAATTATATGTATCTCATGATGCAGCAAAAGAATCATCGCTCTCACCAGATGGTTAGCAATTTTGGAAAGTTGTTTGAGTTGAGTTAATTCCAAATATATTTCAACACTTCGCATCAAACAAGCAAACAGATTTCCAATAAAATGCAGTAGACATAAATCCAGATAAAGGAAACCAAATTACAATGACAAATAGCTTATTTTAAGATAAGATTGGCCTTTAAATGTGTGGTATGTTTATATTTAAATGGAAAACAAACACAGTATTTCCTTCTTTCACAGTGAATATAAAGAAAGCTGATAGGTTGGTCATAAAACTGACAACACATGTTATAAATAGAAAGAAAGCACC
Source organism: Microchirus variegatus (assembly GCF_963457635.1). Classification (NCBI taxonomy): domain Eukaryota; kingdom Metazoa; phylum Chordata; class Actinopteri; order Pleuronectiformes; family Soleidae; genus Microchirus; species Microchirus variegatus. The sequence goes on from NC_139812.1 coordinate 8,298,176, forward strand.
AAGAATTAGCACAGTTTTATACCAGACACTACCAACAGCGGGGGCTGACATTTGAGCAGGAATCCAAGCCGTACAGAAAATCTTCCGGGAAATAGGAGTGCAACTTTCGGCTTGTGGCATTACTGAAAATCTAAACTTTGTGGTCATAAGTAGTAGGAATTTAATATGGATAAATGTGTGTGGAATTATTTTAAATTCTGCTTTTGAGTCTCAAAAATATAATTTAAACCCACTGCTCTTCTCTCTACATAGAGAGTGTTAGACTCATATACAGTACCTGTGTGTGTCTCTCTCTGCTTGTGTGAGTGTGTGATGGACTGCATGTGTGCATGGTTGATGACTGAAGGGGTGTGTTTAGGTGGATCCTGGGAACTGTTTGGTCCTGCACAAAAAGCTCCAGCATTCCTGTCATGGTGGACTCTCCCTGAACTACTCTCAGCTATAGACTCCCAGCATCTTATTTGAATGAATTAATGAAATGAAATAAAAAAAGTCGGCGATATAACCTGGTTTTAATTACACAACTATAGCAGATGTTACTTGGGACATCAACCCGGAGCACAAACAACACTTAATCATAATCAGCTGTGGTTTTACCTGTGGCTGCTGATGTCGCCATGGACGTTTATTCGGCGTTTCATAGCAGAGTTACCACTCTTAGGTTTATTTTCAACAAAAGTGAAAGGCTTTTCAGCCACAGCATCTTTCCTTGTTCCTGGGAGGAGTTTTCTACGATGATATGGCTGATTGCACTCATGAAAGCTGTTTTCTAGAAGTCAAAGTTGTTGTCCTGCCTGCTGCATAAATCTACATAACCGCTGACAGGCAATACCAAACCTGAAATCTGTCACATAAATAATGTCAGGCCTCTACTTAAGTTTCTGCTGAAAATAATGTCTATAGGCATGTAACAGAGTATACACAGTATTATATAGAATATGTATGTAGTTGTTTTGTAAAATGGATTCTGTTCAGTTTTGTTTTTTGATTCAATTAATCTTTATCTATCAGGGACAATGCAGTGAGACATAGTTGACATAAAGTGCATCTGATGTACCGCACATGGAGTATATAGCAATCTGCTAGTTTGCTATGCCTGTCTCTAATATAATACCGATTTCTCATCTACCTAATACAATGCAAAAATACACACTCATATGCATGGTAAATATAGAGAACTGTGGTACAGAAAATCTGAATCCAGACAATCAAGACCACTAAACCTCATTCAAACGTAACATATGTTCATATTTTTTAATCTCCATGGTAGCTGGGTAAAGGTGATACTAAGGTGGATGCTTGTGCGAAATGTGTTAATCTAACCCCAACACACTTCAAGGCCAGCAGCAGAAGACCAGGGTAATAATTTATGGACGAGGAGGGTGTGAGACCACACACAGACTGGAGGCCAATGACAGCTGCTTACCAGGATCACACAGAGGAATGAATGAACACACGTGGACGCGCGCACACACACACACACCTTTGACATTTATTAGCCTATTTTAGTCACTATGATGACTTGCAATAACAATGTTTTTGTCAGATTTATTCTCTTGTGGGTTAATTAATGAGTATATGAGAGACCACAGTCTTTAATATTATATGAATAGTTCTGTTTTAACTTGTCATGGCAGGAGAACCACAGGTGTAATCACTGATCATTTATTAGGTTTACGCTGATTTTGATACCCAAAGAATGCATTTACTGCAGGTCAAAATGACAAAAAAAATTATTGATTTGCTTCAATGTATTTTGGGCCATTTAGAAGAAAATCTCCATTATAATGACATTAAAGAACACATGCTTTGCCTGTAAGGCCTTGAACTGAGCCTTTGATACTCAGCTTGGGTATACTTACTATCAAAGCATTTCAGCTACATCCTTTAGGCACTTTAGGGACATTTGTCAGAGAAAATATATTATCCGTATCTGTAGATAGCTGTAAAAGTGGGAGCCAGCTCAGTCCTTCTGCATACTTATCATAAAAGAGACTCAAAATGTGGTATTCTTGAAAAAGCTTGTAATCTGTAAGCCTGTAACATGAAAGCACACACACAGATGTGCGTATGCTCACATTTCACTCAGGCGCTCACGTTATAGAAGTCCATCCAGAGCTATGATTCCTGATCACCGGACCTTCTGTGGAAACGATAGCTCTGCTGGCCCATGAAAAAAAGGGCTCATCTCTGTATTGTGGAATCCAATCGCTCCCCCAGTGACACAATCCCCAGACAGTTCACCTGCTTCTATTCATGCCAGTAGGTTCCTGTAGACAAGGGATCATATCTGGTGGGAGAGGGACGGGGATTAACTTCTCCAAAAGAAAAGACAGGGACTAGCAGCTTAGATGACTCTTTTTGTGAAAACCAACTCATTTTTGGCTCCAGGCGCCCTTCTCATCCTCTTATCCTCTTCTTCTCCCATCATTTGTCCCTGAGGACAGCAGTTACGGAAAGGATCATTGAATTGGAGTGATTTTATGTCAGTGTATGTGTGTGAGGGAGCAGGAGTTGCCTGTGTGCTTGTGTGTCTTTGTATGGGTTTGGGCTCTTTTATGTTCCATCATATCATTTATAAAGTTTGGGTTTGTTAAGTTGATTTTATTTTCCTGGGTATTCTTTTGCATGATATTTGCGTTTGATAAGACTACGAAGAAATGTGTCTCTGGTGTGTTTGTTAGTGTAACAGGACAGGTCACTCGTGTGTCTTTGTGTTTCCAGGGGCCTCATGTGTGGATTTCCTACTAAATCTTAGCGTACGCCAAAACCCAGAAATGGTCGTACGCACAAATAAATTCAGATGTATCAAAGTGTGCGTACGCATGGATCCAAGCACGTTCCCTTTGTACATCCCAAATCAACGTGGAATTGAGCGTACATGCAGAGGTGCCAAAGTCCTCCCTGTCCATGCCCCATTTACATATGCAAATCAATTTAAATAGGCCCTGAGATTCACCTCTTTGATCAAATAACACAATGAACAAAGAAAAGTAAAGGAATTTCACACAGTCTGAGCAAGAGATTCTAGTGAATGAATGAATACGCACAGGAAGATTTTGTTTGGTACTCTGTACTCTGAGTGGGAGCGTGTGCGTGAGTCTGTAAATGCCGTGGGATCCGAGCAGCGCACACCCACACACACACACACACACACACACACACACCCCCCCCCCCCCCCAGAGGGTTTCTGCTCAGCGGTGGCAGGATATTAAACACTTTGACTCATGTTTAATTTTTAATTTTAATTTTTTTCTCACTATTAATGAATGCAGAAGTGCGCCGCGGCTGACCTTTCCAACTTTACTCCCGCTTTTACTGACATGAATACTGAACACAGGGAGACGATCAGGGGCTTGTTAGAAAGCTCTGTAGCTCTAATTTCACCAGCAGAAAATAAAGAAAACCAAAAACATGATATTTGAATGTACACATGCCCAAATGTGCATTGCGCTGGTTTACATACGGGACAATTAAAATAAACTATTATAAACCATTTACTCACCCAGAAGCCACCCATCGCGCACTGTTCCAGCCTCCAGCCTGTTCCCAACCATGCTGTTAGTCACAATGAATGAGTCATAATGAACCAGACCACCTTACACGATGTTAGCTGCATTTGCGCGTCGCATATGATTTGAACATTGACGGAATGAAAATGTTTCCTATGAACGTAAACAAATTCTGTGACGGCGCTTTTATAGCAATGTGTGTGCAGTCAATAGTTCCGATTACATTAGGGAAACCGGCTCTCGCTGAAAATTGCGCTTTAATGTTGGCCATACAACAGCATTGTATGGGAGTTTGATGAACCTGGATGACATTCGGATGATTCCGTCCCACACAGCTGGCATGGCTCGGCTCAGGGTTGACTGGCACACTCCGCCGATTATTATCGTTTGCAAGTAAATCCTTGCGTTCACTTAGTACTCGCTCACGTCGGATTGCACCATTTACAAGGTGTTATTGTTCATAAGTATATCTCTGATGTGCACATCACTCTGATGACTACTTGTTTTGACATTATTAACAGTTTCACAGCATCACCGCTAAGTGTCGCCAAAGGAACAATAGCTGTAGAAACGGGCGTACGCCAGCCAGGAAGTTGGCGTGGGCACCGCACATTTCCAAGCTCATTTCACGTTTCATACATCTGAACGTGAGAGTGGAAACGGACGTACGCCACGTTTTTGTGCGTACGCAACCTTTGTACATGAGGCCCCAGGTCTGGCCGGTTTCTTTGATCGTTCAAGAGCCTGGTGAGATAGGAGCTGTAATATCTGCCAGAGCTGTTTTCTGTGAAAGGTCACTGGGGAGGTGGAGGTGCAGGGAAGGGCAGACGTGTTGTTCCCTCTGGGCCTGACTTCACTCTACTGTACACAACGTGTCTACTTTTACAAATCCACCGACACCACAGTGCCTGTATTCCTGAGGTACACCAGGGGAACCGTGTCACTTAAATGTAAGGTTCAAACCAACGCAATAGGGGATTTCTTTAGCTTTTGAGTTTATTGCAAACAAATAATATAACTGGCACATCAAAAGTTTGTTGTTTTATGATGAAAATCCATTTTGGTAGACCTCGTGTTAAACTTTATGGAGAACACATTCACCACGTTCATGCTTATTCTTAATTTCTTCTTAATTTTTGCACCTAAATTAAACCAAACCATCCACCACCATTTTCTATCGCTTTATCCCCCACAGGAGGGTCGCGTGGAGGAAAAATCTCTCCCATTTTACAAAACATTAACAATAATTACAGATGTCAAAACATGGAGTTGTTTTGTTAAATTACTGGTTTTACAGCAGCATAATCTGTTAGCATGTCAAACCACCTTTCTGAATTAAATTTTTCTTGTGTGCGGTTTTATAGAGCTAATTTAAAACGAATGAAACGTGACTGTGAGTAAATAGATACAATAAGTATGCTAAATACTTAATATTGTATGTTAAAGAAGAGTGAGCAGCACATTTTGTTCATGTAGGCTGCCATGATTTGGTAAATTCAGGTCATGGATATGCTTGCAGGGATAATGTAACATTTCCTTATAAATCAGGAATCAGTAAAAAAAAAATAGAAAAAAGAATGGGGTCTGTCAAATGAGCACTAATAGTCCACAGAGAGGTTTGAGCCACAGCTGAATCTGACCTGCCAATATTTAGTAAATGTCTGGTATGTAAATAATAATAATATCCATATCCAATATAATATCCATGTGTTTCACTTTCCTGATACAAATCAGAATCAGAAAGCCTTTATTGTCGTTGTATGGGAATACTACAAAATTAGTGGTGACCCTCAAATGATGTATCTAAAACATAAAAACACAAAAAAGCACAAGAGCCAATTCATTCAGTGATCATTTAAAATCCTTAAATAAGTGTAAAAGTTTGAGTAAAGGAGCTGAGAATGCAGCCACACACTACTTAGTGGAGAGCAAAAGTGTTTATTTGTGTCAAAAGCAAAGTCAACTTATCTTGAATAATAACCCTTGTGTTGGCTCCTCCCAAACTCTTAGCCTATATTTCTCATCTTACTGAGTTTCATTCAGAAGCCGTATTATATACGCAAAAGTATGGCTGCTTCCTTGAGGGCTCAGATGAACTTATTCAGCTGTGCTCCAATGACATGCACATACTGTACACCTCTCCTTCCTCTCTCACCTTTCTTTATGACTCTCTGGATTTCACCTCCACCTTTTGTTTCCGTAGTCCTGTTCAGGTGTCCAGATAATAAAGGGGGTAATTACGTTATTATTACTTTTCTACCTTTTTCTTTCTCCTTCACAAAAGTCTTTTCTCCTCAGTCAAAGAAAAAATGGCCCCTTTCCGTCTACAAGAAAACTGACACTATTTGGACTATTAAATATGACCCCAAATAGTTTGTCTTGTTTCACTCACAACAGAATGAATAGTTTGATTAATTGATAAATATTGAATAATACATTTCAATACATGCAAGCTAAGGATACTCTTTCATTTGTGAACAATAATAATTTTGCTGTCTGTGTGAGCCTTCATGTGCTTTTACATGTGCAATTAAATCTGACTTCATACGAGTGTGTGTGTACGTAGGCATGTTTATATGAGCTGTATGCACGCATTCGTGTTTATTTTCTCACATAGCGCGATTAATCTCAATACAATTACAACGTTTGAAGATTAGCTTATCCTGACCTTTCTCTTTCACTCATCAGATATAGTGGGGAGTTTATTTTCTCTTAGAGCTCATTTATCTGACTTGAAGAGAGATCGTGACTGTGCAACTTCTCTGACCTTAAACACTGGTGGATCATGTGTCCCAGGGGTTAAAAAGGCAGATGGAAACTGCATGTTACAAACATTAAATTTAGTTGACCAATGCCATGTGCTTGTTTATAAATATGGGTTTGTAGGTATGCCTTGAAATATGAGGGGTTGTGTCAGAATGTGTGGATTTATTAGACTACGTCTTATGGGACGGCACACAGTGTCCTGTCCCAACTTGAAACTTTTAACAGATTTCCCTCATCAAAGCTCATGTACATTATGTTTTAGATCACACAATTTGTCTTTAATGTCTTGAATTGCTTTTGCTTTGCTGTAACTTTTGTTCCAGCACAGTATTACAATCAACGACAGTATAAAGGAAAAAGAAGCAGTCAAAAGCCTTAATTTAAACTTTTTTAAAAGAAAAATTCATACAATGTGTCTCAGATCAGCTGTTTCATTTAAAATCAAATGGTTGTGTTTGTTACAGTATTGCTGGGGCTAAAGACACTTGTACATGTGTGAATTTAAATATAAACAAATGTCTGTTGGGTTCAAACCCTTATTAATAAAGCGAAACCTGCAAACAGGTTGGCGTATGAATGAAAACACAAAGAAGCTGCCAGGAAAAGTTAATTAAATAAATTCTACTGCTTAAAGACACCTGGTACTTCACAGTGTTCACAAAAGATATTAGTTTTCCAAAAAAGTAGAGTTAGTAACTGAGTTACTGCATTGTAAAAGTAACTTACTATTACTTACTATTGCGATCGTTTTTTTTGTTTTTGGGCATAATGTTGTACATTATACATTCTTGGGTAATGCCTTCAATGAGCATAATTATAGTAATGTGTCACATATGTAGTAGAAATGCCATTAGTAACGTTATTCATTTTTGTTTTCACACGCTATTCCCATCACTGGTCATTTGGCATTTTGACAAAATAAAGTTTTTGTGCCCCGCCCACACTGCAGCTGTATACATACAAAAGCTCCCTCAGTCAGGTCTAAAAAAATTGCTTGACAGAGCCTGTTTTCAAGGACACAACAAGCATACAAATAATGTTACATTATTTTTGGTTCGTGGAGGCTATCAGCAACAGCAACAACAATCACCAAATTGTACACACTGCAGCTTTGAACATTTTTTTTTGCTAGCAAGAGAACAAGGACAACTAGAAAATCACTCGGAGAGCACAGACCTCTGCCAAGGCAGCTCTGCCCGCCCCTTTGGACTTTGTAAATCTACTCTTAGCATTGATATTTTGGCAATTTCAGCCACATCATTTAGGGGGAAAAAGTTGTATTTCATCCAAATCCGTCCGTGACTTTTGGAGTTATGTTGCTAACAGACAGACAAACAAACTCCTGCGAAAAAACATAATCTCCTTGGTAGAGGTAAAAATACAGCCACTGTTAATTTGCTAAACCAGACGAAATATAAATAATATTAATACCTTAACGATACATGCATTCTTGGAATGTATGTAGCTTTATGTAGTTTGCACGCACAGGAGTAAAGCATGGAGGCCTCGCCCTCCACATCTGACTGAAAACTATCTTCTCGCCTCTTCACAGGAAGCTGTCAACTCCCTCTTTGATGCTAACTTATGTCAGACAGAGAAGCTCATCTTAACCCACCGAAATATCAGCCCTCGAGCCTAGGGTTTCACCCTCTCCTCCCTCACCACGTCATACTCACTTCTGCTGGGTGTCCTTCCCGTTCTCATGTGTCGTTGAGACGCTCCTTGTCAATGCTTGTTATACACGCGCAACCGTAACCAAAAATACTCAACACAAGAGTAAGAAATGTTTGGGAAAGGGCACAAAAAGCTCTCTCCATACAAATAAGGTATGTTCTAAAATGGCCATTGATGATCATGACCATGCCTTAATGGCTTTTAACACAAAATAATTCTATTTTCTTGATTCTATTATCACTTGAAATGAGAATCATTTCATGTCACAATTGTTAATTCGTTATTATACATTCTTTTCAGTTCTAAGTGCTGATGTTACTGCTGAGAAATGATGATAATGAACAAAAGAAAGGGATGTTTTGAGATAATAACTGTTGGGGAAGAAAAAGGGGACTGAGCCTTTTTTTTTAATGCTGTTTGTGATAAATTCTAATCAGGCAGTGTTTGATGGTGTGCACACATATCATTATCATGCGTGTGTGTGTGTGTGTGAGAGAGAGAGAGAGAGAGAGAGAGAGAGAGAGAGAGAGAGAGAGAGAGAGAGAATTTAGTCGTTAAATATTCATCAGAGAGCGTCATTGTTTTTGGAGGACTACATATGGGGTAATTAGAGCAATAGTTTATATCTACATAAACCATCGCCTTCTGCTGCAGAGGGACTCAGCTTTAATGTCAAACAGACAGGGACGAAGGTGTTTGTTTGTGTTTGTTTGTGTGTGTGTGTGTGTGTGTGTGTGTGTGTGTGTGTGTGTGTGTGTGTGTGTGTGTGTGTGTGTGTGTGTGTGTGTGTGTGTGTGCGCGTATGCGTGTGTGTGTGTGTGTGTGTGTAAATCTGCATGCTTGTCAGACAGTGTAGGATGAATGTATGTGCTCTATGCATGAACATGCATGTGTTTGTAATGTGAAACAGGCAATGTCAGTGTTGTGTGTGTGTGTGTGTGCGTCAGGGAAGGGGAGGGTGGCCATGTTAAATGTGAAACAGACAGTGGCAAGGCCTCAGTGGCACAGAGGGAAAGCCGTGACAATCTAAACTGCCCCCTGGAGAACAAGAGGATCCTTCCCCAGCCACCAGTTTACCCCCCTCCCTGTCTCAGTGCAGCTGCAGGAGATATGTAAGGTCGGGTTCATACGTTAGCGTGAGTGCGATACCAGTTGGACACACACAGAACGAGACCATCCTCTCCGAAAAAGATGACATGACCCAACAGGTCATACGTGCCAGGAGCCCATTACAGCGTGTATGTTTCTTTTTAATTGTAAGGCGACTTTTAGATGGATGCGGGAACAGTGGAAAAAAAAAAATCAGGTGGTGAGTAGTAGGTAGAGGTTGGGGTGAATTGATGGGTTGGTCACAGATGATATTTTCATATGGGAGGTAGTTTTCCATTTTTAAACCCTCGGTTATTGTTGTTCCGATTAACGCGGAGTGTATCTTAAAGGTACAGTGTGAAGGATTTAGCAGCATCTATTGGCAAAGTTACATGTCGCAGCTGAATATCTCTCCCCTAAGCCATACTGAACCAGTATGGCACGTATATTTTTGCGTTTTTGCGGAATAGTACCAAATTAATTGGTAAAATAATCAATCCTTTTTTTCGGTAGCCTTCCCTTGGGGTTCCAGACTAATGGTACGGTGTGGGTGGAGCTAGATCCACAACGGTCAGAAATGCTACCGTATCTCGCTGACGCGGCCACCCCACCTACTGCTCCAAACCATACCACACTGAGCCAAACTGAGCTGTACCATGATGGAAACAAGCCATTATGGCCTTCAGTTATCATTAAAACTCAAAATGTGTTTAGTTTGTCCATTGAAAACATGGTGGTCCGACATGGCAGCTGCTCCTGCTGTAAATATAAGGGGCTCACTCTGTAGTAATGAAAACAACATTTCATACATTCAGATGATTGTACACTAAAACAAACAAGGACATGTAGTATAATTCTTTTTTATTCCATCCAATCTCACACACTGGACCTTCAACTTTATCTGCATGTTTACTTTTTCAGTCCAGTCCTTTTCATATGAAAAACATGTAGTTTCATATGAACTGCATCTTATTTTCCTTTAATTTAAACGATATGCACAGTGAATTTAGCAATGGTGGTTAGTTAATTTGTGATAATCTTGTTTTCCATTTTTAAACCTGGCCACTGTGAATAGCTTTCAAACTATAGCGTCTTTAAGGCTGGAAAATATAAAACCATACCATAGAGGTTTTCATGTCAAGAAGAGGGCTGACCTGTACCGATTAAACAACAACAATGTATGAGTCTGCCTCATTCTGTGTATTTTAAGCCATTTTTCTCTCTGTGTTTATTTGGAGGAAATTGTCCATGTCAGACAAATTCATACACTGTTCACCCAAGTATTTGATCTTTCAGTTTTTGCTTTGCTATATCATGTTGTTTCTCAAGATAGACATTTCATAGATTACAGTACAATACAATGGGTGTGGATGTTGTGGTGGATGTTATGTGTTTGATTTCAAACACCAGAGACCAGAGGTTGTACAGTTTTAGTTACACTGGTTCCTTCATGAGGACAGCGCTTGCCTAACCTGACATTAGTGGTTCTCAAAGTGGGGGGGCCCCCCCTGAAGTGAGGTGTTGATAACTAGAGGAGAAATATGGCGTGGAACTAAGTTGGAAGAACAGGATTTATGTAAGGGAAATAAACAAGTTTGCTGCTGATGCTATTGTATTACATTTTATTTTTTTGCAATAAAACTTGTTTTTGTATTAGCTGCTTTGCCTTCTCATTGTCAGTAATAGATTGAAAAAAAAAATGTAAAAAGAAGCAAATCACTGATTTATATGGGGGTTTGAAAAAGTCAGTGGACTTTTCTCCGAGTTTTGGGTTGTTTTGAACACATCAGACTGATTGTCAGTGTTGAACAGCATACTCTGATTGACCCTGTTTGAAGATCGCTGTCAAGGGGGTGAAGCTCCAGACACTCCATAGATACAGTGCTCTCATAGTTTTGTGTTCTTATCCATAACATCACTCATACTTACATAGGCTGTCTATTAAAATGTAATAATCATTTAATTAATTAAGTATCACCGAAACAAATAAAAAAACAATATATACTATATATTGTATTCTTTGGTTTTCTCATTTTCAGCTTCGGATGTAGTCATGGTCAGACTTGGCTTTCACATTAATTTGTTGGTGTCTGTAAATGCTGCTTGACAGTCATTTACAGTGCATGTCCGTAATCAGGGAAGAGCAATGCAAAGCAACGTTGCGACAAACAGAGATGGTGTTTATGCAATTAAACACCACACTAAAGTGTTCACTACTACTCATCATCTATTAAATGTCTTCTTGCCTTTTAGTGTGATTGGTAATATAACAGTGTTTTCTGTCTGTAACCCAGCCTGTGGCAGAGTGGAGGAGGCTCTAATGCAGTGGTGTTTGTGTCTGTGGTGGTGAAGGTCAACGCTCCCTGTATGTGTTTGTTCTCACACAGTTCGTCCACCACAGCTTTGGTTTTCAGGGATTTGTGTGTCATTTAAAACACGCACACACGCACGCATGCACGCACGCACGCACGCACGCACGCACGCACGCACGCACGCACGCAGGCACGCACACACACACACACACACACACACACACACACACACACACACACACACACACACACACACACACAGCATTTATATGTACACGGTTGTCCTGTATGTGCATATTTGCATGTGAATATTTAAGAGAGGGTGTTTTTATTGCGCACACACATATACTTATATTACATATTGTGATTGTGTGATTTCAGATTTGTAAGCAAACCTCTTCTTTTCCCACATTGTGTTCAAAGGTCTTCCTGCATTCTGCAATTCTTTTAGGATTTGGGGAGTGTAGCTGTGCACAGTGTCATGACCATGTGTGGCCTATGAATGCATTGACATTTACTTTTACCCTCACATCCACAAACACCTCCTAAGGCCTTTTCATCAGTTCCCTCTGCCCTGTAAAGGACAAAACTACTGCACCTTCTCCACCGCTGCGGCACTGTGCATTTAACTCGCAAGACAATGAATGGTTTCCCCCCAAAAAATGTGTACACAATAGTCAGAGGGGGTGTTAACTTTGAATCATCAATCTCTTTGTACTCGCTCTGTTTATGGGCAGCAAGTTGACCCTCTACAAATTAGATTAAAACTGGGAAAGTGAGCAAAAGTGAGAGCAGCGAAACATTTGTCACAGCTACGACAATAAATCAGAGCAAAAGTGGGGTTTTCATTTTGTCGTAAAAATGTTGACAGCACTGTGGTCTTTGGGTGAAATCATGCAGTTCATGTATTTTATTGTGTTTTTGCGCCATCCTCTCTATGCTCTCTCTAATTTTTCATTTGCTACCCTGTCCTTCTGAGTTTCAATGGCATCTGTACGAAGTAATAGTGGATGCTTTCTTTTATGTCACACAGACATGAAGACAAGTAATTACATACATATTTACTGAAACTATTGCAGATGCTTTTTTAGATATTTTTTTCCACCAGCTAATGTAGCAAATGTCTGAAGCAAATTATTCTCAATAACTGGGTTCCTATCCAAGCATTACATAATGCCATATGCCCAATGTGAGCTAAAATGGTAGCTATGATGAACTGACAACAACCAAGGTGTTGAATTTATGGCAGTTTCATTTAATCTGAGCCACTTTTGAAGAGTTATGTGCCATGATTGGCCGTTTCACTGAACAACTCTTCAAGTAAACCTCCTGTGTCATTATTCTTGGGGGAAAAAACAGTTTCCAACTTCATTTAAATACAGTTTTGAAGGAGACGGATAGGACCAGTGTCTAGGATTTAGCGGCATTTAGGGGTGAAATTGCATATTGTAATCAACTGAATACCCTTTTGCCTAATGCATCACAACATTGTATATGACAAACTACATTGGCCTTCAGGTATTACAAAACCACAAGCTCTGCAGGGTTTGTTTTGTCAGTTCCGTGCTAACACAGCAGACTCCATGAAAGAGGACCTGCTCCTGGTGAAATTATAAAGGACTTATTCTAAGGGAAATGAAAACACAACGGTTCTTAATTTCAGGTGATAACAGACTAATGAAAACATGATACTGTCATAGCTAGTTTGTGTTGACAGATCCTCCCTACATCCTGAAAAATGGACCTTTAAAATCCACAACAGAGATGTAGATAATTGTATTTTCATAGAGTTTTTGAGGGCGTCTTTGGCTAGTGTTTATGTGCGTCAGCACACATACACATGTATGTAGAAATAATGAAAAACACGCTCTATTCTCCATCCCAGTTACCATGACCCTGAAACTCTTCTTTAACATGTTGATTCTGCTACGGAAACATCCTTCAGTTCTGTTTGCACCGAATAAAAAACACATTAACATACATACACTCTTGTACAGCGTCATTAGTGTGGACACTAAGACATAATGCATTCCCAAACCCATTACCCTAACCGTAAACATCACGACTAAATGCCTAACCCTTACCCTTTGAATCAAAATGTGTCCTCATGGCCGACTACAACCATGCGCACACACTCACATGGGCTCACATACACACACATACCCCTCCCTGTTGATGATCCAAGCAGAGGTTTCATGCCAGAGGAAACACTAGCCCTCACCAGCTGGACATGCTGACACTGATCAGGTCATCCACCCCCACCCCCCCACACACAAGCACAGGTATTCACAGATTCACACACACACTTCTATGTAAATCATATACTGCATATACACACTGACACACACATTGTGTCAGTCCTTCAGGCACACACATGCATGAACATACTTCAAGCAGACATAACATACATAAACAATCTGTAAACAGTCCACAACACTGGAGACATATATAAGAAAACGCAGCGTTTAAACCTTTTGTATGTATGCCCTCGTACTTCCCTGCACCTGTGTTGACATGGTTTCATTCAGATGAGGATAATGTGCTTTTTGAGCAGCAGTGGTAAAATGAGTGTGGTACTGTGGTGCTCTCTGCTCTCCATGTGTGTGTGTGTGTGTGTGTGTGTGTGTGTATGTGTGTGTGTGAAGGCCACCAGGGACCTGAGTGAGTGTTACTGAAAGGCTGCCACTAACAACCACCACACTGTCACCATGCAGACCTTGGGGACCTCATTATGTATAATAGCACAGCATTGTAAATATATGAGGTATAAACAGAGACTTCTTGCTTATTTTCTCTACCGGGTAGTGGGGATTCAGTTAAATAAAGCAAGCAGCCATGACAGATATTCTACCACATGTACACTAACACCACGGTAATACTTAAAAGAGGAATTCACTGGTAAACTGTTAAATGAGGATGTTTTATTTCAGTTTGCCAGGGAATTCTGTTGTTTTTGTTCTCCGTTTCCTGTACATGACATATGAAATGTACATGGCAGGAATTTGAGATGAATGCATAAATACAGTAGAATTTATGATATGATATGAAAATCACCAGATCACCAGACAATAGTAGTCTGGATGGACCTGAGGAAGTCCATCTATTTTTAAAATCTTTTAATATTGACACAAGTTTTATTGTCTGACTCATTAGGTTTTTTTTTGCAGTGTAGGCAGTGACATTTGTATTGAAGGGACTTATGTGTACAGTTGCTTACTACAATAGTCTCTTGACAGAAGTCAGAGAAGTTGCATAAGTGAAGTTTGCATTTCATTGAGGGTTACTGTGGATTTATTGCTCAATAACAACTTAAATATGTTGCCAACTTCAGTTTTAACAGTAGAGGATTAGTGCTGAAACAAAAAAGCAAGGCCCTGCCTCCAGTACCAGCATTTGGCAACACCATCCACTTCTAGTATACTACAGAAAACAATAATTATAAGCTTTTTCCAGTGAGAATACAGGCGAGTGTAAACATGTAATTAACAACATGTCTTGAAGAAAAGGCAAATAGTTTGTGTTGCTGACCCTAAAGGTACTTCTCCTTCTCCTTTCCTGTTTCTGTCTGCCTCCTGAATGTACTTCAGATTTAGAATTACTTAGGATGCCAAATACAATAAAAACCGAGGGATCTGTCTTAGTGGCACTGTTGCAGACTAAGTACCAGTACCCAGTGACACACATGCTACACGGAAAATCAACCTCACATGCTGTATGAAGTTTCACATTGGTGAGCTGCGCCATAAATTTTACTGACCGCATTTCTCTTCATCCCGAAACACTGTTTTGACTATGCAAAACAATGGGTGAAATTCAAGCACCACATAAGTCATATAAAACCCAAGAGCTGGTTTCCTTCGCATTGCGTTTCTCTCTGTTTTGGTTCCAAGTCTGACCAGAGTTCTGGGTCTGATATCAATCTCCAGATACTTTTGCAGTGGCCAAGGCTTTCACTGTCACGAGGGGAAAAAAGCAAAAAAATACTGTACAAAAAAAACAAAACGTTGCAAGACGTAATCAGATATGCCATGTGACATTTTGCTTCCCTCAGACTCGAAGTGCATGAGCTCTCCAACTCTCTCTCTCTCTCACACACACACACACACACACACACACACACACACACACACACACACACACACACACACACACACACACACACACACACACACACACACACAGTCAGAAACACTTGACAGAAAAGAACTCACGTGCACACGTATGGACGCAGACACAAAGCACACTCCAGCAGTCTCATACAAAGTGCACACAAATAGACACGTATATATATATATGTGCAATAACACATGCACCATCTCCCTGCTTGTACTAGAAAGTCATAGCCCTTTTCCGCAGACAATCCTTCACTGTTTCCTCCAGTCTCCTAATTGGCTTTACTCCGACCCAGCCCACAGACCTGTGTCAGAAACAATTAAAAACTCCATTTATATTCCTGCAGTGAGCACACAGGCTCCCACAGCATGTGACTGCACACATCAGCCCTCATCATCTGTATGTGATTTTAAACTTCAGGCCATTCTCCGTATTTATTTGAAAGTGGCCAGACTTGAAAGCTGTGCTGAACAGAGCAAAAGCTCTTTTTGATCACACACATAATCCTCTGCTCGTCGAACATCGCCTTTAAAATAAATATCAAATTCTGAAAATATTAGCTTTCTGAGCGGCCTGTTTATTGTTTGAGTTTTCTGAGGTTTAAATTGACTGGGAAAACACTTTTACATTGCCATCAGTGAATCAAAGGCCTGAGATTTTTTAAAAAGGGGGGCCTGACGGAGGTAATAACCACATTTGATAAATAAACAATCCCCTCATCTCCATCCTTCACGCACCTCGCTGAATTGGCCAAAACCCTGCACAGGAATGGAGCTTTCCAGACAAGCAATTACCTTTGGCCCTAACCACCATTTTTAGAACATACCACAAGTGTATGAGTAACCACATACCAGGGAAGAAGAAAAAAAAAAAAAACCATGTCAACCAGCAAATCTCTATTTTAATCATGTAACCATATCCAGCATGTAGCTATAGATCTTTATCAGCATCCACTTAGATTTTTATTTATAATGTGGGCAGCGGTGGACTGATTTAATGACAGGAGGGATCTAAAATAGGATGTGGCATCATTTGAATCAGAGAATTAAGATTAAACTGTCAGCATCTGAGTAGCGATGGCAATCAGAGACTTTGGTGTACTTTCTGAATCTGTGTTGACACTTTATAAAATGAAACTTGATGCAGGGGCAGAGTGATGTCCTGTTGCTGATGGGAAAACAAGGAAGTGATGACTGATTACATGCCAGAATGGATAAAATGATCATCACTGTAACTCTCTCAATACGATTTGGCCCCCCCCCCCCTTTATGATAATGCTTGCATTCTTTTTTAAAGTCGGATTATTCACCAGACTTCTTGTGACATAATCATTCACTAAAAAACAACTTTGAATAAGTGCATAAAAATAATAATAATAATGACATAGATCAAATAAAAGTGTTTGTGTGCGTGTCTGTAACGTCTATAATATACGAGGTGCTTTTGGAGATGAGCTTTGCGTGCCAGGAGCCACAGCAGGTGCATTGCATCTCTGGAGTTTCTTGTTCAAGTATGTGTTGGGTGGGTGAACGGGAGGGAGGGAGGTGTCTCCCACCCCCCACCTCTTCATCTCAGCTTTCTCCACTTCTCCCTGCTGATGATATAAATAAAAACAGGCAACTCACCACAAAAGCAGCAGGGATCCTCTGGAGCAAATGAGACAGGTTTTTCTGGGTGTCACTGAGAGGCTTAAGAGGTGGTGGTTTGAGATTCTCTGTGGTTATTTAGGGACACTTGAACGCAGTGTGTGCGCGAGCCACTCCGATAAAACATTTCAACCTGTATAGAGCAGTCGGATGGAGGACTCTTTATGAGTTCAATGTCCTCATCTATTGCTTTCATTTAATGATTATTAAAATTATGTTTTAATTAGTTTCTATCACCTGAAAATGACTGACCTTTATTATCATCAGTAACATTTGTACAGTATGTGTAGTACCATAATGCACAAATCAAGCACCAGCTCCAGGGAGGACTTTTCATGTTTTGATGCTGCCTGAACACCACCGTAAGGTCTCATACACACTTGTGTATGTGTTACCATGATGTTAGCAAGAAGCACCTCCACCCCATGATGTCAATAAATCCTCATCTCCAAATGACTCGGTTATGCTGGTTTTGGCTCTTTGGGTTAGGTACTACAATTTTAATGTGGCTTTATTCTGAAAACAAACCATCAGCATATAACCTACAGAGTTTTACTTAACAGGACGATAAAGCAGAAAAACGATAAAGCAGAAAAAACTAAAATATTTTTTGGTACAGTTATGAAAGAGACATTGTGTTTTCCAAAACTACATGCTTGACATAAAGGTTTAAAAGGCTATTTCCTGGTTCCTCAAAGGTTTGCGGCAGACAACAGATCAAACAAGAAGGTCAAGAATCTGGCAAACAAACAGAACTGGCTGACACGAATGATACTGGCAGCAGGAAATCGGATTCACGTTCAGATTCAAAGCAGACTGGAATAGTTGAATCTAACTCAAAGGCACGGTGGTCAGATTGTTAGCTTCCCTGGAGAAGGACCAAAAGCTGAGTAGGTGCAGCAAGGCAAGCAGTTGATCTTGTATAGAAGAAGGAAACTTCAAGATGTCTGACAGAAAATGGAAGAAACAGGACTTGAAACAGAACGACTGCGGATGTGGCTGTGTCTTCAGCTAAAGGAGAAGGAGACACCGTGACAGGTATTTGGCAAAGGCCATTTGTGCTAGGGAGAGCAGCAGGGTTTGGTCAATGACGACGCAAAGCCTCCATTGTTATGGTTCTGGAACGGAATCCTGTTTTGCATGGCAAAATTACCTTTTTATGTATCACATAGTGTGCTTTCATTTTCTGTCGGAGAAACAGAGACAGTGAGGGATCAAGACGCCTTAAGGCCAAAAGTAATAAAATAAATGGCAAGATATTTTCAGCAACTATACACTATCACAGCAGTGTTTGACTTCGCTGTTGCAATAGGTCTTTTCAACATGATGAAAAGACACGGTTGCTAGAAAACATGTAAGAAATATCCGTCTGTGCTTTGAATCTTTGGTGGACCTATAGGAAACCTACAGTAGAACCTTAGATCACCGATTTCGGTTTGCCGCGTGGAGTAATGTATGTTATCGTCAGCTGAGGAATGAATCCCTTGAAGGATGAAGACATATTTTACTCTGCTTCACCCCAGAATATCCACTCTGCCTGCAGGGGTCATGTTATGAACTGTAGGAGACCAGTAAAATCCCCTTCCTCCCGTCCTCCATCCCACATATCTTCCACCATCTCCATTCCTCTTCTACCCCCACATCATCTTTTCCCTTCTTATCCTCTCTGTTGCCCTCCTCTTTCTCCACGAGTAATGGATTACATGTCTCCACTCAGCCTTTCCTCTCCTCAGTGAATCATGGGGCTGAAGCCAAGGGTGGACCTTGAGGGTGGGTGGGAACTCCAGCAGACCGTTGGGGAAACTCCAGATATTGGGTTTCTGTGTTCTTATAGCAACAGATATGATGTAGTGAGTGTGAATGTGGCTGTATAGTGGGGCCTCTCCACATCCCACACATTCATTGCAGGGTGATGGTTATGTGGAAATGTGGGATATGCGAGGGAAGAGGCAGGAAGGGACACGAAGGTGAGGCTATATAGCTTTGCTTCTACGTTATTGTTCAGTTAAATTCATGTACACCTCATTTTGTATGTTGTAGTTTTGGATATAAAAAACTTTGGCTGGATTTTTGGTTCATTTTGTATATATCTCACTTTCTCTCAAGTCTTACTATAAGGTATCATGTGTACCTAGAGTGGCTGGTGAGGTCTTCTTCTCCTATTGCCCTACTGCTTCAAGTTTTGACATCTAGTTTAGAGATGGTCACTTTTGCCTTTCTATCATCTACCTTCTATGTTATATCAACAAGGCGTTGTCACCAAGAGCACAGCCGCTCGCTGGACTTTTTTCTTTTCTTTTTTGAACCATTACTGTAAACCCCAGATAATTGTGTATGTGAAAAAAACCCAGTATAGCTGCAATTTCTGAAAAAAAACCTCACCATATTCAAATCCCTTGTTCAGTGATGTTCAGGTTGAACTTCAGCAATTAGTCTCCACCATTTCTACATGGCTGAGTAAATATTAGGTGTACCTAATAAAGTTGCCAGTGTCTGTATGTTTTCTCTATCTGTAACTCTGGAACAATATAGTTCACTGGTGCAGAATTTCAATACTAAATAAAAATGTACCCAGAACCATCAAACAAAAACAGTGGAATCAAAAACAACAAAATATAATTAAAACCTGAAACACAACAGAGGGAAAATTGGGAATGATAGCATATGGAATTAATTCTGAAATTACTGCTTGGATATCTAAGCATTATAATTAACATCAGAGTCTCCTGTCAAATGCTAATTATTTGTTTTGTCTGTGAGCTATTGCTTGTGTCTGCATGTGGCTGGGACAGCAGAACTGTCTTCTGTCTTTGACTAGGACTCCTGCTGCGCATGTCAAGCCCATAGCTTGATGCGGTGGATTTGTTGTGCGATGGTGAAGTGTTGTTAGTTGTAACGGAGGAGTGAGGACAGCGCTGAAATCAAGCATAACTGCAGTTCATCGACTAACATCTCCCTTCCTTTTCATCCCTGTAAATCAGACTAGTCAGGGGCTGAAGTGCCTGATGCAGCCAAGGGACACAGCAGTCAGACAGTGCCAAGGAGGTGGAGGGAGGAAGCGAGCCGGCTGAGAAGACAGATTAGAGTTGTTCCATTGCATGAAATACCCACACAGAGGCTCCACTGGGGTATGAAGCCTCTTTAGATTTTCCATTGGAATACTGAGCAATTTCTGCCTGAATATCAACAATATGACAACATTCATAACCTTTATGAGTGTGGGCCAATAGTCCAACTGATTCAATGTTTTTTAAAAAAGAAATGAATATTGAGTGATGTTGATCATAGCAGTGGGGATGAAAATGTGGAAAACTCCTAATATTACAGAATAAAATATTAGATTAGGCTTTCTGGATCCATCATGTTGGGTACAAAAGCAATATTTCCTATAAAATAAATGTCACTGCTCTAGTTTTTTGCCTGGTTTCACATGTGGAATTTGTTTGATTGAGTTTGGCATGTTTGTTTCACTGAACCATGTCTACCACTATTTACACTTATATACAACTCATTTGCAATAGTTTATATGTTTTGTCAGAATTGTTATTGCAATTTAATTAGATTTGTCATTAATGTAATCAAAATATGTGCTTCATTTGTATATCTGGCAAATCATGAAAGAGCTTGAACATATCAAAAGGTTTACATACACTGGTGACAGCATTATTTCATTGTATGGTTATATTTAGACACAACACTCGATTGAGTTGAGAGGCAGATCATAAACTCTGTTAATATAGAGAAATTTCGGTGACCTCAGACATTTCATAATACGTTTCTCCAACCGTTGCCTAAACTAACCACAGATGGGACTATGGATGTCATCTTCAATCTGTGGTGTGACAGTTTTGTATTTGTACACCTGCAATCCACGTAGGGTTGCCACCTTTCAGAAATGAAAATAAGGGACGCCCCACCACGGCTCCTCGGGGCCATGACCACCACGGAGCCGACTAATCTAGAACATCTAGACACGTGTGTTGTAAGGGTGTCGGGGGTTTTTCTAGTAAAATTTCACTACGGTGAGAACATGGCGAGGGAGCGGAGCGACTGGGCATGGCGGGTTGGTGTGGGGCATTTGAAAATTTGAGGTAAAAATGGGGCATTCTTAGGCTTATTGAAGGACCATTATGGTGACTCATGAAGTGAGGCCAAGTAACTCAAAACATTACAGAACTCTGTATTACAGAAAACATCTACTTTGGGAAGCAGCTGGGGGAACACATGAACATGAAATGTCTTTATTGGCAAGAGCAACATAACTAGGGATGCACCGAAAATCAGGAAACAGTTGGCCGAAACGTAAAAAACCGAAACAAGTTATTGTGCTAATTCTGTACCATTGTTTTTTTTTTTCTAATGTTGTTATGGCAGGGACTGTGTGTGCTTATCTCACTAAAGTCAAGGCATTACAATTATAGTATATTATATTATAGAGTGCGCCCCCTCATCTGGTGCAGACGGGCCTTTTTTTCTGCGCACCGCACCTGCACTGTGGTTTCTCTCTCTGCTGTGTTGTGCGTCGCTGCTGTGCTCTGAGCTTTTCCTCCAAGAGATATTTCCGTATCAGCACAGACTGGATTATTTCTCTACACGCAGTTTTATCTTTACATCCAATAATAATCTTTATGACGAGGATCGAGTAAAGTCGCGATGACGTGCAGGGGATCAGAGTAGATCTTAGTGTTAACAACTCTTAACAGCGCACTTTTCATTGTTTTCACTCCGTGGTCTCAATCTTTTTGTAGAAGAGCTTTAGTTTAGTTGTAATTAAGGGAATAACCGATTAATCAGATGAGCTGATGTCTTTAGTTAACTGTGAGCAGTACCGATGTGTGGCGTCTGTTGCTAGGCAACCGTGACAGCAGCACGCGCACAGAGGACCGGAGCCGGGGCGGCCGAGATCCTGCGTATAGATCCCGCCACGACAAGTTTGCTGGCCTTATTATTCCCTATGTTTTATTTTCATCTTTATCTTTAGTGTTGATGTGTGTGTGACAGACATGTGGATTGGATATTTAAGGAAATACGGAACAAACCGCGTCCGCAACATTTAATTGCCAAATAAAGGACGATTCCGTATTTTACGGGACGGGTGGCAACCCTAAATCCACGCCAAATGCCTCCTGGCAACTGTGGCTAATACATGTAGAGAAAACAGTTAAGTAGCATTTGAATCTAATTTTGAGAAAGCAGGATTGAAACGAGCACTCTACTACCCCAGATCACACACACATTGAAAGCTGTATGTACTGTCTTGACATGTAGAGATGACAAGCACAAAGAAATTAACAAAATTTTTTATGTGCAACACAGACTGAAACAGATTCACTGTTTTGATATTGTGGTACCACAGGCTTGAGGAAATTAAGTATATCATTGCAAAAGCCTCTTGGAACATTGGTTAATCTATATAAATTGCATTTTCCAGCATCTCCACTTGTTTTGCTCTATATGTGATTAAGGATGGATTCAGTATTCATTATTTGGCTGTGGATACTTCTGAGTTGGAGTCGGTCTGAAATCCCCGCGGTAAAATAACACACAGTTTTATTACATAGTTTTTAAGTCAGACATCAAGCCATACTCCCTGAAATAGTTTCTATTTCAAAGACTGAAAGAGTGTTTGAGGCAATGGACCTGTTGGCAGGTCTTCAGATCACATTCATACAGAGCAGAGGAGGTTCTTTCTGTCAGCTAAGCATAAATTCTATGGCAAAAGAAAGCCAAAATAATGACTTTATTATCATTGTTAATGTGGTGCAGCCAGCATGATGGGTCAAAGTGACACAGACATCATCCTAAGCTTGAGAGTTACAACTTTATGCGTTGATCAAAGCTTTTCATCGGTGTAATGATTTTTAAATTCCTCTCCACAGACAGCAGGAGTAAAAATAATATTCCTTGCTTTGGATTGAATGCAAAAATGTATTATTGCCGCTTTGTACTTGTAGTCTTTATCTATACTATTTACACCTGTTTTATGAGAACATGGTTGTCCGTTTGCATGCATGATGCTGTGTGAAGTCTCACACAGAAATGCAGAACATTGTAAAAAAGGTATTTAAATATTGCATTGTTAACATAACAGCGAGGTGGAACAGTTGGCATGTCGGTGAAATGTAGATCAATGCAGTGGAAACAGTTTCAGTGAATAAAAGATGATGTGTACAGATCGTGTGATAGAAATGTCCCTTCCATATTTGCATTTTGTTGTATTAAAAGATGGTGGTAGAGAAGAGGTTTCTGTGGGCTGATGAGAAAACCACAGCATTCTTCCAATTAGTGCAAGAAGCAAATATTAATATAGTCAGGGAATGAAGCATCAACAGAATGTAACAATATAAGCTATTGGCAACAGTACCAAAATAACCGGGCCCAACCATTCCATTTTTCAGTACCCTTCCCTTGGGGTACCAGAGTAATGTACGGGTGGAGCTAAACCCAAGACTGTCAACTCATTGGATGACAGAAAAGTGTAACTACCTAGCAACCAGTGGCTGTAGTCTATTCTCATAAATCTTGAAGTCTTGTCGAGATAATCAGCCCCAAACCGACCAGAGAAAACAAGCTGCTCCATTGTTGTCCGCTCTGCTGTTGTCTGTTGTGTTGTTGTTGTCACCCCGCCTACCAAGTAAAAGTACTGTTCTCAGTCGAAATGCAAGCCTGACAGAGGGCTTTACCATTCCAGACCGTGCCAAACTGAACTGTACCATAATGGAAACGCACCATTAGAGAAATCTGCAGCCACGGCCACCATGGAAGGTTGTCCACGCAACATCAAGTAGACATGTTTTCCAGGGGGCGTGTCTTTCCATAGGTGTGTCTTTCTAAATGGCTGTGGTTGGACGTACTTGACTTGTTATGCATTTGTAGTGATACAAACTTTGTGTCACCTACAGCTTATCTTGGTGGACAAACTCCCAATATTCGCTTAAAAGAAGTTGATTTACTTTTATTTAACAGTGAAACAAATGCTAACACCAATGCTTAGATCGCCTACTGAGATCTGTGTTGCCTGTGTGAAAAGTCAGGCTCAAATCCACCTTGGTTGGTTTCTGACTCACCCAAAGGTCGTCTCTTCTCCCACTTGGCATTAATGAAACTCACCACGTTCCCTTGAAAACTTCAAATGAACAGAAACCGTTTGAAGTGCCAAAATCTCTGTAGAGTAGGCCTCTTAATGAGCCCAGAGTTACCGTTTTCACCTGACTTCTTACTATTTATTACGTATGGAACATGTGAATGTGTAATTAGTTGACTTTCACAGTTGAGGGGAGCCACAGGCTTTCCATCAGAGAGATATGAGATGTTGCATCACCTGATCGTGCCACGTAACCCCACTAAACCGCCTCTACTCTTTAAAGAGTCTGATAAAGGACACGCGCTGTAGATAGCAGCTGTTATTACATAACACGGTGCACTGTCACTGGCATTTTAAGAAGCTGCACACAGAAGCACTGAATGTCCTGACACTTGTGGTCACTTGTGCATAACTATACCGTATAACTGTGTGTATCTGTGAGAGCAGAGGTAATGCATAAAAATATGATGAAATTACACTTCAGAGTGCTGTCCTGCTACACAAATTGGATGTTTCACAAGAATTCAAGAGGCAACAGAATACTTTCACTGTCACTAGTGGCTCCAGGTGTCATTAATATTTGGCCACTGCAAGATAAAATACGCATTCCCTCTAACTTATTATGTATTAGAATTACTCATATTGAGATGTGCTGAATTAACCAATGAAGCAATTTTGGAAAAAATGCAAAAGTAAATTTGTGGTGGTTATAAAGTGCTGCTTTGTAGTTCACAAAAGCTCTATTTGTAGTTGTATTTCACAAAATCTTTCAGCATACTAATGTCAGGGTTTGAAATATTAAAGGAAAGCGGTGTCAGAAAAGGAGAAATGCCGTTTTGAAATAAAGTGGAGGCACTTTTACAGCTTTTTCAGTGTCTCTGGAAGGCAATAAATTGAAAGGTAATGAATTGTGCGCTCCAACTTTACTTTATTTTGCAAAGACATGCACCTTTTTATGAGGCAAACACTTTATCCCCTTCATTTCCTGAATTAACTGGCAAGCACGTTAAAAGTCTTGGCTTTATGTCAGTGACTGACAGAAATGAAATTAACTAAACAGAGTTAGATTTGTAACGCATGTCCTCCGGAATCCAAACAAATAAAAAGTCCATTGGAGTAAATTTGCATTTGTGTAAATGCACTCTTTGAGATTAGATGCGAGAGTCCTGCTAATGTTGTTCTCAGTTTCTTAAGAGTGTGACCAACAAAGAGTCTGATAAGTTTTCAATAGTAAAAGACTGGATTGCTAGTCATTTTTTTCTGTACAAAAAATAAAGAATATGTTATAATAGAGAAAAGAGTTTAACAAAAAAGAAAGATTTATATCAGCTGTGCCTCACCAGGACAATGAGTGAGCAAAGGTTTTAGATTTCCCTCTGACTACCAAAGCCTTCCTACAGTCTCACTGTGAAGAATGAGCGGCGTGTGAAGCTCTGATGGTTCATATTTGCTGTGATTGGTTAAAGAGACAGATGTGAAGTCGATGAAGTGTTGAAAGGACAAATCCACCTTGTCCGTCTCTGTCTCTCCTGCCTTCCTCCACTGATTATTAGAAATTGTCTTCACACTCTTCCTCCACGTCTACCATACGGTGATCCTGCTGACCCCTAACCCTAAACCCATCTTCAGTATCTTCAGTTCTCTGATAGTCGTCGTGAGGACACATCATAGACATAATGCATTCCCTAGCCCCGTACCCTAAGCTTAACCATCACAATTAAATGCCTAACCCTGGATTTCCACTGGACACGGAACGGCCGCGGAACGGCAGCGGCGCGGTCGCCGTTGCAAATCACTTCCATTCTAATCAATGAGAGCATTCCCACCGGCCGCGCTGCGGAGCGTCTCAGCAGCGGCCCAGAAGCGGCTCGCCGCGCCGCAGCGCTATCGATAGGAATCAGTTCTATTTTTTCCGTTGCCGCTGCTGAACCTCGTAAATTTCAACGAAGCAGATCGCACCAGACAGGAAAAGCGACACAGAATCAAATTAAAACATTTCCGCCCCCCTTTCAAAATAAAACACAATACGCAGGTAGAATCGCCTGTCACAACTTCACATCAACATTACGTCGTCACCGCTGCTGTCAGGTAATCAGTCAATTAATCAGAGCGTCTCTGAGAGTCATAATGTACGACGAGAGACTGGTTATTGAAGTGGAGAAACATAAAATCATTTATGACACCAGATCAACAGTTCTTCCACGTCGGAGAATGAAAAGAAGCTGTGTTGTTGTTGTTGTTTACTTTATACACACGGTCTATCGCTGGATCTCGCGAACTCGCGTCCGTTCGAGATTATCGCGCGATCTTCCGTGAATACCGCCGGCTCCCAAGGCTCCGCGCCGCTGCCGTAACGCGCCCGGTGGGGATTGCCGCTGGGGAGAGGACGAAGCAGCCGTTCCGCGTCCAGTGGAAATCCAGGGTAACCCTAAGCCTAACCCAAACCCAATTCTAACTATAACACTAAAGCCAGGTCTTAACTACAAGAAAAGCCCTTCTAAGGTGAGGACCAGCCAATGGTTTTTTTTTGAATTGCAAATTATTGACATCTGGATGCTGTGAGAAACTCATCATTTATTCTGAAGTTGTCAAATGATAATGTCTCAGTGTTTTCCAATCATTATTGAGACTATGGCAGCCCCCCCCCCCCCCCCCCAATATAATCAAATTAGTTCAGCCACTTTTTCATTATAAAATAAAACTTTTTTACACTTCTGGTAATAACATAAGAAAATTATTTGTTTCCATGCAAGCAAGAGTCATTGTCTGCGACTTATGTAGGATAAGCATGTCTCGGACCAAGAAGTTGCAGAATTTGGATCATTTGTTATGTGTATTCTACTGTTGCATTGCACATATATATAAATGGTTACCTGGCACATAAATGCCTTCAATATATATAATATATTTTATTATAATAATAATAATTATTATGATAATACATTTTATTTAAAAAGCACCTTACAGGACACCCAAGGAGACTGTACATTACAATAATTGGACATTAAAACAGAATAAAAATATATATGAAACCATACACAAATAAAATTAATACACTTTATAGAGGGGCAGTGTGCAGTTGGTTTATAAGTTGTAAGCGTCTTTAAACTGATGAATTTTGAGTTGTGATTTGCAAAGATTGGGAGAGTCAATGTTACGGCGGTCAGGTGGTAGTGAGTTCAAGAGCTGGGGGAGCCGAACAGCTGCGATCTCTTTTCCGGAAGGAATTGTCTTTCTGTGAAAAAAGACAATAAAAAAAATGTAGGTCTGACCCCTGAGAAATACTGGTACAATTGATGGGTGATATATATGAGAAACGTATTATAGGATGTCATAAAAACTTTAATCTCTGTCTGTTGCTGCCACACTTTAATTAACCAAATAGGTTCAATGTCATTAACAAAGCAGACGGCGGGACAGTTATGTTTGTGAATGTGCATGAACACGATGTAACACCAAGTATAATTTGCCGACCACGCTTCTCCAATGTTTCGACTCTAAAGGTCATCGTACATATTTGATTTTTTTTTTCCTACCCTCTCTTTAGTATTCTTAAGATCTCCGGGCTTTGATGTAGAAAAGATGACTCTGGTCTGAGTGTGAAGGCTGTTTGATTGAAACAAGGTGGCAGGCACTTGTTTTAACTCCTGAAAGGCGTCTCAGTCTAAATTCACAACTAATTTGACTAATCAGAGTCTGGCCTGTCAAAATGGCTTCCAAAGCCAGAGTAGCTTGAAAAATAATGTTCCTTGACTGGTCTAATGACATTTTACACATAATAAAGTTACTCTTGGACACCGTTCACCACTGCAGGGAGCCGGTCTGAGAATTTGACATGACTTTTACAAGGCCCAGGGTAGTGGCCCTTCTCTAAACTGTTTTCACCTGGACTGAAACTTGAAGTGAAATTGGCAAATAAACCCCTGCACACATTAACTGTCAGTGTCAGTGTATCATAGCTGATGGGTAGTTACCGGTGAGGAAATAGGATATTGATGCAGCAGTATGTGCTGTCTGATATATTGTAGATGCACTATGGGAGATGCAGTTGTCATTACATTATTCATGTTTAGCAATTTATCTGATAATCTGTGGAGAAATTCATTTGGCATTTTGCAGCATAAGTGAATTTAAAGTTTAACTGAAAACCTTTGCAGGAAATTGCCAGCAAAAGGAAAATCAATGTGACAACTGCAACTTGTTTTGGTCTTTGAATGTCTAAATAACACTACTAGGAAAACGAGAAATGAGACTGAATTAATTTATATTGCATTTTAGAGCTACAGTATATAAAACAACATGTTAACCTTTGCTCCTAAATTTCACGCACATTCAGGAGATGGTGTCCATATCTGACACAAGGATTTAGCGAGGGCAAGAATGGATAATGTTACTTCTCTCAGCATCAGTATGCGATTTTATCTGGTTTACAGGTGTGTATGTAGATTGTTATGTCTGCTGCAGTGCAACTGTAATAATGATCCTAAATCCTTAGAGGTGCATGAAAACTGAAGACAGAGAAAGAGCGAGAGTGAAAGTGACAGAAGGAAGGAATCGAGTGCACGTGAAAATTGACCCCCCAAAAAGCTGCCATTGTCGATGATAGATTCCTCCCTAATCGAAACAGTTTGCCCAGTCGCCCAGCTGGGCTTCATGTGCTTTTGATTACTCTCCACCATTTAGTTCCACAAAATTACATGCTGCCTAATGGCCTTTTAATGGTTATAGGTTTCTCTGCTCTTTAATGAGCCTGCACCAGTTGGTTGCTAATGCCCTATGGAAATTTGGCAAGCGTCCAGTGTGGTTAAGTATATTTCCCTCCAGTTTACAACTTTGTTGTGTGAAATCACAAACAAGGAGGCTGGGTGTGAGGTGTGAAAATGTGGCTTTTGCTTCTCCCGTTGGCTTGTTGTGTTTTAGTACGGGAATGATCCACACACACTGCTCCATAATTGTGCTATTAGGCGTCGGATTGTTTGCACTCTCATGCTCCCTGTAATTTTTCTGAGGTGATAATGTGGCAACTGTTCCGTCTTTACACACATGGGCAACACACACATTTGCCTGACAACACAGGCTTTGCAACGGTAAACAGTAGGCATTAGGAAACACTTCTGAACATTTCTTTTGACTTCGTAATGAGACGTAAATAGCGGGAAGGTCTCAGACGTCTGTGTGGATCAAGTGGTCAAGGTGAGAAAATCCACTCCCTGATCTGACCTTTATCATCAACGTGGCCATTACTAATGTGTTTGTGTGATTTTATCTCTATGGCACGTCTGTTTTTGTGTCCTTGTGCATGTGTGTAAGCGTTTCTGTGTGTGTTTGTATCTTAATGGGGACGTTAGCAGCTGCTTTTTGATGAGTGCCTGTTTACCGGACCTAATTAGGCAGAAAACAGCCACACATCTCCCTTGCTAAAGTAGGACCCAAAACAGATGGCCTGAGGACCCAAGAGGCCGCCTGACACCTTGCCCACCCTGGATGGTCACTCAGCAGCCAGTATGAAAAAAATATATAAAAGGCCTGTGTCCCTGTCAACATCATCCCACTTAAAACAAGGTCATTATCATTATGATAAAAAAGTGATTTGTCAGGACACTGTCACAAACCTCTCAGGCTACATCCTTACAGCTCCATTTACATTTAAAAATGCATGCATTCTGCTCCAGATATGCCTGTAAACCACACTACTGTGGCATTTTAGAGCACTTAAAATGAAATGTTTTTGTATTTGACTGGGCAAAAACCGAGACCTTTGGAAAAAATGACATTTACCCACATTCACTTCCTGATTGGTGAATGTGGGCATGTCGAGTGGATTCAGCTGCAAATTGGCGATCAGCTGTGAACACAAAGCTCAGTTTAAATACTTACTTTCAGTTTCATCTCGTCGTCAGTACTTTTCACCATTGTTATTATTTCTTATTGTGTAAGACTCTCTGAAAAGCAGAGGAGGAAAGAGAATCAACGTAACATCATGCACATGTGCAACATGATGTTATTAGGCATATTGGTAGGGATGCATATTACATCTGAAATGCTTCTCCCTGCAGGAATCTAATGGGAGGAGTTGGGTCATCAGGTAAACCTGGTTTGGTTACACTATATAAGCTGGTGGCATGCAGCCAGTCCTTTTCTCCCTCTGACATCCAAGGCATTTGTTTTTGTGTTCTCATGCTTGGATTTCATTTACAGTACTTCAAAATAAATGTATTTCTAGTAAAACTTATATTACTTTGTCCTGCCTTAAGCCAGGTTGTGACAAAACCTTGACAAATCTTGATGATTAAACCTTTTTTTCCATGGCCACTGGGTACAACTTAAATAGTGCATATTTCTACTTAAAAGTCATAAGGCTGAATGTCTGGTTTTTGTCTGACACCATTTGCTCACCTCTTGGGGTTATTCCCCACTTTAAGCCTTTCTTCAGAATATGACAGGTCTTGGGCAAAAACAAACTGCCAGATTGCCTCAAGGAGGAACTCTAGGATACTTTGTTATGCTTCATATTGCTTTATCTGTCTGGAGTCTGACAGAGGCTTACCTGAGGGGACATGCAGGACTTCTGCTGACACTAAACGGATCACGGGAGCAGCTTGCTACATGCCTCTCTGATGAAGACATCACTGCAAAGTTATGCACAGGGAGAGATGAATCGTCAGACTGCAGGCACTGTCATGTTTTAAAGAGGTTTAACTATTACACTGGTTCACCGAAGAGGCACTCGTGGACTACTGTTCTCTACGTAACTCTACTGGTTTTTATACTGCAATTGTTAAAATAGTGCAGATTATATTAATGCTGCAGCTTTGACCACCACGTCACTTACGGCACAACTCCTACTGCCAGTTTTAGAACCTTTATAAGGCTGAAGTGCTACCACGTCGACTTACTATTACTCTCTGATCAAGGGACTATAGCTAAACTCTTAGCACTTCATTATATACCCAGAAAATAATGCATTTTATGTTTTTTATAAGTCTAACTTTGTCTCACAGTCTCCTGTGGTGCAGGTGAGTCATCACCTTCTCTGCAAATGTCAAAGTGCTGCATGCTCCTGTGTGTGTCTGTGTTTGTGTGTGTGTGTGTGAGAGAGAGTGCGTGTGAGAAAGAGAGCGATAGAGAGGGAGAATACTACTCTAGAGGGCAGCAAGAGACCGTTTAGCCATAGCTCCAGAATTTTTGCTATGGGGTGGCCAAGGGGGTGTTAACTGTTATATGAGGGTAACAACCTATTTTTGCATCCATAAGTCACAAACCTTTTCGTTGTGATAGTCGTATGGAGAGGTCACTTTAGACACAACTTGTGGCCCAACATCAGCCCAGCTCAGAAGCTAGTGGTCCTGGAGTGTGTGTGTGTGTGTGTGTGTGTGTGTGTGTGTGTGTGTGTGTGTGTGTGTGTGTGTGTGTGTGTGTGTCAATCAAAATATGTTTTTATTTTAATAAATTACAATTGACAATGTACTGTACTGTCATAAAAAAACACTCTAAAACGTATATATTTCATATATACTGTATATCACCTTAGTCTGTATGTGATTAAAGATCAAATTTATTATTATCACATCAAAATCACCTTTATACTTGTGGCATTTTACAGCATGCATGATAATAAGGGGAGGACTTGATGACAGGACTGTCCGCTGTCATCACAGTCCCAGAGTAGACCGAGGGCTAGAAACCTGACTCTGTTGTTTGTGAGTCCAGGGACGAACAAGCAGGATTAGTCCAGGAATGATAACGCCGCCGAACATTGTGACCCCGTACAAACAGTCTTTGAATCTGTATCCCCTGACGACAACATGCAATGTTTTAGCATTATGTTCCGACACTGTGTGCGTGTCATAAATCACCATATCAAAGAGGCATGGAATGGCATTTTGGTCACATCAGGCCTTGTCAGACTCTCGGTGAGTTACAGCGACACATGAAGCTAATGGCATATGAGCATATGCTTGTTTTAATGGCCAATGGGCTGTTGGAAGCCCTCAGTGTCATGGGACAGCTATTGTTTTTAATTTTTAAAGAAATCATATTTTTGGAAATGTCTCACATCTGTTCAATTACTTTTCATGGGCAGTAAAGTGGCATTTCTGCAAATGTAAAGTCATAGGCAAAAATAGCAAAACTACTGCTTAGTAATAAAATAAAATCTCTCCTCTATTTATTAACATTTAGTTCAATGTACGAAAAAATGAGATTAATTCCATTGTGACCTTTGTGTAAATGATGCCAATGTAGCCGCAGCCCTCTCCCAAGTGCAAAGAATTTGGGAGTAAAATAGGTTAATGTTACATGTCGAGACAACAGTCGCAGTTTGGCAAACGCCATCACCATAAATAGGGTGATCAGTGTGTAAATGTCACCAGTCTTGGGAACTGCACAGGGCTTTTAATTTGCTAGTTTTTATGACCTATCAGAGAGACAAGATGCCAGTTATGTGCTGCCAAATCCACTCGACATGCCCAAATGGCCCTTGACCTTTTATGCCCAAGTTTACAGCATGCAAAACCCAGTCATATGGCCCATACACGTGTGGTATACAGTAGGCCATTACTTAACAAATATATGACCTGTCAAAGGCCAATGTGGGTCCCTCAGTTTAAGATTCCGTGCCATTAACAGAGCGAGAATAAAGAAGGTGTTTGAAGAGCCGTATAACTTTGTGTTTTCAGAGGCTGTGTTTGCATTTCAGTGAACTTTTTATTTTAAGTGCATTTACTTATGTGCTGCTGAAATATGTCTTGTGTCGGTCATAGAGAATTTCAAACCGAGACACGACCGGTTCAGACTTCGATCATAAGAATATTTATTCCCATTCTGAAATCTTGAGATTTGACCTGTGCCATGATGATGCAACCAGAAATGTACAGGCATCACATGCAACCAGGCTCCTATTGGACAATAGCAGTTAGGTCAGTGTCCATTCATATGTGCCAGGCTTTATTGTTTATTTTTTTTGTCATCATTTACAAAATTGATATCAAATCAATTAAAGAAGACTGAAGACTAACAACAGTGAGTTTCTACCCTTCTGTTTTTTCACACCCACATATTTACACAGTAGTTAAAATGAATGGAAAATGGTGAATTAATATTGTAGAATTGCACAAAGTACCTGCTGAGAGGCTATTACTGTTGAGCACATGCACAGTCTTTATTTCATTTTACAGGCACAAATTGAGCAGAGTCAAGCAGAACAATGGGATTGTCATATTTATTCACACACATGTACGTTAGGAACACGAATAAAAAGCAAACATGTCAGATCTAATTTCAGGAGCATCAGGGCACAGCAGCAAATTTCTTGGATACTCTCATGCTTACGCTCAGGGCTCTGTTATTAAATAATAGATCTTAGCAGCCCCAAACTCTGATTGTACATCTTTTCTCAATTTGATTTGACAAGTTGCCCTGCTAAGTTTAGAGTCTGTGTAATCAGATCTCACTAACCTTGTTACATACTTGTAGATGAGCCGAGGTACATCCTTCATCCTGTAACAGTCAAGGCAACTCTTAAAGCTAATATTAGTTTACTTCAGTTGATGGCTTCCTTCCTAGGAGAACAGATTAAGCCATTAGTTCAACGGGTTGAAATCACAATTTAGCCACATAGCTTAAATGAAGTTTTAGTAAAAAACTATCTGTGGTCTCTGTATCAAGAACAAGTATTTATATAAATTAAATTAAATTAAATTAAATTAAATTAAATTAAATTAAATTAAATTAAATTAAAAGTCTTGATGATTTTATATCAGGGCCATAATAAATAATTGTCACCTTTGTATATTCATGCACCCTTTTTCTAATTATAGATCTGTATGCATTAAAATATGCATTAACTTGCCTGGGACTGTGCTGTTCTATACATAATACCATCATGCTTTTGAAAAGTGACACAAATGCATGTTCTCAGAACGAAGACAGACAGCGTGTTGAAAACGACACCTTGTCTTTTAAGAGAGTCTCCTTATTTAGCACGATGCTTTCCATGGTGGATTTATGGGCCGAATGCTGTCCGTCTGAATCACCCCTTTTAGTTGGAAGGGCCATTAACAGCTAATGCTATCCCGTGCTAAACTGTGCAGGAGGTAATGAAACCTCCGAGTCATGACACTTATCCCCCTCTGCAGTTACAGCCCCAACATGGCTGCCAACCGGCATCATATAGCCTGGGAGGAAATGGAGACAGTGTGAAATATCAGGGTCACAGTGTCTGCTCACAGAAAGCGGCGGGGTTTGAACGTCACCATCGCATACTTTAGTAGCGGGTGCTCTAGTTGTGGCCCAGCCAGGTGTACACCTGGCACTGTGCTCCATCATGCCAGGGAGTCCAGTCGGTCTACTTACACACATTGTCTTTCAGCACATGGAGCTGTAAAGTGGACACAGTGACAGACGCTGGTCTCTCTGCAGTGTCAGTGCTGTGGCAGGAAAAATAGTTAGGGGATATGATAACAACATTCTTAAGAATGCAAAGCTGTGAAGTCTTTTATGGAGGATGGCACAGACTGTAAAATGACCAGTTCTGTGACTGAGGTCCAAGCCTGATACTACCAGTTTAAACTGGTCACTGCTATTTTTTTTTTTTTTGATGACCTGGAATGAGGTTGGGAACAAAATAGACACAGTGGCAACTTACTGTGTTGTCCCTTATTGGTTTGTGTCAGAGACTGTAAATAAAAATGGATATAGCCTTAGGATTTGGAAAGTGAAGCTTGAAGTAGCAGAGAGCGACTCCACTGACTGCAAAAACAATTCCATTTGAATGGAAGTATGAAGGAAAATTATCCTAATTATCACTTAAATTATAATTGACCTGAGGAGTTAATGGACTCAATGTCTAGTTTCGGGTCCTCTTCAATGGAATGTGATGTTTAAGGAGAAAGTACAGCACAACTAAGTGGACTTCAGTGTCAGCTGGTGTCTAATTAAGCTGTGTTTCCATCATGGTACAGTTCAGTTTAGTTTAGAACAGTACGGTACGGTTTGGAATGGTAAAGTCCTCGGTCAGGCTTGTGTTTCGACTTACTTTGTAGGCGGGGTGGACTCTGTGCTCGATAGCTGTGTCAGCAAGATGATGTTGTACCGGTGTACAATGACATTGAATGCAACACAACAGACAACAACGGAGCCTCTCGTTTTTTCCTGCTCTAGTTCAACCCATACCGTACCATTACTCTGCTATCCCAAAGATACTAAAATGCATCCCATACCGTTTCACTCAGTGGAAACACGCCATATGTGCCTGGTTGAAGGTGATGTCTCTGAACTACTTTCAAAAATGGCAAACAATGTGAGTTTGATTTGCAACCAGAAAACTGTATTCATTTTTTACATCGTCTATGGTTTGTGTTCTTGCCTTTTTGAAGCCTTATTTTTTGCAGATTGGCCAGCGCCAACCTAAAGTGGACCGTGTTTTTACAAAATTTCATCAGACAGGAACTCTTCATAAAAATGTTTACTAATAAATTAATAGCAAAGTAGCTTATTACATTAAAAAACAGTCACCCCCTTTTGGGCATTCAAGATAGAACAGATGTGAGATACTTCAGCATTGGCTTCACTTTCTGGATCAGAAGACTATCTCCACTATCTACAGTATATATATGTATCTGCTCATGATGACACAAACAGTGTTCATACCTTGGTGATAATTATTTGACCAATTCTTCTAGTCAGTGTCAGGCAATATCAGGCTACCAACAGCTTAGACTGCAACCGATCTTTGACTTTGAAAAGATATACATTTATGGCCTTCTTTAGAGAGTATTGTATTCCAGACTATTGTTTCTAGGTTTTCTGGGAAACATATCTCAAATGAACTAAACTGAAGTGATAGACACAACACATCACCGCCGACAACGTCGCTGCCAAACTATAAATATGTTATATCTTAATACACACAGCACATGTTTAGACTCTAAATGGCTAATTACTCGCCTCAAATTATCTTAAAACTGCGTTCCGTCGTGACACAGAAAAGTGAGTAACAGCCGCCGTTTCAATGTTATTCAGCTGCAACAACAAAAACAGTCTTTCTCTCTCGGACGCCATTGCTCACTGTAGCCAGAAGCACAACAACCTTGCGTAGCGACCCCTACTGATCGGGCGGGAAATTGCAGTGCGTATCTGTCACCACGACAGAGAAGTATGAAGGCTCGAGTGGTCTCCGTGGTTACGCAGTCGGATAACGCATTACGCAGTCGGAGAAGTATAATGTGGCCTTTAGACCACAAAAACATGAGCGAGTTATCTTTTTTCACACTTTGCCCAGTGATCGGGCCTCTAGAGTCCCAAATATAAGGATTTAAATGATTAAAAAGTTACTTTTGCATAATATGTCCCCTTTAAATGAAGACACTGAGTACTAAAACCATCCACTTGTGCACAAGCCATGAACAGAAAAGACACTGTCCCGGAGAGAGTGGTTTAAAATATAATATTTAACAAAGATTATTATAATTAATCAAACCACCGACAGAGCTTGACAGATTAAAACCCTGTAAGATTAAAAACTGTTTCATTATGACATAGTCCTGCTGGCTCAGCAGGTTAACTGGTCAGCAGAGGTGTTAAAGAGGCGAGGCTGATCTGTGCTGGCGTGAGTTACATGAGCTCTGGTACTTAGTGTGACGGAGGATTTGGATGAAAGTTAGAGCAAAGTGATCCAGAGCAAGGCTGTTGACTCAGGATGGATTTGTAACACTGAAAATTGTTTATACAGCACATGTTTTAGTGCTGGTTCATGATGTCAACACTCACTAACTCACTTTGGTGATTTCACCAACATAGTAATTATTGTATTTGTCAGTAGATAGCCACCAAACTCACCCTATCTTTTATTCTTTGGTTTTACTCCCTCTTATCCACTTATTCCTTCTTAGGATTGTATTAATATTTAATTTTTTATTATTTATTAATTTATATATAACTCTGCCTCTGGTGTTTCCTCATTTGCAAACTGAGATAATCTTACGTCAGCTCCTTTTTGTGTGCATTTTTTTTGTGTGATCTCATCGTGTGTGTGCCTGTGTGTGTCTTTGTTTTCATATGAAGCACTTGTGTGGTACATTTTTGTAAATATGAAAACTGCTTTGCAAATAAAACTTGACTGACCGATAGATTGGCTGCTTTCTGACCCACCAGGAAGCAGCTACAGCAAACACACGAAACATAATAAGAATACAGATGTAAATCAAAATACTCGATGGGAACTATTTCAAACATGACCAGGAAGAGCTTAGCACAAGTTGACTTTGTCATGAGTTGACTTCGTCAGCTTCTTCAGCACTATGTGTTGTACTTTGGCACAAGGTGACAGTGAGGCAGACGGCGGGAAGTCATTCCAGCTCCTATCCCTAAACCCCCATAAACACACACACATGCACACACACACGCAATCTTCAATATATGCTGATTACTGCTCACTGTGTGTCAGCGTATCCCAGCATGCATTGTGGATGTTTAAAATAGGCCCCTTCACAGCTGGCCCCGGCTGCAGGCATGAAATGGGAGGAGGAGCAGATAACCAGCTAGTTCCTGTTTGCAATCACTCCTACCATCGCTGGCCTGTGTTTGTCATGAGCTGTCTTTCTGGACTGATGCATGCAGAACCACGCTTCAGGTTCCCTGGCAGTGATCAAGGACAGACGCTGGCTCAGCGATCAAGGGAAATAGTCGGCCTTCGTCATATGCTTGCAATGTTGCACCTGTCTAATAGTTATACGACCCCATTGATACACATGCACACATTTGTTACTGTAAAAGCTACTGAAACTCCAGGGTACCTCTTGTTGAGTAAATAATTTGCTTGTCATCTAATGAAAGATGTGAGACTAGCCCCTCTACGGGTGTCCCACTGGGAGGCAGTGTACACTGTAGTATCATTAGGTGGATACTTCTCACTGTAATGGGTGAATAATTATTATGTCTCACTTGACTTATTCTGCAACTATGAAATCATCTATGTTTTCAACCTTTGAAACACATCATACCCTTGTCCATTTAGCCACAGGCTTAAAACCTGAGCCTCTGTAAGTAACTTAAAACAGAGACAAATAATTTACAAATCTGCTGCTTTATTTGCTGCCTTCATTCACTCAAACTAAAAGTCATATTTTCTCAGTTCCCTTTGAGAATATCTGATTTCCCAGTGTCCCCAAACGGTAATAACATAAACACTGTAGCATTGAGGGGAGAAAAGAATTTAACATATTTTCTGCAACAGATGTGGTCAAATATAGCGAGTGACTTCAGCAAAGGAGACATTTTGTATAAGGTCAAGAAATTTCAATGGAATAATTAAAATAAATCTTGAGTTGAACTCGCATTAACCTCGGCATGGTTTTGGTTTCAACTCTCCGGGCCCTGAGGATGGAGGCCCTCCTACTGATTTATATCATCCTCCTCTTTGCCTGGACTGAAGATATGAGGGGAAAATTACACAGTTTCACTAAAAATACTGTAAATTAAGTGTCCTCCCATTTTCCAGTGGGGGAAAATCTTTTCTCCTTACTTCAAAACTTCCATTAGTTTTGCTGTAAATCTCCCAACAACAGATTAGATCAGCAGCAGCTGGAGGGATGGCTGTTTTGGTCGGCGTTTTAGCCTTTTAACTGACAAAAAAAAGTAGCATCATAAAGTATGCAGCTATAGATTCCATTGTGAGACACTGAATTTTTATTCACTCTCACTTTAAAGATGCTTAGACATCCCTCTCTCTCCCTCCCTCTCTCGTTTTCTGTCTCTCATTCTGTCCCATTATTTTGTCTTACCTGTAGGATTGGTAGTCAATGGTTTTCTGCATTCACAAATTTGCACATGGGGGTCCTTTACAGATATGGGTGGATGACAACATAAACGTCTTGGAGCTGTGGTGGCTACAGAAACTATAACTATAGTCCTTAAAGTTGGTTTGCATAACTTTATCTATCTAAATCCACGGAATGTATGTCAGACTGTTAGGCCTTGTTTAGACTGCAGCCCAAATCGGACTATTAACCACATCCAGATTGTATCGAGCTTCATTTCTTTGGCAGTCTGGACAGCTAAAAAAAAAAAACACATGAGATGCGATTTTTCCAAAGCTGATTCAAACCATATATGGAAGTTTGAATGCGATTTTTACAGATCCATTTTGATCTGAACGTCTCGGTCGCTCAGATAGGATTTCAAAGTGTCTTCTATGTCACTCGCAGCACGACTCAACCAACAACAACAAGAACAACAACGACATAGATCCACATAGCATCATCAAATGTCCCCACCGCGCGATTCCACCAGGCATTGCTTCTCTGCCTGCACCACACACCCCACTCCTCCGCCATTCCAGCGGTGATGGCAGCTTGAAAGGTGGATCAACTCAGCAGTCTCCTCCGTTTCAATCGAAAGTATGTGCCACTGAAACAGACACAGATTTCTGTCGTCCATTTTGTTTATTTTCTTTAGACTACTTGTTTTCCCGAGGCGTGACCTGTAACTAAAGAAATCCATCTGCAAGAGTAGAATAGAAATATCATTATGGACAGATCCGATCTGATCCTCTACTATATATAATGTGTAATATAATGTTTGTCAGGATATGTTTACAAATTTGATTTGGGCTGCAGTCTAAACAAGGTCATAACTGTCCTGTGTTTTACTTGACAGGCTTTAAATGTGGCAGGCGCCTTATGGGCACCAGTGTGTGCAGTGCTGACTTTGACGTTGTTTGGAAGAGAAATGCAAGAGGTAACGGTAGAAATGAGACGAATAAAAGACCTGCTTCTGCCACCTATCGCTCTTTCTCTCTCACACACACTGTTAATCACACATCTGTCGAGCGGGTTCGGCTTCAAACTTGGCAGTGTTAGTGTGTGCAGTACAGACTTTAAAGTTGTTTGGATAAGAAAAGAAAATAATACAAATAATAAACTGCTTATTTATGTGTAAGCAATGCATGTTAACACTAGTACTAATATCATTCATCTAGTATTGCTATAGAGAGATATGGTGTTGCAGATGAGTGAACTTGAGTCTTATTTAAATTTCCATGTAAACAAAAATCTCAAGACATACAGGACGTCAGTTTGCTTACATTTCATGGTAATAAAGTGCTTCAAACATACAGCAGTGGGAGCAGTTTTTCTCAGTTCAAATGAAAGCAAATGAAATAAAAACTTGACTGCTTTTCACGTTCCAGTGATCACTAAGAGAAGTTCAAAACAAATGTCACTCTGGATAAAACTGCTAGCTGAATGTCGAAGGGGCAAATGTAAAATACAGTTCAGCCACCTTTTCACATGTCTGTACGAGTGTTTAAATCAGCTGTGTTTATGTTTCGTGGGCCACACTGATGTGGTCAGAGACAAGTCTGTGGAGAAGTCCGCTCCTGTGATTGCTGCGCGCTGATGTAAACTCTGCTCTGTTGGTTCATGTTTCAGACCTGAAGGCCAAAGTGGCAACACTGTGTGAAACATAGGCACACTCATCATGTACATCTTCATGAATAAACCAAGGAGGAATTGGAGGCCACAGCCCCATATGTATCGCATACACATGAAACAGTACACAAACAGTGATGATGACATGTTAAAAGTCAAGCAATCAATACAAATGTGCCAAATTAAAAGAGAAGGAAGGAATAAAAGTAATAAAATAGAATATATAAGGCACAGGTGCAGCTGAAGAGTGCAGTGTAATGTGGCACCCCACATTCACTTTCAACACAAATGAGGCAATGGAACAATTCATAGTAATGTACATTAGCCAAAACATTCAATCAATCCAACATTGTCATTTGTCTGATTTAAGTACAGGACATTTTTCCTCTCCATCTGAAGAATTGACTTTCTAGTTTATTAATATGCGTTTACATGCATATTAATAGTCTGATTTTAGTCAGACAATAATTCAGTTTTCTTAATATCATGATATTATTATCATGATATTTCTTTAGTCCGACTAAAATCAAGCTAGTCTTAGTCGGACTAACATACCTGTGTATTGTGATTCATAGTCCAATTACTGGACTGGAGATGGACTTGGCGTTCTGTGCATGCACCAAAATTTCCTCCTCCTGGTCTTTGACCAGGAAGTAGAAGGAGACGTATAAACTGCAGTACTGTTTCTTTTAAAGAACAAACAACACGATGGCACCGGCTAGAGCATAAGGGGACCGTATCTATGTTCCCCGGGTTCTATGTTCCCCGGGTCCTATGTTCCCTGGGTCCTATGTATCCCGCTTTGTATGTGACCGGGGAACATAGGACCCTTTCTCTAAAAAAGGGTCCTATGTTCCCCGCTTTCAACCAAAAGGACCCGAGGAACATAGGACCTTTTTTTTTTTTTTTTTTTAAAAGGTCCTATGTTCCCCCCTGTTGCCGGTCGTGAACAAACCGGGAAACTCCCTCTCTCACTCTCTCTCTCTCTAACCCTACCCCTAACCCTAACCCTTACCATTTACCCTGGAGCGCCCCACCCAGGCTT
This sequence comes from Microchirus variegatus, assembly GCF_963457635.1. Taxonomy (NCBI): domain Eukaryota; kingdom Metazoa; phylum Chordata; class Actinopteri; order Pleuronectiformes; family Soleidae; genus Microchirus; species Microchirus variegatus. The sequence continues at coordinate 8,339,844 of NC_139812.1, forward strand.
TCACAAAGTGGGGAACATAGGACCTTTTTTGGGAAAAACGGGGAACATAGGACCCGGGGAACATAGGTACGACCCCAGCACAAGCTAGAAGATCCACTTTTGGACTGACATACAGCAGGTACAAAACATACCGAACCACAGCACGATCTATCACACAGTTTGTTTTTCTGCAACATAAAGGTCAACAGGAAACTAATTCAATATACACTAGCTTAAAAAGAGATACAGCACCACCTACGGAGACGGAGTCAGATGTACACGGCCAATAAATCAATGTTCTCCTCCGCATGCATGCATGCTCAGACCCCGCAAGGCGTCCAGTTGCCTGTCTTAGTCAGAATATGGCTCGAGCTCGATTAATCTGTGCATGTAAACGTACTGACTGTGACTGAGCTAAGAAAGAAAATGTTTTTGAATGGATATGCAATTTGCATATCAATACATTCCCTTGATATACAGCCACTACCTTACTTTGCCTGTGATGTTTTTGAAGGTGGTCAGAAGGCGATGTGGAATTTAATGGTTTTGACTTTCGTACATTAGCACTTATTCCTCGTTCATCACAGAGAGTGTGCATGCTGCAGTCACAGAAACAGCCACCACTAGCATTTAGTAACACAATTTACCTTTGCCACTCTGCATGCAGAGTCTATTTGTCACTTTAATCTTCCCTCAGTCACTTTAATGCACATAGCTGTGGATTGAGGCAGTCTGTCAACTTGGGGCTCTAACGAGTTAGGTGAACATTCTTTATTAAGAAACATTGGACACCCATGCACATTTGCATGCACGCATACAGATATTGACCATTTCACACACACGTGCGCACACACACATATATAACAACAAACACAAGAGACAAAGAGTGATAACTCTTCACTAATGCAAGCATAGTAGAGAGTCATGAACTCACAGCCACACTTTAACAACAATGCACGGTGTAGTACATGCATTTTTTATGAACATTTAGTTAAGTAGAAAGGTAAGGTCTACACGTCAGTAGTGAGACATTTTATATGTATGGCTTGGACACAGCCTGACTGAGGGCTTTACCATTCCAAACTGTACCGTGCTGTACCAAAATGAACTGTAACATGATGGAAACACGGCTTTATATGTACAAGAACAACAACCCAAACAGGAAAAAAAACCGCCAGAGCTTTTTCACTTTTTTTAAGTGCAAGCTTGCTACACAAATTAAGAATGCCATCTTTCTGGGTACGTGAAGGACACCGTAGATCCTGAATGTGCTGGGGAAAAGGGAGACATCTATTTGCTGTAGTCTTCCACTTTAGTCCGGAAATCTGTTAAAAGACTCTTGAAACTTCCATTACCATTAGATTCTTGTTTTTTAAGATGCGGTATTGATTTGTGGTGATACAGCGTTGCCATTTTAAAAGCCATATGCAAATGAAGTGAATGAAATACACAGCTTATAAAAGTACAGTTTGCAAAATGGCTGATGGATATTTCATTTCCATATTTGTTCTAATGATAATCAAGCATGTGCTGTTGTTACAAAAAGTTGTTTATGTCACATTTGTAAATGTTGACCTTCAGTCCCAGCCAGGCCGGTGCTGAGTTCAGGTCAGGCTGCTCTGCTCATTCTGCTGTCTCCCTCTTTTTGATTTCCTGTCTGGGACCAGGAGTCAGTGATGATTTTCACCAGGCTCTCAGTCATATAAATCAAGCAGGAAGCCCAGACACAAGGACTATAGCAATACAACCACTGTCCAGACAGCATTTGCAGCACAGAGGAATCATGTGACTTGGTGTCAACGGATGATGTTGTAAATTTGGAGAACCTCCTCCACTCCCTCGGCTTGGCAAAGTCGGAAGGGAGTAACTGGCAACGAAGAAACTATCTGATGTATGTGTATGTCTATATCTTTATGTTGAATATGTCTGTAAAAGAGCAGCAGTGTCCCTTTAAGGGGTTGTTTGATTTGTGTGTGCTAGCCTTGATCGAGGGCCTTTTTGGGCAGGTGTAGCAAGTGGGCCGGAGCTGGAACAGCTGCGATAGGATCAAGGGAGAGCAAGACTGGTAGACGGAGATATATGAGTAAAGTGGAGAGAGAGCGAGACGTGGGGGTGGTGGTGGTGGTGGAGGGGTTTCCTCTGAGCTGCAGCCATGCTATGTCCATCTCTCATAAATTTAAATCCCAGAGAGTAAGCAGATAGCATTTGCATTTCATTCACAGGTCCCCTTCTCTCTGTGCTGCCTCTCTCCCACAACACCTCTCCCCAAGTGCTGTTTATTTTCAGCCTTCAACATACTGTGAAGGCCTGTGAAGTAATTATTTAATAAAGTAACAACTCTGCTGTCACAAGTGACCACAGTCGGACCGCCATTTTAAAGAGAAACCATGCCAATAAAATCTACCATCTGCATGAGAAATAGACGGAAGGGGGGACTGAGGGCATAAGACACAAGACACCATTTTATGCTCAAGGCCAAACAAATAGTATAACTATTTGATAAATAAATAAAACCTGTATTTTTAAAGGTCATTTTAAGTTGAGGCAAAAGTCCAGTGCTGCTCTTCACCTTCACCGTGGCCTGAAACTGCAGCTTTCTTATATATAAATAAAGGTGTTTTGCTAATACAGTTTCTACTTATATATATATATATATATATATATATATATATATATATATATATACATATACATATATATATATATATATATATAATCTAAAGGTTAACACTAATACTCAGATGAGGATGATGAGCAATATAGCCAATGCCAAAAATCATACATCAGTACAGAATAAAGATTATTTCATGGAAATGCTAACCATATTTATACATGCTCACAGATATGTGAGCGAATATTTCCCCTTCCTCTTCCTTCTCTCACCTTTGGCACTGCAATTTTCATCTTCCTCCCGATGTAAGGTTGCGCTGATTTACACACTTGCAGATGAAAGCCTGTCACAGTCATCCATCTTACATCGCAGGCCTCTATAGAACAGCTGTGTGTGTGTGTGTGTGTGTGTGTGTGTGTGTGTGTGTGTGTGTGTGTGTGTGTGTGTGTGTGTGTGTGTGTGTGTGTGTGTGTGTATGCGTGTATGTGTATGTGTGAGAAAGTGCTCGACAGGGACGGAGAAGCTATGGGTTTCAGATATAAAAGTGTTTACAGAGGCGTCTTGTGAATGTAAACATGTGCAAAAAATATACTGTGAGCACATGTCGCAGCGGATTCAGACAACTTCACACTTATGCACAGTACATATAGGGTTGCACACACAAAGAAGTGTCAGTGCTGCTCATCAGGGTATGTCCAGATCATAAAAAAAAAGCAGAGACACAAGGGGATTGCGCCCATCATGATTTTCAGAAGTTATAAATAGAGGAAAAGCTAATAAACATTTATAGAGAGGCTGTAAATCGCCCCACAGTGTAAACGCTTGACAATAAGTTCTGTTATCTCCACAATGTCATTTGAATGCCCTTTACTGGTGGGGCCATTACTCATCTGCCCCCCACTGCCGTTTCAACCAGCGCTCCTATTGGCCGTGGCTCCAGGGTCCACCAATCAGGACCCCTGATGGGGCCAAGCATAACGTCCACCGGCTGTCCTCTCGATGACATCATGATGCCTGCTCATTAATTCAATTCCGTGGGGTATGAAACAAAGTGGATGGAAAATGTTATAATTTCTTGGATATGTCACTGTTATTGGTGGGATCGTATGTGTGTGTTTGTAAAACGGGGGGTTGGGGGATTACGCGTGTCACCACAGTAGATTTGTTGCTTTGCTTGGCACGATGCAGGGTATTTTGCATAATGCCGCAGCTTTGACACTACTCTCTGTGTGGAATGATAGAAATGTGGTGACCAGAGAAGCTCAACACATGGAAGACACTCTTCTGAAAACAGTAGCGCATATGTAATTGTTGTAGTTTAAATATGTTTAATATAATACCCTATATGGGCTTATACTTAAAGGGACAATGTGTAGTATTTATGGGTTTATGTAACCCAAAATCCACTTTTTTATATATATGATGTGCTCCTGCATTGTCTAGTCGCTGTATAATAGTTGTTGTTTGATTTTCGTAGTGTTTCAAAAAGTCATGTAAAATAACATGGTCGCGGGCCGCGGTTGCATTGCCACTGTTAGCAGAGAGACGCCATGTTTCTACCGGAGCCTGTAAGGACAAACGCGAGAGAACAAAACAAGCGTCTCTTTACTTGTAGCGGAAGTCCCGCCTCCACTCTCTCGATTCGTCTGCTACGGCCGCGGTAGCTCGCCCTCTCCCTCGCCTAACGAACCTCATCTGCTGACACGGAGAAAGACGACGAGGACGACATTTGACCAGCTGCGGACACCGTAGCGCTCAGGGAAGGGAGGGGGTGAGCAGAGCAGCAGGTCTTTGTTGTAAATTTCAGCCTCTCCTCTAGATGGCACTATAAACTACTTATTTCCCCTTTAACTCAAAGTTTATAAGGTTGCATGCATCAAAACATCATAGAGCAATGAGCTGAGAAATAAGTCACTCTCCCTCTTTGTGTGTGAGCTCCTTGCTTCTTTGTTCTTGTGTTTTACTGATCTACATGCATGTTAGTGTGTTTCTGTGGAAGTGAATCTAATAAGTGCCTTCCTGTGAAAGCTGACTATACCTTTGTATTAAGATTAAGATTAAGATTAAGATTCCCTTATTAGTCCCGCAGTGGGGAAATTCCAATTACTGCAACCGTGAATTAGTGAACACACACACAGCACACAGTGAGGTGAAGTACAAACTAACCCGGAGCAGTGAGCTGCCTGCAGTCAGCGGCGCTCGGGGAGCAGTGAGGGGGTTAGGTGCCTTGCTAACCACTAGGCCACAGCTGCCCAGTGGGGCATAAATGCTCAGGCCAGGGCCACACTGAATATGTGTGCAGTGTAAAGGCTGAAAGAGACATGCCTCGCTATACTCTGCAGTGTCTCACACACCTCTGTTCACACGGAGACACAATATTATTTAAAACACATTATGCCACACACCTTCCAGGCAAATTATTGTGAAATACAAATATTTCACAATAAAAGCCTTTTTGAAAATGAAGAATGTATTCAGGCACCTGAAATGCTAGTTCCTTTACGTTAAAACAGCTACAGGATGTGTTTTGTTTATGCGTTTGCTGTTAAATATGTGACGGAACAGTCTTTACCAAGCATAAGAATGCTGCATGCTATTATAAATTTGTACACAAGACTGCAGGATTTCTATTTCATTGTTTTTATATAGAGCTTTTTAACTTTGACTCCTGCCTCTGCATATCTAGAGCTTGTGCTCTATGAATAACATTTTTAAATGAGTCATTAATATTTTATAAATATATGCAAAACTGGAAAAAATAGAAAATAAAACGTTTCTATTTGTTTATTTCTGACTTCTCATAAACCCACCTGCAGTATCTTCATGCTCCATCAGGGGGCTGTGACCCACACTTTGCACTGACATTGAAATGTATTTGAATATTTCTATGTGAAGGACAGACAATATCAATCTAAAAATTAAAGTATTAGCAGCACTGAATACTATCTGTCATATTTTATAGGCACTAAATAGTAATTTTAGGAGTAATAGATTAAAAAATATATTTAGTATTTGTTATATATAAAGGAGGAGTGCAGAATATTCTTATTTCACTCACTGTCCTCTATGCTCAGACCAGAGCAAAGGATGCTGGAATTGTTCTCTCGTTGCTGTTCAGTGCTGAGCAGTGATTGAGTGTGTTATGTTTTAAAAGCTAATTAGCGTCACTAGCAGTATCAGCAGCCATCAATCTCAGCCTCAGTAAATAACCAAAATGGACCAAATAACCAAGTTTGGCTGATGATGGTGGATGTAGCCTTTGTTGCTAATGGTGGTCATTAACCTCTCAATGGCTAAATAATAGCATCTTAATTAATTTGTTTTAAAGGGAAAGTTTGTAGTAGAATTTAATTATATTAATGGAAGGGGGAGGCCACAAGGTGCACAGCAAGTGGATTGGCAAACGTAGACACAGGCGTTCACTCAGATGTGATTAGGTGTTTGCATGCGGCCGTAGAAGCGACTGCCAGTGCTCATGACTGCATGTGTTCTTTCACATCCAACACTTTTTATACTAATGTGCTAATGTCTGCCAATCAATCAGACTGTATGTATAATTCCATACAAAGTCATCTAACTTAAAGTGATTCAGTGGCTAAAACAAAGCCCCTGTCACCCACACATCGAGCAAATATAACAAAACACCAACATAGAGCTAAAAAATGAGGCACGAGGAAACACCAGAGACCTCAACTGCTAATGACTGAACAGAGCACAGCATGGATGTGAGAAGAAAAATGAATGTTAATACAGAAAATTATTATCATTATTTATTTTTTATTATTTTTAAATACTACAAAGATATTCTGGTGAACTAAAATATAAGAATAGATAGAGAGAAAATAAAGGTTCAGATAAGAGTAGGATTAAAACTGATTAAAACTGTAAGATAATTATAATGTTATAGTAGATAACATAATGATACATCATTTTAAAAAAGCAGCAATTATAAGCAGACAGGAGGAAGAAATAGCATCATGACAAATAATAAAACAACGGAAAGGAAATAAATAGACAGGGAAATTAATAAAGCTCATTTAAAAGCCAGATAAAACAGCTCGATTTATACATATTGATATTCTCTGCTGCCTTCGGGAAAATGGACACCATATATATATATATATATATATATATATATATATATATATATATATATATATATATATATGTAACGACAATAATATATATAAAAATAAATAATAAATAATTATTACAACGGCATGAATAGGCAGACTGTCAGGTATCAAACTGGTAATGGTTTATTGTCACACAACTTCCTCTTTGTCAAATTTCAAACAGTATCCATGACATTTACAAAAAAATACTTTTATGTTTTCAGTACACACAGGAAGTCAATTTATGTGTGGTACAACTATATAATATATCATTTTCCCTTGGTTTTACCACTTTTTAATGATTTTATTTTCTTGATTCCTTGTTGGGGTTTTTTCATGACCCTTGGTTTGTTATGGTCAGTGTATTGATGGAAAATAGTGTATTTTAAAGTAGTAAATTCCCTTGGTAGAGTAAAAAAATATTTATGACTACAAAAAATAACAAAGTTAATAATGGAAGTTAATCACGTTTTTAAATTTGCAGCCAGATTTAACACAACACAATTTTTTCATTAGATATTGTTACCCTAACCTCATGATCCAAAATCAAACATTTTGTTTTACCCTGTTTGAGGTATTTAGGTGATAAATTTACCCTCTGCGATTTTCAGTGTGAGCAGATTAAATCCATTCTTAAAGAAGAACATTTTACGGCCACTGTCTACTGAGGTTTACTATTCCTGTCGCTCTGCTGCTGCTGACCAGATAAAGATGTTCTTATTCAGCAAATCCAGTCTCAGTGAACACACACACACACACACGCACACACAGAGCCCCACACATCCTGATTAACTTTCTATATCTGCTGTCTTGCTGCTCTTATGCTCTCCATTTTACTCTTCTTTATATGCTCTTCATCTTCTTCTCCTTAATTCCACTTCTTCTCCTCCTTTTTTATCATCCTCTCTTCTCCGGATGCAAGTACAGCCAGATCTATTACCAGGCCCTGCGGATATACTGGGACAAAATGAGAGACTTTGATTTTCTAATACCATTAGACTATATATATATATATGTGTGTGTGTGTTTGGGTGGAGTGTGGAGATCCAATGGAGGACTCAATAAGAGAAGAAGACCTGAGATTTATTAGTGGGACACAAGTCCAAAATCAATCAGGTGATTGAATCAGGATATTATTGGTCGTAAATTAGAGAGTTGTTTATGTCAGGAAGGAGGAGAGGGGAGGAAGAGGCTGAGTGCCGTACAAGGAACAGCAAGGTAAGCTTGTTGGGGAGCTTATCTGATTCTTTATGTCATGACCAATACATGCCCCAAGTAGTTAGCCTCGCTGGAATGCATTTTTCAGCAGCACAGGCCATCTTTTATATTCTAAGTGGTGTAGCATGCACTTTCTTATCCTCGGGTTCTTTTCATTTGGAAAGTTAAAACCCTCTTTGTCAGAGGAAACCTTAGATGCCCTAATAAAATGTGGAATGAGCAACCAAAATGAAAAAAAATAAAGAAAAAAGAATATATCAAAGCAGTGGACAAACGTTAAAGAAATAAAAGTAAATTAATAAAACCTGTAATTTTTAGCACTTAACTGCAACTGTAATCTTCCACAATTATAAAGGCACAGAAGAAAGTTAATGCTTATATAGTCACTATGCTTGTGCAATGTATTGCATTAACCCTTTTTCACTGAGTGTATCGCAGATGACACATTCGCACAAGCGCACTTTGCATCACCGTAATTACGCGACCGTTTGTGTTATCGGAAAAATGGTCCACTGGTTTCTGTAAGCTGAGAAGCCATGGTGTGGTTATGTACGGTAAAATCACTCCCACTGTTGCAGGAAGCCAGCCAATCAGCATCTTTGTCACCAGAGTGGAGAGAGTTGGAAAAAACACCTGTACATAGTTTTCCATTTTTTTTGGTTTTTGGACATTGAGACAAAAACTCAAACAAATCTTACTTTAAATATTTTGTATACTGTTCAAATTTAAAATTTAACACGCACAATCTGGTGTTCATGTATAACTACAGTGTTTCTGTTGTTGTCGTTTTTTCTTAAAATAAAGCTTTTTGTTTTTCTTCATTTTAAATTGTTGATACACCATTTTAACATGCAGTCAATTGTAAATAACTGCAAAATATTGAAAGTTATTCTTGGAAAATGGGCAAAAGCACTTAACTCACAAGACATTTTCTGACCCGTTTATGGTTAAAATAAGCACACACAAAAAAAATTGTCCAAACGGACATTTTAAGGCTTAGGTGTTAAAGGGTCAATACAATGATGTTCCCATGAGAACGTTCCCATGGAAAGCAGAAATGTTCATGATCCAGAAAGTCAAACGTGGTTCCCTGTTGAAACAACATCTAATAAAAAAAATAAGAGCAGTGGTATAAAGATAAGACCTCATAAACATATAACTGGCGAAAGGGAAGAGTGTGTGAGAAATAAATGGAATGGAGAGCAGGGAAAAGTCTTCCATCTAAATCTTGCATGCACATTCTCTCTGGATCATACAGACATGCTGATCCATGTATCCACATTTAATAACGCAATTATCTCAGTCATTATGTGTCCACATTTATAATTTATATAACTACTTCTATCATTGGACACAGATTCCATGACCTTCTAACGTTATAAGTGTTGAAAAGCTCGTTGAAGAACGCCTTCCACTAATAGACTTGAGTAACTTCATTTGGATGAGGTTGAGGTCAGAACCGGGACTGGTTTCTAAAAGCAGCTTCCATTTTGGCTCGAAAACTGTGTCACAGCTCTGAAAATGTATGTGAACGCCACCACATGTTGGCAACAACAACTCAGCATGTCAGTGTAAATTGTGGTATACGAGTTGCCGAGTTGTGATATTATTATACTCACAGAACCAAGGCTAAGGAAGGAGCTTTTGTCACTTGCAAACTGCGTAAGTGTAATCTCTCACAACTGTGTCACACAAAATAGTAATTTTTATGATTAACATGCATATGTTTTACATTTTAACATGCCTGTCTGGGGGGGAAAAAAAGAAAAAAGATTCAAATCTGTTGTAGTAGAAGTCTGGAAAATATTCTAGGCTGCTGTGCAAACGATGCAAGGAAATGCGAGGAAAAACACACGCCTGACAAATACTATAGAGGCCAAGTGGAGGAGAGAGCAATGTGAAGGCAGCTTTATTAAAACTGATTACACCCCATCATAATCACCAGTATGAAAAACATTAAACATGCTCATTATGAACAGAGGCAGGTCCGTAAAGGAAATAACTGCTCATGTTTATTACAGTAATTTGAGAGCTGGAGACGCTGAATATTTCCTTTTGTTTCAGGCAAACTTACGTATTGATGGCTATCAGAGGGTGCGAGGAGGGTTAGAGATGTGAAGAACAAACGAGATAAAAACAAAACAACAACAAAAAAGAAACCAATTACGAACTGTAACTTTAAGCACGCAGCACGTCGGCAATTAAAATAAATAAATAAAATAGGAAAACTGTTGCTGCTACCATGGCTGAACCCAATAAAATAGCAGATGCCTTCATTTGAAAGGATTTTGATTAAATAAGCAGATTCAAAGCTGGATTCAGATCTGATTTAAAGAAATAAAAAGTTATTGAAGTCTGTGCAGGCCTGTTAAGTTCTTCCACACCAGACTCAGGAAACAATGTCTTTATGGACCTGAAGAGCTTTTACTACACATTTAGAATTAATGTAAATATTGGTTTATAAAACTCTCTAAATCTTTTTGCTGTGATACAGCATGAGTTGCCGATCGTTTACTTGTCAGAAAACGTATTAATAGAATACAGGGGAGAAGAGCATGTTCGTCTCGTAATGTAAAATAATATGTCTGTGCTCCTCCATCACCTTATCCTACTCATGTTCCTTCCTGCCTTCCACACTCCCCTGATCTTTCCTCCCTCCCTCCTTCTCTTCCATCTCATCTCCACCCTCCATCTCTCCTTTACCCTCTCTCGTTTCTCTTCCTATCTGTGCCTTTTCTCCTTTGCTTCCTCCCTTGCGTTATCAGTCACTGTAGGGTTATTTGTCTATCAATTACAAGGCCATGTCTTTGCCAAGAGTGAGATAACGAGGATGGAACCATGTGGTGGTCCTCGTTCTCTCATTCTCTCTCTGGCTGCTTTTCACTCTCCCTTGTGCTTCTACCTTCTTCACCCCTTCTTATCTGCCCTCCCATATCCTCTTGGCCTCACCACACACTCTTACATTATCTCTTACTCCGTCGTCTTCTGTTTATGTTCATTAGTCCAGTGTAGCAGGCACGGATCTGGTTTGGGCCTGAATAGGAGTATACTGGTCTGGCATAGAGCCTGGCATTGGCCCTGATCCTTTGAAACACACACACACACACACACACACACACACACACACACACACACACACACACACACACACACACACACACACACACACACACACACACACACACACACACACACACACACACACACACACACAAGCACAAGCACATGTACACACAGGCAAGCGAAGGTGCAACTACTGTGCATGTTCACATTGTGCAGAAAGCTGTGCACACTCCAGTATCTATGGAAGAAACAAGAAAAAACAAAAATGTATTAAATTCGAGATACACGCATATCTGCAGAATGCCCGCCCACGCACACACACAAAAACACACACAAACACAAACACAAACACGCACACATGCACAAACCTCTCATCCATCCATCTTAGCTCCTTGATTAGATTAGGCATTATTAATGGCAGGCCTGTGAGCCGAGCAGACAGCGGGGTCACACTGAGTTTAATTCCATTCTCAGATAACTTCATTTGGCCTGATGCGATTGTTATTGCCCCGGTGCTAGATGTTTATAGGAAACAATAGCCCCCATAACACATCCAGACATCCTATTTAAAGAGGGTCAGCCAGGGGCATTGAATACAACAGCTACCCCTCCTGCCACACCAAGTCCGGTGTTGTGGCTGATTTAAGGGGATGGCCGTTTCCCATGCTGGGGAGAATGGGATTATTTGGCATACTGATATGTATTACCTGAGCAAAGTGAGTGTGTGCTTCCACTGCATATGGGCAGGCAGGCGAGAGCAAAAGAAAGCGGTGCTGGAATTTCGTGATAACCCTCCGTGTGGCTTTCAGCGTCCAGTAAATCAAATTTATTTTATTGGTTTGTCACAGGGAGCTCTCTTACAAAGAACAAACATTAAGCATAGATGGCACAAATTTATTATCCCTGTTCGAGGCAAATTAAGCTGTCAAAGGGAGAGCGACAGAGAGGAAAAGCCGAGCTTGATATGCACACTGCATCAGGAGAGCATAATTTAACTGTGGTAGATTTGGTACCAACCAACATCGACGTATTAATGGATAGATAGGTAGAATAGTCTAGGAATGAAAATAATTACAATTTAGGAAAAGATGACAAACCACAGTCACTTTTTCAAATCCATCATTGGTGACCACGCTTTTTAATGTAACTGTGACCAAACACAATTGTGGGGCAAATAGCACCCTCGACACATCAAAAAGCTGAACAGACTTGTCTGTGTAGCTGTCCAAAATTGATTTCTACCCATTTAAAGTGACTGAGCGCGAGAGCTGGACATCAAATGAGTCGCTGGCTTTGTTTCATAACACAGACCACATTAATAGAAGCCGGGTTTCATGTTGCAACATCACTGCCCACCAAGTGCCATTCCTTGGTTTTCATGAGAATTTTTAATAACGTCATACTATGTTACTGTTACAGGCACTGACATTTCAGTCGCCACCTCATCGTAGTGAGGTAATACCTCATGGTATGGACCCAGGGTGAAGGAAAAGAGAGAAAACAATGAAAACTGATTGAAGCCAGTCCATGAGTTGTTAGAGGGAAGCTTATCATATATCGTGTTGCCGCTCTGTAGCCCTGTTAGTGTTAGCATGCTGTTGATGGGCTGCTCTGTGCGGGTGGGTTGGTCAGCACAGAGCCAGAATGGAGGCCCCACAGATCCAGTTTCTCTGTGAAGGATGAGTTTGGCTGGAAACTGTCAGTGGAGCTATGACCCTGTTGATTGCATGCATGTTTCATGGGGTGATGCTGTGGATTGAGGCTACAGCTCCTCTCAGACTCCAGCCCTTTATGGCGCTTTTCCATTATACAGTTCTAGCACTACTCGGCTCTACTCTACTCGGCTCTATTCTACTTGACTCTACTCTGTTTTGTATCAGGCACGTCCTTTTCCATTACTTCATAGTACCTCGTCAATGTGGATGGGGTCGCCATAGCACGGCTGCACGAAACTATTGTGACATTGATACAAGACACAAACTCGTGACGGGCAGTTATTTTTGGTGTACTCGATCATTAGGAGGCTCCACGGTTGGTGTAATGTTTAGCTCTCCTTTACAGCAAGAAGAGCCTGGTTCCCGGGTTCGAGCACTGGTTGGAACAACTTTGAGCCCTTGTTGGAACAAGGGCCTTTCTGCAAGGAGTTTCTATGTTCTCCCCGTGTGTGCGTGGGTTTTCTCCGGGTTCTCTAGCTTCCTCCTACAGTCCAAAAACATGCAAAATGGGGTAAATTGGTCACTCTAAATTGACCGTAGGTGTGAGAGTGTGAGTGAATGGCTGTTTGTCTCTATATGTGATGGACTGGCGAACTGCCTATCGCCCTATGTCAGCTGAGATAGGCACAGCACCGCTGCGACCCTCCGGTGGAGGATAAAGCGGATGAATCATTAGGGTAATTTAATTAAAAAAGATTTGTTCACCGGATCGTTTAGTACAAAGGTACAGGTGTCTGTTAAATATTGAGATTTTAGAAATTTCCTTTCCTAAATTTTGGAGCTGAATGCATGTTTTTGTGATTTTTCTTCTTCTGTCTTTTCTGTTCGGCTTTGTTCCGTTTGTGGCGGACGTTGCACTCATGACTCTTCCAGTGCCGACACTCTCTGCCAATCAGTGGCCGTCAGTCTGTTGACGAACACATTTTAGTAGCGACTCAGCTTGCTTGGAACCTCGCCAGAGCAGAGCACCAAAAAAAGCAACAGGTACCAGGTACTGTTGTTAATGGAAAAGCAGGATTGGTGTCCAGACTTTTTCCCTGATACAATCTGAGCAGCTTTAATCACCAAGTGTATTACAGAGTCAAAGGGATGCATGCAGTGTAAAGGCAGTGGGGTTACCTACTTATTGATTTACACATAATTTTTGTTATGCTAATTGTGTGATGAAAGAAATAAGGTCTGGGATTGTTCACATGTGCTGTTATGATTGAAACCTTTCACATTTATTCATTCATATTTAGATTTTGGATAGAAAATTGCCCATAAATGCTCTGAAATGAACCCAAATGTCATCTGTTAACATTTTAGTGACTCATGAGTGCAATCATCAAAACCTCAGCTTTCCCACAGTGTCAAATGTTACTTTCTGTCATTAGCCTGTTAAAAAATAATTATATGGGAACGGGAGACTTTTTTTTGTTTTTGCTTTTTACCTACATGGGTCCATGTAGGTAAGCCAAAATTAGCTCCTTGAGCATTTTAACCAGATGAAAATAAATTGTAGCTGGATTCTGGATTCTTGCTCAGAGATCCATATGGTGGTACAGGAGCGGGGAGATGGAGCTCCAGTTTCTTGTCACACCTGGTGCTAGCCAACAGCGGTGCCCAACCCTCTGAGCGCTATGGGAGAGCAGACTCACCATGGACCGTACAAGCTGTTGTAAAACCCTAGGTGGCCATAATGAGAATGTAGTGTAATGTATCACACTGCTGGCAGTATTGAAACTACAGGCATGCTGGGCTCGCAGCAGACGGGAAGAAAGTTAATCACTGTCTTAAGGGCTATTCTTATGCTTCCTGATTTAAAAATGGAGGAAAATATCTTGGGGATGAAGTTTTTGTGGCTGTGGCTTGGAAGGTTTTAATAAACAAGACGAAGCTGATAAGGCTCCATATTTACATGGCACCACAGCAGAGAGTTCCTGGAGCCTACAAATAAATTAGAAGTTAATGTTCACTGATACGTTACTGGAGGAAGTTTTTATCATTTCTTCCTCAGTAAGTATTTTATTTAACAGGCACACATATTATATAATGATACTGGCAATCATTTTGTAATTTGTGAATATATATCTAATTTTTGTTGTTTTCAGTACTTGAGGAAATAAGTTTGGAAAAGCTAGTAATAGCACAATACAATAAAAAACAATACATCTCATCCCCTTCTGTTGGCCCTCAAACTCCGCCCAAAACACTGGATGTTGTGGTCTGTAGTGGAACTGGGAATTCTGGGACTCCCTTGGAAAATATGCACATATCAGCAGCGAATGATGGACAGGTACACCTAACAATCATTCCCTGCAGTTTGGAGAAAATAATTGCACCTTTGATATTGTATTTTGATGAGGATTACAACAAATTACATACAATTGTCCCAGTAACAAATTTCACACCCAAGCTTTAAGATTAAAGATAATTAAGTGTGTAAATGTACTGTGTAAAGTCACAATACTGTTGATGAAAGTTGAAATTGCTCAAAAGCTTTTATGTTTAGTTTCCCGGTGTGGCCCACACAGAGCACATACAGACCGTCTGCCTTTACATGCAGTGTGCCATAACTGATGATTGTATTCCAATCAGAGGCTGTAAAGCTGTCAGTGTGTGTCTGCGCTGCCAGAGGCCGCTTCCTCACATCTCTCAGTGGTTTGTGTGCAGAACAAACAACTGACGACAGATAAAGTAGAGTTAAAAAAAAAACCTGATATAGAGGTCGATAATGACACTTGGGGTTTCTAGAGTGACAGGTTACAGTGTGTACGCTGTTAGGAGTTGAGATGATCTTGACATGGCACTGATTACAAGTCAGGAGATAAAGAGCACACTGTTTCTGTGTGTGCATGTGTATGTGTGCGTTTTAGCAAATGCCCGAACCACTTGGCATGCACTCATGCCTTGCGGGTTGCTGTATTTATATATTTGTATTTATACGCTGTATAAAAAGTAAATAATGTGCATGCAGATGTGAGCAGTTTGTGTCTATGCATGTGCACATGCTCCGTAATTGAGTATGGCTGTGAGTGAAAGGCCTAATGTTTCTGTATGCATGGGACTGTGGATGGGGCATCAGCCAAAGTGGCAGCCAGTGCACATAATGGAGTAGCCATGCTGAGGTGAATAATTCATGTGTGGATGGGAGCTCGGATGAGGATATCCAACATTTTCATATATTAATTTATTGCATGGCAGATGAAGGCTGAAATATGCTAGAGTGCTTTATTAGCTGCATCTATGTCACTTAAAAGGCCTTTGTTTTGCGAGGATATGGGGAGGTTTTTTTTTTTATTTCTCCATTGGTTCACCTTTGTCTTCCAGAATGAGAATCAGGTTTGAATACATATCAGCATGTTGTCTTGTTGCTGACTTTTCAGTTTTAATAAAATACACTTATTTCTAGGGACTCTTTATCATGCAGGTATGAATTTCCACCGTACTTGTATTCCATTCAGGTAACTTTCAACAGCTGTTGAATTTGTGAAATGTGAAAAACATGGGTCAGAAGTCAAGGAAGTTGATAAATGTTTGAGCATTATTCAACTTTGATGAATGGCTTTGATTAATAATAAGCAAGTAAGTTTAGTTTTTAACAAACAGAAGTTATTAAAGCCTGAGTGTTATTAAACTTGTTTGCATGAGCTCGCCTTCCACTCCCTGTGGCATTGACTTACTGACGAGGTAGACACATAAATATCACTTGGATGAATGTCAGCATGCTTGCTGTCCGCAGTCCACTTGACGGTCTTCTGATTTGGTTGTTATGGTGATATAGTAGCTTTGATCGCTTAAGTAAATCCATACCTACCAGCAAGCACTAAAGATGAATTTTTAAGTTTGATTCCCAGTGTGTCCATCTCTGGCATAATGCCCTTGGGAAAGACAAGTGAGCACTTAACTTTCTCTCTGCAGCTCCGACCCTAATGTGTTTATGTCTGTCAGATGGAAATGTGAACAAACAAATTCCTAATTACCCTCTGTGGAATAAGGTGATCGAGTGCTTTAAGAAAACCCCTTCCACGTACACTTTAAGACTCTTTATAGGGACATGTTATGTGCAAATCCATTGCTTTGGAATGGAGGAAAACAGCATTAGCCCAGAATGAGAAAGCATGAATATTGCATCAGAGCTTTGTTATGCTCAGAATCTCGTCTCTTTAATGGTGCACTTTACCAACTAGCTATATCCATTAAATGAGTGTGCTTAATGTGAGTGTATGTGTACGCGTGTGCTTGAATGAGTGTGCGCGTGTGTATATTCATGTGTGTGTTGAAGGGGGGCCTTATTTATGTGGAAAAGTGCAGTCTAAAACGGTCCAAAAATGATCCAGTGACAAATTGTTAAACCTTAAACAAATGATCGTTAAAAAAAAGTGACCTCTTCTGACTTCAGTGAAACTGTAACCGGAGGTGAAACAGTGAGCTTCGCTTCTACTGGACTTGTGAACAATCAACAAGATAATTCCTAACGCTTATCTTCTAAGATAACAGTTATGGCTGTTTGTTTAACTTCCACTGTGACCTCTCCATTGCTGCTTCTCTTTTTCCCCCCTCTCTACCTCTTCCCCTGTGATCAAGGTTGGGAAACTCAATACCCCCGATGTGCTATGTTTTCACCTGGTCGTCACGGTAACCCCAAAACATGGGGCGGTCGTGAATGAAATTCCTGTCTGTCATCAATCACTGGCCGACAAAGACGGGATTGTTGTGGTCTTTGAGTGACGCCGGGGGAATGTGCTGGCTGAGGCTGAGGCTGAGGCTGGGAGCCTTTGTGTGGTGTGGAGCAGCAGCAGCAGCAGGCCCTAAGCAGAGACCTGGATGTTTACACTGCTCTCCTGACACTGGCACTGACTCAGGTTCACTTCAGAGAGGAAAGAGGGAAGACCGAAAGACCGTTTTCACTGTTTGTATTTGACAGAAGGAAAAGATGGACTTAATAAATCTAAGATTTGTTTAATAAGTGATACATTTTAAAAGGCACATAGTCTTTTTGTCAGGAAATATTGGAAAATAACCTCATGTCTAATTGTCTAAAATTGTAGTGTGCTCTGTATGGGTAATAATATCAGGCTGATTCTTCTGAGATTGCTCTCTTTCATAAACTTTTACTCCAAACAACTTCCAGCCTCTGAATCTCCTCTCTGAGCCCACAGACTCATTACAGTGTCAACACTCAGGCTGCTTTTCTTTGCCTAATCATCCATGCATCCTAAACCTGGTTATTAGCATGTATGAATGCTAACACGGCTATGACCATGTGCCATAATCCCCCTCAGCATTCCCTCTCTGTAACACCAGGAATCTGTTTCACATTTGTGCGGCTCACTGATCCATCTCGTTTGGGCCAAACATGGTGAGGAAGGAGGGTGCTCTGAGATCAAGAGGAACATTTTCTGAAAACAATGCTGTTATTTTTGAGGTACATCTTATCATTGAGAATGGTATGAATCAGACACAGGAAAACAAAAATCATTAATTATGTAATTCACCACACTCTTCTCTTACAAAATGAATGTAATATACCTAAAATACCTTTTGTGTTGCCCGGTTTTGTTTTCGTGTGTAATTGTGATTTGCACAGGATACAAAATCTCAATTGGGAGGAGTAAATCAAGGTAAATCACCGCCGCTACGACCAGTTCCGTGTGTTCCCACGGCGAGTAACCCCCCCCAGACAAGGCACATGTTCTGTCACCCTACCCAGTAACCCGGGGCGCCGACAAGGGCCCCGATGTGGGAATTCAAGGGGGGTAGCGAACCCGGTGATACCCGACCCGGCTATGGGCAAACACACATTAACATAGCGCCTCGATCATGCTTGAATATCCGCGGAAAACTACTTGTAAACAGGAGACGGCGGAATATTAATGCACATATTTACAGCTGGTCTATTCGCACGGATAAGTATTACCTGGGGTAATTTCATCAAAATTTCAGCCCTTTTTTTTTTTTACCCCAGATAAAAGTCGCTGTAATCTTTACCGACATCATCTGGTAATGATTACTGACATGGCAGATTCAGGCGGGACTATAAGCAATAAAGAAAATGCTGTTAAGCAAATGTCCTAAAATGCTGAAGTATCCCTTTAAATGACACTATAGGATGGCACCGACATAGAACCTAACAACCTCTACAGGTTTACTCGCTTGTACCTCATCTGTCATTCATCGCTGATGACTGTACAGAGAACACAGAGTTATGCCTGCAACACACACACACACGCATGCAGCCACAGAGAAGGAATTGCATCACTGCAAACATTGTATCAGTCAACATTCTTTTTCGAGCAAAAACAGTGACCTTTCCTCTCACTGTGGATTGTTTTTTTTTTCGAAAGTTCATGGTCAATTTAAAGGCTCAGAGCACCGCTTCCTCCATTTCCTTCACCATACAAGATAAAGAATGGGGGTCAACACCTGCCGTTCCCTGCTCCTGTTAGTGTTTTGCTGAACTAAGACACAAATACTGGCAGAAGTGTTGGTGAAATCCAGACACTGCATGGAAATACTCCTCTCATCTCCTCTCCTCTCGTCGCCTCGCCTCCTGATTTACAGAAGCCAATATGCTCAGGCTTCCTTGTTTTCTCCAGCGGGATGTCTTGCCCTGCCAGTAAATCTCGATCACCAATACTCTTCCATATGGCTACATGAAAATTTTATTGTGGAGAGCCTGAGGGTAAACGGCCTAGCTGGTGGAGAACAAGTGTGTGTGTGTGTGTGTGCGCGTGCATGCGTGTGTGCGCGTGCATGCGTGTGTGTGCGCAGTGATTTGTCACAAGAGTCACAGGAGTTTTCTGTCACAAGAGTGGTTCTGGTGTGTCATGTGTGTGTGCATGTATGAGTGTATAAAATACACCCCATGATATTTATGAATTTGTGTCATTTGTCCTGAAGACAATTCAGTTTGGTGAACACCACTGAATACTGCTGTTTATTCTCAAACTTCTTATGATGGGTAATTTCATATGCGGATGATGCAGCATCTGGTCCTGTATCTATTTACGTGTAATGGCAGATATGTGCCTTAATCCTCTATAATATATTGTTTGTATTATATATAAGAAAAAAACTTCCCCGGCCTACCAGATGAATTTCACTGCTGTAAGGCAGCAACGATGAAGTCAAGTAAGTTTTAATTGTTTGTTGTGCTTTCTGGTATTTATTCCCTGAGTTTAACTCCACCCATCTGGATTTGCAACATTAGTAAAACAAACATTGGCAAATAAAAAAAAAAAAAATGTAAAATCTTTTTTCTTTTAACTAAAGCAAACCTGGAACAGAATCACCCACAGCTACTGAAGAAGGCAGCAGGTTTTAACATGTTGCTCTGCCATCACTCAAACCCATGCAGTAAGTGATGTGTATTGCAAAAACAAATGCAATATGGTTCCTTCAACAAAAGAGAGCAGGGAGGCTGGAAATGTATTTTCTTTCACGGAGGCACACGTGACACAGTCTGTTTCAATCTAGTGTGAGCTTGTGTTTCTGCAGAGGAACTCTCGTGTTAAGGTCTTCAGGGAACCAGCCACACTAGAGGTCACTGTTGTAGTTCTGGAGGGAACAGCAAGATCACTGAACGGGGATGTAGACCATAAATTAACATTTCCTGCTGCAGTTTCCTTTTAATTGTCACAGGATATTTGCCTGCAGGTTACATGTATGTCAAATGCATGACATGTGCCTTGTCCTTTGTGATTTTTGTCAATTATAGTGAGCATCTACAAAGTCTACATGTTCCAGTACGGCTTAACAGATCATTGCAGACACAGAACTTTACCTAATAAATAACCTTCACCATTTCTTGCCAAATCACGAACAGCAGGGTGTTTAATATTTTAATGAATATGGAGTAAATGTGATGCATTAAGTGACCTCATAAATATATAAAACACTGCATTAATAAATCCTTTTTTTTCATCACACTTTGTATTTATGTTTCTTTGTGTCCATTTGTTTGATCTTTATTAGACTGCTGTGTGTTTGTATTACACATTTAGGTCTAATAAAAAACCAGCACCAGTAAGTGAACAACCAGCAGAAATATCAGCAGTGCAATAATTCTGCTTCAATATGTAATCCTCACACATTTACCCTCTACTTCTTGGAAATTGTGGAAACAAAGACATTTGTTATTCAGATATTGCACACCTTGGAGTTGCCGCTGGTTGGCTGCGAACTGCATTACCTGTAATTAAACATTCATAAGCTCCATCTGTGTCCTGGACATTTCAGTCAGCGCCACGCTGCAGGAATCTCTAATACAGTGGGAAACAGGAACAAGACGGGCACACTATTTCATATCCATCAGCGAGGGACATATTGGGCAGGCATGAAAATGTGTTTCAATTATTGTTTAAAAAAGAAAATGAAAAAACACTTGTGAAATTCCCGTTATTTGCTTTAGTACACCCACTAAAAACACTGTGGATGAAAACACAGAGATTTCCAAAAGAATTCTGACACATTAAATCTTTGAGTTGCTCTGGATTCAATGGTTGCGCTAATTCAAGCCACTGCTCCACAACATTTATACTTTTTTGTGCTGTTTAATTTAAGCTAGATTATCAAGCAAAGCTGTGGATGTGTGTGAGTCGATCTACTTCAGACTTTGTGAGGACAAAAACCTCAACGCTGGACCACCAGCGCTTCCCTGTAATTTGTCATGACAGCAGATTTGTTTTGGTTTTGGTTCTGCATTCTTCAAGTTTTGGTCTGATTCTGGTTTGGGATCTTGGCATAAAACCAGCGCAATAGAAGTGATTTAGAGCTATCCCTGAGGATTTATGTATTGATTGAAATAAAGAGTGATAATTCTACAATTTGGTCTGAGTTTCTTTACGTTTTGGCAGAAAACGTCACAGGTTCATTCGATATATTCAGTTAGTTCTGTAACAGTGGTGGCAGGTTTCTTGATGATCCACCAAAGATGAGTGAAAGCAGAATATGGGAAAACTGCGAGCACAAATCACATAAAAACACAGATGCAGGCATGCACGCACAAACATGCACAAAGTTTGCACATGCAAGCTTGCACGCATACAAACATAGTCACACATGAATTAACAGACGCAGACACACACTGAGCTGCAGATCTGTGCTTGATTGTCTTACCATCAGTCATTCTACCAAGTGGTAATTGAAAACACATCTACCCTAGCCCCTGGCACCCATTACAAATAAGACACACTGGGGCTTTCTCCACACAATACAAAGCATAATAACAAATAGAGTCAGAACGACCAACAGAGAAAGAGAATCATTCTGTATTTTTTGGCACAACATGAAGAGAACATTCTCCTAGTGATTGGTGGAGGTCCAAATCCATTTTTCCAAAAAGGGGAAAGAAGAAATATATGTTTCTCTGACAAACAGACACAGCACTTGTCCCAGGCTGATTCATAAATCGTCATATTCAGAGCTCGGGTCTTTGGAAATTCTATTAGTTCCGGATGTCTTCTTATCCTCTGGTCTCTCTAAAACTTTAAACATGAAGCACACAGAAAGTCAGATGGATGCAGACACAGGCAAATGGAGTTAATCACCCACAGATACACATATTGTATTTTTCTAATACTGTATATTGTTTTAATTGAGGCGCGCTACACAAAAGCTCAGTCTGCTCATGCAGTATCATTTTATCTAAAAACTTATATATCTTATATATAAATTACTTCTACATTTTATATTGTTTAAACCTGGTGTCGACATTACCCATGGTGTGTGTTATGCCTGAGGCCGTTAGCCTCAGTCTATTTTCTAACTCCAAAACCCTTGTTTTTAAAACATGTTCCAACTTGTAGTGTTCAGCCCTAAGCACCTGGATATTAACACACTGGTTTCCATCATCTAACCCTAACCCTAACCCATCATGTGCCATACTTTGTCTGTTATTCTCTAAATGGCATCATAATTCACAAAATCCACATCATGTGCTTTTGAAGAAGACCTGAAACTAGTCACTGAGACCATAACTCTTCAGGAAAATGTTTACATACGCTATGACTCAAGTGAGAAGTAGGCTCATTTTCCCGTAGATTGCCATTCATTTCCATTATTTTTGCGACCAGCAGATTCGCCCCCTGGTGGCTATTGAATGTATGACTTCACCAAAGAAAGACTATAGAGCCTTGAGTCTTATACAAAACTCGTAATGCATGTGCAGTAATGCTTCCCATGATGTACACTGATATGATTGACTTCCCATTTACCAACTTAATGTAATTACAAGAAAATGAAGTCACCTTTATAAAAATCCCTGTATTTAATAATCCCAATAAAATACAGAAAAATATCTGTAAACAGACATACAATGATGCCTCACTTTTGCACACACAAACTTCATGCTCATGCAGGCCCGCGTGCAGTGGACAACAGGTACCACCTAATGCCTATCACATGTCAAGTCTATTAGAATGCACGGTGTTTTGTCATGACCTGGAGGTATGAGGGTAAACAACACGAGGCTTAATTGGCAGCTGAGAGCGATAACACCTGCGAACAGCCCGCGTCCTGTCCATGTGGTCGGAGGGCATTCTCCACACACACATACACACATACACCGCCATTCAAAACAAAGGCTGATCAGTGAAGCAGAAGAAAAGTAAGAGGAGGGGGGGGGTGTGAAGAGGAAAAAAGGCGAGGCTGACAAGCAATGATTGATGTTCGGCCATCACGCTAAGCCTGACACCCTCACCCCCCCCCCCTCCATTTGCAACAAAGTCACCAGTGTGTGTGTGTGTGTGTGTGTGTGTGTGTGTGTGTGTGTGTGTGTGTGTGTGTGTGTGTGTGTGTGTGTGTGTGTGTGTGTGTGTTCGAGTCTAAAACCCATTCAATCAATAAAGTGAGGCTCCGTGAATCACGGGCAACAGTCAGATTGCTGACTAGACAGAAGAAGAGGCGTAGGAGAGCGCATTTCACATGTAGATTAAAATCCTGCCACGGTAACCTTTAGCTATGTGTGGCTGGTTGGATGGCAGTGAGTGTGAGCAGGGGGCTGTTAGTAGCATGTAAACAGACCTTGTATGTCAAGGTGGCATGTATGACACACAGGACAAGCATGTTTCAACAACACCGACATGCAAAACTAATGTTGGAGTGAGTTGCTTCACAGGCTGAGGGGGGATGCATATGACACAAAGGAAGAACTGGGCATCAGTGTACATAAATAGCAAAACAAAGGAGTAAAAAGTACTCTTAGATTGTATTCTCACATGGGCTCACTTGGACATTTTCTGAAATTTTGTCTCAGGGGGTTTGCAGAAAAGGTTATTGTCATTTGTGGACAATGACATTCTCACATCTACCCCCTCTGGACAATTTCAGGTAATTTGTCCAGACCTCAGTATGTCCGGAAACATTTTAACAGTCGTAACAACAAATACTAATACTTAGTATATTGTACACCCCACATATAATTACATTATAGAAACCTGGAAGATTCATTTAAAAATAAATAAATACATGTTGGACATATAATATTGCCGTATAATTGCTACACAAAGCTGCTTCTTACAGTCTGTTCAAGGAGGAATACCTCAAAATAACCTCCCTAATTAAAGTATAGTATTAACTTGTTGCACCCACGTTATAGAATGATGAGGTCCCACAGCCATTTCAACAGACAATGATATTTTACAATTTTTCATGTGCTTCAGGTAATCGCTCATATATGCAGAAGGAGTTTGCAAGGAGAACCTCCAACAACCGCCAAAATTCAAAGTCTGAGTAACTCACGAAGGGCATTTAATGCGAACCTCGATTCCGGATGCTTCCTGCAGGGTGAACTCCCCATTTTGGCTCGGATGACTCCCCTGTTTCCAGCTTCTCTTGACAGACTGCGAACTTGGAATGAGCTGCACCCAACACACACACACACACACACACACACACACAAAAAACTAAAACAAAACATGGAGGGTGGTTTTCAGGGACGAGAACGCATAGTGATTTCCCTCACTGCCAGAAGCGACCCAGTTCCTTGTGAAGACTTTCAAGAGCAAATCTTCAAACAAAAACATACAAATCTGTGTTTATCTCTCAGTGGAGAAAACACGGAGCGAAGCCTTGATGGAAATGTTTCATTTATTTTTCTTCCCAACAGCTGCTAAACGAGTAGCACAGCTCTCTCGATTTGCATCTTTAGTTGCTTTGTTGATTTGATAACACATATTTGCATTCGGAAACAGCTCAAGTAATTTGACTGGGGACTCCCAATTTGCCTTTGAGGAGAAGACTGTGCTACAAGTATTGCTATGCTCCGTGCTGCCATTCTTTTCTCCTGGCATCCAACTTGGCTTATACTGCATTTGCGTGTGTGAGAGCGAGGAAGGGTGTGTATATTAGTGAACATAACAAAGAATTATCATCTTATAACTGTGTGAGAGAGCTGTTGATCTTCTGTCCATATGAGCCTCTTTACACCTCTTCTGTCTGTCATAGTTTTTCACAGGCAGGAACTGGAATTACTGGAATGATCAGTCTCCACTGAGCTCCGGATATTGACCAACCTGGGGCTCCAAACATGGGTTTGTACTGAAAAGTTACTTCAAAATATCTTTGCGGTGAGATGACATTCGTATATTAATTTGTGGTTGTGTAGCATTCCTATCTTCCATCCATCCAAGCGTCAAGATACACCCTGGACAGGTCATTGGCCTATCACAGTGGCCACCATACAGAGACAAACTCACATTCACATCTGTGGTCACTCCACCTAACCTCACTCCAAATCTGCATGTCTTTGGATTGCAGGAGGAAGCTGGAGTCAGGAGTCACCCTCATTCGGATTTTTGGGTTCATCACGAGAGACACAACAAGGCTTTAAATATGGTGTAAAGCTGTATAAAACTTCTCTCTCCAACACTTGTAAATATGAAGCTGATGATCTAACATATATACAGTATATATATATATATATGCATTTATTGATTTAGTCATTTTTATATACTATATTCATACCTCTTGCAAGTTAGCACCCACTTCCATTGTGCATTTAATGTAAGTACTTTGTTAAATGTCTTTTATGACTATTTGATGAGCCATTGAATTGACCCATGGGGACAAATAAAGTCTTTTCAATCGAAAATTCAAAAGACAAATTTAATTGAATTGTATTGAAGTGAATTGAAGGTGACTCAGCATCATGAACTACTCATCATCAGCATGTGGATGTGAGCTAACCCGCGTTCAAACAATTCGACTTTCAGAGTCTGAGGATCACTGTGCATCTCCCACACACACACACACACACACACACACACACACACACACACACACACACACACACACACACACACACACACACACACACACACACACACACACACACACACACAACGTCGACATGTTGTCTTGTGACCGGGAGTCCTTGCAGTCTCTGTGACTAGTGTCTCCACACTAGAAGAGTTTTATCAAGACAAGCCCACACAGAAACACATGCGAGAAGTAACACAGGCAATTATTGGCAAAACCAGCCTTGATTTCGCTGGGTTTCCTGTCTACAGATCAACCGCAGAGTTTTTATTGTAAAACTCAGTGGTTGATGTGTGTTTTCATTGTCTCTTCTCATTCCCAGCCCGTGTTAGCGACTTAGCGCCTTTGTCGTAATATTTAGCGAGAATTCAAACCTAGTGTTCTAGTGACTCTTTTTCAAATACGTGACCAGTGACATTTTCTGGTTCTGGTGTTATTGGAGACTTTTGGGGATGCTGACTCTTTGTCTCTCATCATTATTCCTACAGCATCCATTACAAGTACACACACACAGCCAATTATGCAAATTAGGTGATGACATCATTTAGTTTGTTTTAGAACAGCCAATAGCTACTTTCCTTACTGAGAAGTTGGCGACCCTGTTTCAGCGATCCAGAGAGGTATTGGCAAGTCTCCATGGGCTCATCTCATGGATGTATAATATGAACTGGATAGAGCTCTGCCCCCTCTGCCTTGAAGACAATTTTTGCATGGTGGCCACTGTGGGTAACTGCAACAAAAAATCCCATGGAGCCCAAAAAGCAATTTTCCCATTGACCGCAATAGTAAAAGAGACGCCTGTAAAAGTGTCCACAGGACACCTCGAGACATGGACACAGGCTTTTATAGATCTTTATATTCTATATTTGTAGCTCATGGAGTTTCATGTTTGAAAATCATTCCTAAAGGCCATAAAAAGCCCAGACAAATTGTATTTCTCAGAGTGACGTCACAGCTGTGTACGAGCACAGCCAAACGCGGTCATGTGGCGTCTCGGGAACGGCGCTGCTGTCAGTGAACCGTACGACATGAAAACTTTATGAGAAATGTGAATAAATGAAGACAATGAGGGGGTTTCGTTTACATTTTTAAAATATTATGACAAAGCAGGTTTTAGTTGTTTATTCGGCGCTCATTAACATTTATTTTCAAACGTATTATCGATGTATTAACGAGCTGTTGTGTGGATTCATTGAGGAGAGAGACTGACATGCTGCACTTTATCACTGTGTTCAGTCCCGGACATCGTGACACTGATGACGGTGTGGACTACGGAACTGTGACCGTGTGATGCACTGAGACCTGCGGTCACTTCACCACTGATTCCCGGGGAGGCTGTTTGTCTTATCGTCACTATCGGTTCATAAAGTTACTGTTAAATGTGATGAACACGCGAATTATAGTTGAATACAAACGTGTTGAGTGAAATAATCGGGAGTTATAAACCTACTTTAACACGTTGTTATTGTTCCTAATAATAATTATATAAGTATATAAGGGAAATCAGACAAAAACAACACGATTCCTGTAACACATATAAAGTAATAGTCATGGTCCTAACCCAAATAAACCATTTTTATTGATCGTTTAAATCTTTAACTCCGTCATTGTACTTTTCAGCTTCACTATATTCACTTCGCTATCGTTGATTTTGCATTTATTTACAAATCCACGGTTTAAAGCCAAAGTTAACATGACGCCGGTATTCATGAAATCCGCTAGCGCACGTCATTAGCGTACTCCTATCATGCTTTCGCTGTTCATGTACGCGCCAAGCAAGTTGATAACGCGGACGGCTCGTTCACATAGCCGAGAGGAATTATGGTAGTGACACTACTGCGCATGCTCTATGGGCCCCATAACCCGGAAATAAACGCGGAAGTCAAAAACTTTTTTGGCATATGCGCTGGGTGAGCAGCTTCATAGGAATGAACGGAAGCGAAGGGGCAGAGCTCTATCCAGTTCATATTATACATCCATGGCTCATCTTTGAATATTTCACACTTGGCATTTAAGCCACCTGCTGATCATGAGCCGATTAAGGGTGATTAGCCGCGACTTACAAAACTCTGAAAGTTTGAACCAGGTTTAGAGGTATTAGGATGGTTAACCTTGAGTCCTCAACAGGAGATGGTGAACCGGCAGGTGCTTGTGTCATCTGTGTATTTGTGAGTAAATGTTGATCTGCTTTCTGCATTGCTAAGGGAACCCCTTGGCCCCAATAGTCTTGCTTACCCTTTGCATTTTCCATGGTGTGTTTCTATATTGCATAGTGTGTGTGCGTGTGTGTGCGTGTGTGTGCGTGTGTGTGTGTGTGTGTGTGTGGCGGGCAGCTGGAGTTTCACTCAGCTGGCCTTGCTTTATGTAGTCCTGCTTTAAATAATGAACTGTGTCTCTGCTCAGCAGGAGCCATTTTAACTCCAGAGCACCAAACTCCCAGGAGCTAACAGCACTTAACATTTTAGCCCACTGCTAACATACTATATCCAGTCTCAAACAATGCAAAAACTAACCTGCAAGAAGACGTGATTACTTTTATGTAAACGCTTTGATATGGAAACAATTTGTACCCCTTTTTTTGCCCCAAATTTTCATAACAATCAGCCAATAACAAGGAGTATTAGGAAGCTAATAGCTAGCTTCCCTGCATCTGTTGCTCCTTTTTTTCCTCAGGGGAAGATTTGGCACCTCACTATAAAGCCCAGCAACAAAATTACCTCAGCCTAAACCTGTCAACAGACCATTACATCCCTTGCTGACTATTATGGGCTGGGGGGAAAAAAAAAAAGGACCAAAGCCATTGTAGCGCAAAGGTGTTGGCAGATGTAGGCCGGAGGAATGTGGCAACAGGGATATTTGTTGGTCGTGTGCAACAGAGTCCTGCTTCTCAAAACATGGTGAAATTTGCAGATGTTATCAGCATGCTTGAGAAAGCGTGGTGATGCCAGGGTATCAATATGGGATCTGTTTGGATGGAGACACTTTTTAAATATAACATCATGCTAATCCAAGCTTGAACAATGAACAAGAAAACGATATTAGTGAAGCTGAGTTGACAGAAGAGCTTTCAGTGAGCTAATAAATCCTTCAAAAGAGGTGTGTTTTTTTAACTCTTCCACCACAAAGCGATGTTTCACATTAAAATAACAAAACTTTGGTAGATGTCTCCGTAGCACTACTGTGTCTCAGTAACTTTAATCTTAACATGACATCTTATTTATTAAAATAATCTGATTAACTAGTTGCAAATTACTAGGATTACTTAATTTGAGATATTGCATGAGAATATTTCTGTTAAAACCTAAAAGCCCCTCTCCTGAATGTGAGTATACTGCAGATCTCATCCTTAAATTCACATACTAAACTGATAAACCAAGTGTCAAACCCAAGGCCCGAGGGCCAGAGGTGGCCCGCCACGTAATTTTATGTGGCCCGCAAGTGATTCATTGGTGCTGCTTTAAGGTATGCATTGACCATAAACAACATTTCCAACAATACATGGCGATTGTGTTACCTGCAAAGTGACGGCACCGCCACTAGATCGCAGTGTATCATATGCATCATGTGACAAGTGAAATGAGTAATAAATACAGAAAGTTATTTGTCAATATGTTACAATATGTAGTAGTTACCTTTATTTTACATTATATTTGGTGACATTTAGTTACATTTATTCTGTATGACAGTTACATTTGGCCCTTTGAGGGTAGCCATTATGCTGATGTGGCCCTCAGTGAAAATGAGTTTGACACCCCTGTGATAAACTAACAAATGGCAGGAAATTATTCAAATGGTTTTAGAATTAACACCATGAGCACAAATGCATCTGAACACTGAGGTGACGTGTTTTCCTGATAGCATCCTGAACTCTAAAAATATATTCTGCTGCATTCAGTAAAAAAACTAATTAGAGTATTGTGCTAAAACTGACTAAAACGAAAACTTTTTAAATACATATAAACATGCTCTGATTGTGGTAAATCAAATTTCTCAAAGTCGGACTAACACGCCCTGATGAAGCTGCTGGCAGTTGAGCTACAACTGCATACCTGTGCATATGTGCCACACTTCCTACCCCTGGCTACACCTGTAAATAATAGAAGCCGGGACAGAAAAATAAGTCTACGACCAATTTTATGCTCAATCATCTTAAAGAAATTATTATTTTTAAGTTAATGGATAGCAGGAAGGCTGAATCGAGGTAGAAATGTGGTTGTTTCCTGGGACAAGGGCACTGGTCGAAATGACTGTGCATGAAAACTAAGGGAATAGGGGAATTTTGCAACACTCTGCTGTGCCCCCCAACCCCCCAGCAGTGAGGGCAGTCATACCTGGGGGCCCAATGAATGGAGCCCTCAGGTAAAGCACTGTTGAAACAAATCTAAAGCTGCCTAATGACACACACACCGTGAAACTCTTCACAGGTCATTAACATTGCTGACAGGCCGCTGCTACAGTGCTGCACACCTCCTTCTCTCACCGGTGTGTGTGTGTGTGTGTCAGACAGAAAGACAGATGTGGAGAGAGACACCAATACACAAAAAGACGAAAGAGCGGCAGCTAAACTTGGAAAGACAGATATAGAAAGAATTGGGGGGGTGATGTATGTTTGATATGTATTAGTAATACACTGGGAGGTAATCTGTAAGCTATGAAAACCGTGTTCAGCCTTTTTGCAGCATGGCCTCACAGCATGGGAAAGCGATTAGAGATGCTATCTCCAGCCGCTGGTCTGCACTTGGCTTAAGGAGGCTAGAGCTACCTCGGCTCATATTTCTAAAGAAGTTTAATTTATGTTCGCTGTTCTTAAAGTCTGTTTTGTGGAACAGTGGATATCCTTAGAAAGTTTTGGCTCGTATCGATCTACTGCAAATGTGCTGCTAATCCAGCCCACGACAGTATGTGATTTCAGGTCTCATTACTCACTTCCACTACTTCAACACTGTACTGAGATGTGCAGAATAGGCAAACGAGAAGGGGAAAAAGGAGATAAATTCCACTCTTCTCTGTATGAGCATCACCTTCTATTTATAAATGACCAAATTCAATTTTAAAGTGTGGTGCTAGGTCAGCTTTTTTTCAAAGTTTCTTTCCTCACTGTTCCTCACTGTTGGCTTTAAAAAGGTTAGCGCTGCATTAATAAGTAGTGGATTCTGGCAAGTTGCCTCTGGATCGCACAAAGACCACTGTTTTATTATTACTTTTGGCTAATCATTAATGACCTTTGACTGTCACCTCCCTACTAAACAAATACTTTTAAATGGGATCTTAACAAATCATTGTTATATATTATTATAATTTTAAAGTTGTTCCCCTCACCTGCAAAAATTATGTACACAATGTGTGACTTTTTAAATGTTATTTTTTAGCTTATATATTTGACTGCACTTTAGCTTATTTATTATTTTTTGTTATTTCTATTTAATATTTTGTATAGTCTTCTTATGCACCGTTCCTCTTTGATCCTATCTTGCTGGACTCCACTTCTGCACAAGCAATTCCTATGTGCCTGGACTCTACTGGTTTTATGGACAAAATGGCAAGATAAAGAATCTTGAATCCTGAATTTTAACAACCAACTCCACTTACAGACTTACTCAGTTCTATTTACCTCTTTTTTTTTGATTATTTGGGAATGTGGCGACTTCCAATAAGGACAAACTTCTCATTAGAGCACCAATTGTCACAGTTTTTGAGAGGGGTCATTACCATTTTCCCATCAGAAGGAAAGTCATTCTATCTGTGATTGTATTTTTTCTTTTGTTCCTTATCTTTCATCTTTCCAGGGTCTTTAACCATGAACCTGGGACACTGCATGGATTTTATACAAAGATTGCACTTTGATCCACGAAGTAGAAATCCTCCTTTTCACACAGAAGAGGTCAGAGATCAGTATCATCACAGAACAACCATATAATTCATTTAAATTAACTTAGTGTGTAGTATGTTTTTCGCAGAATGCAGTTTCATTTGTATAGTAAAATGATAATATCTCTTCAAAAATATTATCATACTTGCTAAAGAGACTGTCTCACATGTTGAAGATATCCCTGGCAGTTCTGATTTTTCACAAGCTTTCAACAGTATATCAGATGACACAACACAAATCTGTCCATCACACACTCTCCTTCCCCCCTAAATTGTTACCACACCATCCCAGACTCTTTCCCAGCACCAATTAATGTCTCCACACATCAGTTTCAAGCTGTAAATTCTCCTTTTTCAAAAATGAAAACATTCACATAAGAATAGACAGTTTAAACAGGTGCCATGGTAACATAATCGTCACTGCGGCAATTACTGCCTTATGCCCGACTAACAGCCATAAATCATTCCCTCTCCACAAAGAGCACGTTGTGGCGCTCCACTCCTAGCCAATAATCAGAAATTGCTCCGTGTATGCCGTGACGAGCGGGCGCTGAAACGGCCCATTCTACTGTTTGGTGGACGATATTTCGCTCTCCATGGCGACGTTACAGGGATCCTTCAGCAGGCACGATATTGTACCTGCTCGACACCTGTTAGCTTTAGCCAAGAGTTTCATCAGATAGTTGAAATAAATACTGGTCATCATCATAACCATAATGATAGTCATAAAGCCCAGGGGCCTTTATTCTGTTGCCAAATTGCCCTTCCAGCTGATTTACAGTTGGACTGGGTTCGAGAGGAGAAACAGATAGGGCAGGGAGGAGGATGGGGCCTGTTATATTTATGCTCAGATATATTCTCAAAAATACACACCTGTAGACCCCCCCCCCCCACACACACACACAAACTCACTTACTCATTCACACACCTGGGAACTTTCACAGGCATGTAATGGCTGTGGGGATGGGCTTGAGGGAGCAGCACGGGGGAATTCTCTTGGGATTACAAAGACGAATATTGTGCTACCCTCAAACACACACAGTGCAGCAGGTGAGTAGAATGATAAGAGGGCTAGAGGGCAAATCAGCCCTCATATTAAAATAATCCCTCATGTCTAATAACAATAATATGCTGCACACTGAGGCTATTGCACACTCACAATGGTGTTCCTTTTCAGGCAGCACCTTGTTGAAAACAGATTTGAGTGCTTGCGAAATGGGCCCATCATGTCTGCGTGACCTGTCAACAGACTGAAATACACAGAGGTTAGACCAACGGATAACTGCAATACTGTGTTCACTCAAAATCCTGTACAGCTGTTTGACTCTAAAGTTAAATGAATGATGCAGCAAAAAAAGACTCCTCATGTCTTTTAAAGGTGAACACCGCTATAAACGATTCATCCATGGCTTCAATTGGGAGTTTTTCAGAGATTGAAAAAAACAACAATGTTGATCATGTCACCATCAGTGGTATAAGACTTTGAGCTTGACTATGGATATGTTGCCAAACAATCCGCAGTCTGATTCTTGAGTGATCAGTTGTACTGTATTTCCATCAGACATTTTTGTTGGCCTGGAGTATGTTCGCTGTCTGATTTCCAAACATGGCTTCTGTCAAAACTTCATTATTTTAACGGTGGCGAGTTTGTGTAAAAATGTAAAAGTTGTCAACATTGCTGAGAATGCATCTTGCTTTGACAAAATTGCATTAGACACATCAAGGTGTGTGTTTATGTGGAGTAGTTTTGAGTTAATGTCACATGAGATAAATGTAAATGTTTTCATCCACCTTGATGTGTATTTGGAGGATTAAAGGTATTGTGACTAGAGCAGTCCCAGATGTTTCTTTCATTTTGGCAGAAACGCACAAAAATTTGGCCGAAAAATTGACAACTTAAAAAGAAAAAAGTTACATTTTACTGCTTAGCTGCCAACTGTTTTTGGATTATTCGTTTTGTATTGAAACAAGATATAAGCCACATGGATAATAGATCTAAGGAGTACAATTCCTAATGATATTGTAAGGTACTGAGATAGAAAAAAAGATGTGAATATTTCCATCTCGTCACACCTCACTACACATCTATTTGCCATAACACAGCGGATCACATCACCTATTGCAAGCCGATCTTCCTCATTTCAGTCTTATCTGCTGCATATATAAACGCATAAAACGCACACGATCCATAGCTCTGTTTTTTATTGCTGTTGGATTAACAGTTTCTGAAAGTTGCATAGCACGGCTATTACAAATAATATCTGCTGACAGAGATGGGCCATAACACCACTTGCAGTATAATACTTGATTCTGAGCAATGTTTTTTTTCTTATTACAAATATTTTAAGTTTGTATTAATATATGTTTAAGGCACATAATCTCTCTCATCATTGCATGATGGATTTTGTTTCTTGTCAGTCAAACTTGACATGTTCTGTATGGAGCTGAAATTATGATGTTGGGGGGAAAAAGGAATGCCATTATTTAAAGTGTGTTTTTGCTCAATAGATAGAAACTACTCTCCAAAATGTGAAAAAAAAATATTTCTAGTGTTGTTGAAGCATCAGCTGACACTGTGCATTAACATGCATGTTTCTACAATAGCAGCAAAAACTTCCAGCAGCTCTGGATAAATATCAAGCGCTCACCTGTCCTTAATATTTCCATTTTGTGCCAAAGTGCCAAGTAAATTAAAAATCAAAACAAAAACAGGTGATCGGGAAACTCTTAACACTAACAGGTTATTACAGCACGACAATGTCCCTTCAGTCAGGAGCAGCTCCGTCATGGTTTTGAGGCATTCTGCATTCGCAGTCGCCTCCTGGCCAAAGCTTCCTGTTTCTTCCTCTCAATCTCGGCTGCAGAGCACTTCCCCGCCATCTGGCTTGTGACAAAAACTAAAGCAGAGGAAAGACAGTGAGAGAAAAACAAATGAATGGAAACAATGAATATGGTTTCATAAGGAAAGCTGACAATCTCACTGCTTGTGAAGAGAACCTGAAGACAGGAAGAGAAATCTGCCCTAAATGAAACCATGTGTTCTGCTGCTTCAATTGTGAAGAAACAAAATTTTAATTTGTCAACACAAAAATGTTGCTACCACAACTAGGGCCAGGGGGTATGCATAATAAAACTCATTTTGTACAGACTCATTTTGTCCCCCCCCCTCCCCGTCTCATCCCTCTATGTCCAAAAAATCAAAATAAATCTGCAGTTTACTGGCAATGAAGCTTCCTGAGGTTTTGGACTCCGTAGCATCACAAATCAAAGACATGGCACAATATTTACTTGCTTTAGGGAGGAACTGTCCGAGAACACATGCACTGAACTGTCAGTGATTATAAGATCATTGTGTGACATCTGTTTTACGTCACTTTATAAGAAAGTATCCAAGGAAATACTGAAAAAGGTAGAGGGGATAAAGGCTCAAAGTCATCATTTAAGTAACAATAGGAACACAATCACTGAAAGCCACATTCCATTTTATCCTAATTTATATCAATATCAAAATTCAGACAGCTTACCTTTGCTGCTTATTGCTGCTGAGTAGGACACATTTCTCTTGAAGGCTGTGTGATGGGACTTCACTGTATGTGGCTTCATATCCACATTCCCGGCCAGCACAGTTCCAGAGGAATCCCTGCACTGGCTAAATGTGCCCAGACTGACACGGCTTCCTGGGAGGCTCTGAGACATCCCTGACTTGTTGTTGGCACCTTTCATTTGAATGTTCCATCCCTGATAATTCACAGTTTCACTGCTAGTCCCAGGCAGTGAGTTAGAACGAGCAAAAGCACGTGGGGACTGTTGGTTGCTACTGGCACCTGCATTTGTTGACCAGGCCCTGCCAATTGGCACGGGTGCAGTTGTTTTTCGCTGTCTGTCTACAGCAGTATCTTCCTTCCCTTGGCAGCTACTTGCGATCACTTGTTGTGGCTGACTGTTGGAGATTCGCTCCACACTGTCACACACCTGGAGCAGCGCATCATCGTCCCATTCGTCCCATAAGCTGTCTGAAATGTCTTTAATTGAGTCCGCAGCTACACAAGCCCCCCTCTGATGATTAGTGATCTTGTCAGGTTGAGGAGCGGTCAGCCTATTTGTGGAAACAGATTTCTGTTTGGACATTTGTGGTTTAGCTTGTGTTACAGTGGAGCTGGACTTGGAAACCTCTTTGATGGCCGTCTGCATCTTGAAGTGTGGGTTGGACTCTAACTTGAAACTGCTTCGGTTGGTAGTCTTTGGTTTGGGGCACAGTTTCTGGATTAAACTGCAGCCTGGATTAGAGTGCAGGTCTGAGCGTTGATGGGAAGTGTTTGTTCCCGCACTAGGTTTACAAACAGAGGTCGAAGGAGTAGCATTTATCTTAGTGCTGGGCTGAAAAGTGTCTGAAGGGTTGGTGTCCTGTTGCTGGTCAGGATTCTGGGTCAACGCCAGCACAAAGGAGTCATTAAGTAGATCGTCATTCTCCCAATCATCGTCAAAGTCATCACAGTTGTTTTTGCTGAAACTGCAAGATCCCTTTTCTTCAGCAGTTTGTGCAGCCGATCTGGACTTGTGAGCTGACTTGGGCTCCGATTGTCGGGGCTCAGCTAAGGTTGTAGTGTTGGGCAGTTTTTTTATTTCCTGCGAGCAGGCTGATGCTGAGGAGCCCTGGCTGAGCGGGCCACTGAATCTCTGAGTGGAGCAGTCAAACAGAGCGTGCAGCTCTGCCTCCACCCGATCTGACGAGGAAGGACACTTAAGGTCTTTCACGTTGCCATGGAGTGATGTCCCTGTTGGCTTTAATTTGGACGTGTTCACACATTCTTTGTGGTTACTGTTGACAGTGTTGAGATGCTCAGATATCTCCTTGTCTTGCTGCATGTTCTTGTCAAACTGCTTGGCCAGTTTCATGAGGTCCTCTACACTGCTCTGCCTGTGGAGAGGACAAAACAAAAGAGAAAAGTAATACGATCTTTAAACCAAAAGAGGAAAGGGATCGATTATACCTATTAATGACAACTAACAAGATTTACAAGTGTGTTGTATGAAATAAAGCAGTGGATCCACAATCAATGGGATTATAAGGATAATATATTGATAACACACCGAGAGGACCTCCTCTTAACTCTTGGCTTTGAAACCTCTGGTGTGCAAGGGACAGCACTGTCACCGATCCACTGCAGCAGAGAGGAGTCAGTTGCTTTCAGTTTTATGCCCTGTGTAACAGACAACCACAACATTTAAAAAGAAAACAAAACTATTTATTGCTCAAATAAAATAAAAAGTGAACATGACGGTCAGACATGTTAATTCACTGGTTAGCTGAAGGAATTGCTGACCTTTGGGGCAATGCGGTTGGCAATATCTGATATCTCCACAACTCTGGTGTTCTTGATCCCAGAGCCTGAAAACAAACAACGACAAATAACTTCTAAAATCTACTGTCATCATTACAAACGAAGTAAATCACACAAAATAAGCATTCAGATTCACAGATTCAAATTTCCTTTGAAAGATAGTCATGAAAGCAAGTGTATTTATGTAACAATTAGTTGTATATGTACATGGAATGCATGTTCATGATGAGTTCATGTTGTCAGTTTATCTCAGGTTCTACAGAGTCAGCATGTTTAGATGGACTAAGCACAGGATCGAACTGAGTATTTGAAATGTTTCACCTGCGTTTGCTGGAGTGGGAGAGGTCGGATCCCAGATAATGTCTTGCGATGCTTCTGTGTCACCTGGAGAATCTCCATTATTCAGGCCAAGGTACATGCTCCAGCCTTTGCGCTGAGGACTCTGCAAATCTGCGTGTTGAACAAATAATAAACTGAGTGAGGACTTCTAAAAGACTGCATTTAAGGTGGGTTTATTGGCACTTTAAAAAACTGGGTGTGTGTACCTGTGCACTTCTGATGTCTAAATAATATTTAGATATATTTATATTTCAATGATTGCATTGTTTGTTTTATGGTAAAATGCAACCCGTTTTGACATGTGCTACATACATTATGATGTTATTATTAAATTTCATGAGCTGCCATCGAAGATGACACAATTCTAATAAAACAAACAAATAAACAATACAGATGTTACGGGTTGTGTGTGTGTTGGAGTTCAATATCATCAAACAATGCAGACGCTTATACACTTCTTTAGATGTTTCTTTTGTTGATGTTGTTTTCCCCCCCGTGTAATGGTGTTGAAGCAGCAGTTGGATCCGCAGCCTCACCTTTACACACGGGTGTTGTTGTGGTTCCAGGCATCTGCGCTCCTCTCTCTCTGCACCCTGCTGCTGTTTTACTGTAATAACGTTTAAAGACGTTGCTCCACAGGTCAATGAACTCCGCAGAGTCAGCAGCAGCAGTGGCGTCAGCAGCATGTGTTATCGGCTTCATAAAGGTTCACTTTAACGGCAACAGCGATGCTAAAATACTCTTCTATGTTGTCTCCAGAATTCACTGCACGATTCATTGCTAGCAAGCCACCATGATTGTACGTGACGTCAGCGATCTACGGGTACCGAGGAGGTTTCTCATTTCGCTTGATGACGGTGTCACGGTTGAGCTTCAGAGAGAGGTAAAACTTTGACTGAGCTGATTTTAAGCTTTGAAATATAACACTATCGACATTATAAGATATCTAATGATTCAATTATTAGGTATTATGTTTCAAACAACAAACAATCATGCTATTTCAAAATGCTAATGCTAACCCTGTGCTACAATCGTTTTCAAATGTAAAAATAAACCGTTTCTTGTTTTTGAAAAGTTGTGTTCACAGATAATACTGGTGCAATTGATCCTCCAGCAGAATGAGAAAGTATTAATACACATGATGTAGCGATGCCCACTGAGTGAAACTGGCACTGACTGTTAACTTTAGAGTGCCTTAATTTATTATCTAACATATTGATATTTGCCCTGGTGTGTCATATATTGTATTACAGGTAAAAGGACAACGTTATACCACCAAAAGATATTTTGACACACCCCTACTTTTTCATACACTAATTCATCATTATTTTGCAAATAAAAAAGTGCTCCTGCAATGTCTTGTGCGGCTTTACAGAAACGGTAATCCTTAGTGTAGGAGCCAGAGTGTGATGGACACTCACACCTTTGGCCTTTTGATATGTTTCAATATGAAAGAGCACAAGTGTTACAAAAAACATCGATGGTGGCTCTGTTCACTTCTTGTATGTCAGGACAGTGTGGCAGAAAGTCTGCATGCACTCGAAAACCGAATGGAACTCAGCCATCTTTAATTCAAGTATTTACACCTGTGCTTTTTCTTCTGTGACCTGTCAGTATATCTGACACGATTAACCCTTGGCTAAAAAAATAATAGCCCTAAAAACATGTGACTACAACTATGTCAAGACTCCACAGTGAAAGGTTAAGCTTGAGGTAGTGCCATTAAGAACTGAGTCGCGACCCAACTTAAAGCAGCTGATGGAAGCATGTTGTTTTAGTTATTTAAAAAGGAAGACACTGGATGTATTAAAAGGCAAAGGAGGCTACATATGTTCAGTCAAGATAACGCATGATAGATAGTAACATCAAAATATGACAAATAATAATTTATTACAAGTGTGGAGCTCAACTTTACATGAACCGAGCTGACAATACCTACTTTCTGAAGACAATTTACTTGTATGGGAGGATAAATAAATTGTGGAATTATTATTTCTTATTCTGTAAAAGAAATTATTAACTGCCTGGGCCAAGGAAAATACCAAAACAGAGTTTAAAGCGGAACTAGACCGGAAGTTCTTATTAACGCTGTTTTTTGGTGTGTATCTGCGTCATTACTTTGTTTATGAAGCCCTGACGGTTCGAAACAAACAGTTCAGCCATTGCTGAGAACGTTGTGTTTTATTGTGATCTCGGGGCTCAACGAGATCACTGAAAATCCCGTAATAGTTATGTAAGCAGCGGTTCTCCTGAACAACCGATCGTCCTGCTCTGGGCGGTAGTCCGGGAACATCCGGTTGCGTACATTGAACCACAGAAGAAGAAGAACGTCCGTTGTAGAGGTGTTTCACGAGCGACAGTGTCTTCTGACTCTGGGTCTGACTCCGGTTTAAAGTCATAAACGGGGCTGCGGCGGGGAGTCGTGACGAAGCTATTTTTAAACACTGTTAAAACAATGTTTTGATAATGAGGAGCAGTGCATCCACCGTTCCAGAGGGGGGCGCTGCGCTTCTGAGAACGGATGTGCTGGATAGTACTGGCCAATCACAAGACTCTGTCTTCTGGGGGTGAAAGTTCACTCCGAAATCTCGCAGCAGAAATACACTGTCAGAAAAGAGGATTTCTATCGGCTCATTTACAGCAACTAGGAGGTTTTTGACCATAAAAACAAGTTAATATATGTAAGTAGACCTCCATATCTAACATATTTGTGCAACAGGACCACTCTGTCACCTTTAAAATAATGTAACACAACAACAAAAATGCAATAAAAAGAAAGGGGAGGGAATATTTTAATAGCATTGTGTGTAAATTGCAGAAAAAGAGAAGGAAATTCCTCCTGTGTCACTGAACCCCCCCCCCCCATGCTGATGCAGTTCTTGGTCTGATCCACTGTAATTTAAACAGGCTCCACCCTTTCCCAAGTCTTTTGGCCAAACCATGAAGGAGGACAGACACAACAGATAAGGTAACACAAACACAAAGCACTCCAAATCAAATGCCCTCACTTCAGTTGGAAACTTTTTTTATTTAACATCATCATTGTCAAAGTGGCAGCAAACTGCATGAACTTGTCTTTTACGTTTGTGTTTTCAGTGTGATGACACTCAATAAGGATTATGCTTTTAGATTTCAGAGTTGGATAAAAATGGGACATTACCACATTAATGCTTTCAAACTGGTCATAATAAATGTGAGATTATTGAGAGAGCAGACGGCCTAGTAACACCGAGTGTTTCTACCATGTTTGCGAAGTCGTTGTCATCAGGCTTCACTAGGCCTCAAGCTTGTTTGTTTGTGAAATCTTTGTTGTGATGCTTGTTGTTAGTGTGGATAACATGACTGTTGTCAACAAGTCCATCTCACTGTACACAATCATTTATGAAAGTCAGACTGGTAGACTATCATTTTCTACAGTCACTAATAACCAGATAATGACCTACACACCAATGACTGAGAATGTTTTGTGCCCTTTTTATTTTGTAAAGCGGTCAACCCTGTTTGTTTGTTTTTTAGAAATAAAGTTGACTAGACAATATAATTTTTAATTTAACAGCTATGCAGCTTTTGTCTATTGTTAGTGTATGCCAGCTGGAGGCTTTCATTTTCCACATCACACTTGTGTAAGTGTCACACTTATAATACATGGTTTCTAATCAATGGTCCAACAATTTGTAATCTCACAAAATCATTATTTGTTGGAGTACAGCCTTAAGACCAATGGTAAAATACGCTATTATATCAGTGCAGTCAGATTAAGGATGACGGTAAGGCTTTTTCATGCCAGGATGGCTGATTGGTCAGCAGCAGCTTAAACTTCAGTGTTGAAATCTGAGCCTCAACTTATTTTACTCTATACATTACTTTATAATTAAAACACCTTTGTCAAATGTGACATCAAGGTTTGAGTGTTCTTAACCCATTATTTTTGCCTCTTTATACTTCTGTTGTTTATAAATCCACTTTGAGTTCTCTTGGTGGTGTGGTAGTTACCATCTTAGAAAGTATTAAATTAAGGTAATCTGTGTTTAAGGTAGAGAGGTCATACTAGTCAGATTATCTATTTTATAGTCTTCATGTACAGTAAGACTGTAGTGACAATTCTTTTAAACTGAAATGAAATGAAGAGTTGAGATTCTTCACATTTCTGTGGAGTAGTTTCCAGAATAAAGCACTAGATGGTGCTTGTATACCTCAGTGTGTGTGTGTGTGTGTGTGTGTGTTGGTGTGTAAATGCAGTCAGAAGAGTCCGTGTAGATTGGTTGCAGAGAGATTTGTGTAAAAAATATTTTCACTGAGGTGCAGTGCTATGGGAGTAGTATGTTGTAATTGATAACACACACACACACACACAAGCTGCAGTGTATTACTCTACATGATTATATCATTCTGCTTTGATTGTTTTCATTTGGAAGCAGTTTATCAATATAGGGAATTGGGGAAGCCAATCACATGTGTTTCTTTGATTGAATGCCAGAAATTGTTATGAAGAGACGACCTATGGTCCGAGCCTCAACTTCCCTGGTTCAGGCATTATTCTTGTTTCATCAAAACATCAGGAGATATTTTACCATTGCTAACGATAAATGCATGGGATTTGAGAGGAACTGCAACATGCGTCATCTTTCAGGAAAACTCATTCTGATTTATTGAATGAAAAACATAAATTGAGCAGGAAGGAGATATGTAAAAGAAATCATTTAGGTGCCACTGATCCTTCAAGCTGATATACTAATATTTAAGAATCCATATATCAGATGTTTCAGATTGACAATAGGCCTATAGCAAAATAACTATTGGCAAGAAAAAAACAAACAGTCAAGTAATCATTTTAAAAGGAGGGTTTTAACAGTGAAAGTGCCTCATTGTCAATTAAATGCTGAAATCATCAAACAAAGTCATGGTAGAGTGGGTAGGTTGGGGTTGAATCCCTGGCTCCTGTTGTCGACATGTCATTGTGTCTCTGGGCAAGACACAATCACAAATAGGTCCTGGCATCTGTGCCCACAGAGTGTGAATGGATAGATGTGTGATTATTAAAAATATGCTGAATATAGATGCCCTATATAAATGTGTTTGAAACAACCTGTCCTCCAACTGAAACGGAACTATGGGTAATTTTGGCCAACCCCTCAATATGAGCAAAAAAAAGGCAGGGTTGGACAGTCAAAATTAAGAATTAAAAATAGTAAAACTTGTATGTGTAAAACCCGTGTCGGCCACAAAAGTACAATGCTTTGACCACTAAGTGAACTGCTGGTGGAAATTTCAGCGAAGCTACTGGATGACGACACATCCGAGGTACCACATTGCTATCATTTCTACTACTAAAAGGGATGCAGGTTTTGAAAGTGTAAATATAGGTCGTAATTCCTGCACACAACCTTCCTGTACATTTTGTTGGAGGACGGTCTCGTTGAAATGACAGAACTGTATAAAGCACTACAGTATGAGTGGTCATCAAGTCTAGAAAAGTCCTATAGACCATTTAACATATCATGTATGTGTTTTCAATCAACTGTTAAATCAATACAACTAAACAGTAATAACATGGACCATAATTAGTTTAATTTAGCAAACATTTTTTCTCAAGTGATTATTTGTTTGTCTGTTAAACGCTTTTAATAAGAAATTAACTTACCAGTCATTTAAGCACTATATATTTAAAGGTCTAGTCTACTTCTTTTATTTATTCATTGATTTCCTTAAGCAAATGTGTGAATTCATTGTCATGTTAGTTTTCTCTTGTCCGTGTTAAAGAGGTTAACTGGGACAGCCAGTGTGGCTGTAACAGCAATTTAATCAACAGTTAGCTACGTTTAATCTTGGGGTAGCCCCATTGCTCTGTCAAGCGAGCAGTCTCATATCATGCTGCCACGCATATCCACGCCCATAGGGGCCACCATCTAAAAGTCACTGTAACGCCCTCTGTCACACTGAATGTTAGCATTTCTCAGAAGTGATAGTTGGACCACAGAATAACGGGCATGGCCATGTCACTTTCACTTTGAATATGAGACATAAGTCCTCCACTGCCTTGTTTCTTTTATTCTGCTCTGTCTTTCCTTGTCATGCCACAGAAGAAACACAAATTATTACCAAAGGCTGCACAGTTTAGCCCGCATGCTCCCTCAGCTAGCTTGAGCCTTTCCCAGAAGCTTGCTTCTTTGTCTAACTACCTACCGCCTTCTTCTATTTATCGGTTACACCTCGGTTGTTTAGAAGCAATTAAGGAGCTAATTGTGGAGATTTCTGAGGACTGGGTATTATAGTAAAAAGTAAAGAGCTAATGGCTAATTGCCCAAGCAGCTGCTAGTGTTTATGAAGGAGGAGTGAACATGCCAAGGGATCTGACAGGCGTAGATGGCACGCATGTGTGTGTCTGTGTGTGTGTTTTTGTGTGCGTGTGTTAGGGGGAATTGCACATCATTGCTGTGAATCCCAGGGATGGTTCACACTGGGCGAATGCCAGGTGAGCAAGACAATCAAGACAGAGAATATGGAGCTCATCTGAGAGAAGTGTCTGCATAAATGATAATCACCTCTGATGGTTGCTGGTGCTGTATCTCCAAGGAGTCGACAGTGTCTCCCATGTTTGTAGGTGAAGAGCAGGCTATATATCCCAATGTTTATGCCATCTTCATCCTCTCTCACACCCTACTCACGCTTGAAGACCCCCCTTTGGGTTGGCAGTGCCTCATGACAGTTAGCATGTGGCAGAGCTCTCTGACGTGGAAGGGATCCAGGATACTGGGTTTTCTGTGCCAGCTTCACCAAGCTGGGATTTCACCCATTTCACAATGTCTGCCAATGGCTGGGGCTGTGAATGAAAGCATTTGAATCAATGCCTGTTTCTGCAGAGTCAGATCAGTGGGTTTTAGTAGTAGTTAGATGCAGCCTAGGGTGGTTTGGCGTCTATCTGAAAGAATCCCAGCAGCCTTTTTTGGTCACATGCGGGGGAAAGGGAAGTGCCAAAGGGCATCCAACTGCACTCTCAACCAGCAGTGGATGTTTGGATTGAAGAGAACATCAAAAGCAGGACAGTGGTGGTCTTGTTTTAATTTGCAAACATGACTGGTATGATTTCAGG
This sequence comes from Microchirus variegatus, assembly GCF_963457635.1. Taxonomy (NCBI): domain Eukaryota; kingdom Metazoa; phylum Chordata; class Actinopteri; order Pleuronectiformes; family Soleidae; genus Microchirus; species Microchirus variegatus. Next base: position 8,384,426 of record NC_139812.1, read on the forward strand.
ATTCAGGAAGCATTGACATTTTCTATTTCTCACTTATGTTGAATGATCCACTACAAGGATGGAAACATTAAATACTCTAAAGAGCAAAGGTGTAAAAGAAAAGCAGCTGTGAAAAACTCAAACTTCATCAACAGAAAACTCAGTGAAACTGACATCAATGGCTCTGTTCAAATTAATGGACAATGCAGATGATGATGATTAACCTAGCTACAAGGATAGAGTAAAATAATCTGAGTTACCTTTATTTTAAAAATGTCATCCTTTTTTTATCAGGCCATCCTCCAAAACTTAATATCTGTAATGAAATAACATAATTTTAGTATATCCAATTAACCTCTGTCTTGACTCCCTTAAGGCTTCACTTAACATAGTTTCAGCTATTGTCTTAACTGCAGCTCTGCTTTAGGTGTTACAGACCTTTCCATCATCTCCATGGTCACCTTGTCGGGGTAAACTTGTAATATTCTGCATTATGTCTAAACCCTTATCCATTTGCGCTTGAAGACACCGTGTAAGGCAGGAGAGATGGCTGCCATTTTGCAACATGCAGCAGCAGCCACGAAGAATGGTGTACAAAGGGGCGGTGTGTCTGCGTACAACACAGTGTAGCGGCAGTCTTTGACTGCTCATTTATTCTGTTTATAATAGCAAAGCTGATGATAAATGTCCCGCAGAGTGCACATGTGCTAAAATATTCATCAGTTGGAGGCCCCTAATTTGCAGAGGAGGAAAACCAATAAATTCAGATGTGAGCTACAGCCATGCTATATTTATATTAATATGCAAAATGATGGTTGGGACATTAAGATTAATATGGCATGTATGTGCTTTTAACCAATTGGGCTGTTCTCGTGTTATAGCAAGGAAGGTGAGAAGGTGCTTTTGTTGTGAGCTTGGATGGACATTCAACCACAATTTCCTGATGTTTTTGGATTTAATGATGCGAGTTAATGGCAACCTACAAAGAATACGTTAATATTTGCAATCCTCTGATTAAAGAGGAAATCAGTGACTGTTAAATTTCTTTTAACACAAATTAACAAACTACATGGTTTAGAATACCACAGTTTTCCTCAGAGTAGCACATGTTTCTGCACTGGCAGCTTGCAGGGCTTCCTAATTTCCCCTCCTGCAGTCTTCACCACTTTCTGTCCTTATTGCTTTCTTGTGTTCTTTGTCTCGCTCTGTCCTGCTCCTCTTCCCTCTGTGGTTTTCTCCATGTGTGTTTTTCTCACCCTTTCTGCTCAGGTGTGCGGGGGCCCAAGGAAAGAGGAGGAGGGAAGATAGGTGGGGAATTCTCCTGTCTTATACCCAACAGAGTCTCTCTCTCCTGGGTTAAGATGACAGGAAGTCAGCCAGATGGCACGGAGTAGGTCTGCAGCATGTGACCTCCCCTCTAGGGAGGTAGGAGGCAAGGAGGAAAGAAAAGTGCAGTGAGGAGGAGGGATGTGGATGAGTTTAAAGAAAAGGCGGTGAGGAGAAGGTAAAAAGATGTGGACCGGAGCCTAGAAGTTGTTTCACCAATTTTCAACCATTTATCTTCATTTATCTATTTTAAAGGAGAAGTCAAAAATATTTTTATATAAAGTGCACAGCTGTGTGGTATTCATGAGGCATTTGAATATTCAGTATTTGGGAGGTCTTTTTTGTGTTTTCTTTAAAAAAAAAATAAAAAAAATAAAATAAAAAATAATAATATTAAGTTGTTGGTAGCAGCAAACGAAACAGTCCTGACTGACTGTCTTTAAGGGAGTGGATCTGGATCCTCCCATGTGTGGATTTTTTGTAAACCTCTATTACAACAACACGAGAATGGACTTGGTGGAGCCTGGAGCCCTAGATAATTGTATACCAAACACAAATTAATAAAATAAATAAGTAAAATAAATTCTAATACAAAAACGGTGCAGAGGTATGCAGACAGAGTATGTTTTTATACATATTCCAACCTGTTTGTAGCCATCTCATCACCAGTGCAGTTTTGATTTTGCCTCTGTGTCCTGATATGGAACAAATCACTTCCTGTGAGCAGTGTGGGAATGTTGCCGGGTGCCACAAGATCGAAACACCACTATACTGAGAAATACAGAGAGAGAGAGTGTTGTGGAGCTGATGGGATTAATCATTTGATAGCAGAATTTCAACGTTTTGCAAAACAATTTTGCAAAACACAAATGCAAACAGAAACAGCTGCTTTAGGAATTTATCAAAACTCTATTCTTTATAATGAAGGAGGTGGAGCCACAAAGTGGTGTCATGGTTCGTATAGTCATCACTGATTGGAATACCGATTTGACTGAGAGCCTTTCTGGGTGGTGATGCAAATCGGGGCTTATCTGAACTGGAAAATCCAAACTGACCAGGTGTGAATTTGAGTGTGAATGACTGTGATAGCAATTGCCTCCCACTTCTCCAGAACCATCAATGGGCAAGCAATATAAATTTAGTGAAAATTAATATAATTTCTTTGAAAAAAGGATAATACATTCTTTTCTTATTGATATAATAGGTGATGCAGAAATACTCAATACATATGGAGTTCATGAAGACATGAAACATCAATGTGAGGTTAAACAGAGTAATACAGTATATTGATGAGTTTATGATTTTGGCAATGAACTGTGTACAGTTTGATGCAAAAGGGAACTTTAGTGTGAACTTTTACTGTACTCTTTAAATAATGTTTAGAATGCATCATTTAACACAGATGGGTTGATTTTTTCTCATCATTTTGCTTTTGTGCAGTGTGAGAGCGAATTTAGGAAACAAATATAGTGCAACTCAAAACATCAAAAGCTAATTTGCATATTTGCAGATCTGCATGTCCTGTCCACTAAATTCAATCTTGTCCAGAGTCTGTTAAGGGAAACGGCCACTTGGAAAATATACAACTTCATTTCCCCCAGCTGGAAGTCACATCACAAGCAAATGGCTCCAATCTGGTATTGACATCCTCAGTGTCAAGGGTAAAAAATAAATTGACAAATTTCTCCACTTTTTATTATTAACATCCGCATACACACACGATTTGCTCATCATATTGCGCAAACTTTCATTTCATGCACAACTCCCACTCTGCCCCTAACCAACCCCCTCCTCCCCTCTGTTGCTCTCCTGCCTGCGGTCGCCTTTGATCTTAATTTGGCTTCAGTAAAAGTCTTGTACATAGTCATTTTCATATGGATGCTTTGAACACACTGATGGAGGGCTCGTTGCTGCCGCATTCACTTTTATCGTGCAAGCCTTTTTCCCTTGGAACCCAGCGAGCATATGGTGAACACCCCTCACCAGAGTTTCCTACAACAGAAGGGACCGCCCACTCTTAACATCTTCTATTCCCTGAGTCCTTCCATCACTCTTGGCGTAGAGATGTTAAAATTGGTTACACTGGTAGAGGTATAACAGTGGTGCTTATGAGGCAAAGTTTATTTTAATAGACTCAAGAGACTTTTAAATTTCCCCGTGTCAGCGAACCTGAAAAATGAGCAACATAAAAATAAATGCAGTAAATTGATATCTTGATCTCACCCATCTGCTCCTTTTTCTCCTGGATCAGGTCCTATGTAGGCGGACATCCAAGTCAACCAACAGATGACACATGACTTTCAGTATTAAATATTGCAATATTGAATATCTTTTAATACAAGAATGGAAAACTGTTTGCCCGTCAGAATTTTTCATTCCTGTTACTGAGTTCCAGGATGTAAAGATCACCTTTCTTGCTCTGGTTTTTCATTTTACTTAAAAAGAAACCTGGCCATTGTTTGCTATACAGAGAGCTACAGTCTTGTGCTCTCCTTGTTTTGAGCTGAAGAGCTGACATGTGCTGCCAAAATGTCTGTCAAGAGACAACGACCAAAGCAGATCTGCTGTATCACAGACTTGTCTGAGTGAAAACCCTTTCAAAACCTTGCAGAGAGTTGGTCACAGAGCTGCATTTCTCTCACAAATGAAGGTTTGTGTAAATGGCACAATGATTTGACAGTCACCACAAATCGCATCATTAAGTTTCAGGAAAGTCATTCATTTGTGTAGTCAAAGTTTAAAATGCATTTTTCATATTGCTGTTTCTGGTTAAAAACGGTTTCGATGGTGCATTGTGCTGCAATATTTCTGTCATTAAATAAGCACATGATTTTACTTTCAAATGAACAGAGGAATAATAATAAATGGTTACATACAAAACATAATTTGTACTGTCTAGATAGTAATTTTATTCACTTGCTTTGTGGGGATAACAATTTCTATCTTTCTATTGTCTAACGCTCTCCCTAGGATTGCTTTTACATTGTACGTGAACAAAATACTCCAGAAGGGATACAGCATTTATCTGATTATCATTTCTTAAATGTTTACAGCCATTGTCTTCCTTTACAGTGCAAACATCACTCTGTACATGTAAAATCGCTGCTGGGGTTGTTTTCATGCTTTTATCTTAAATACATTCTTTCCAGATTGTTCAGCCCTAGAAACCGGTAATTACCATATATTATCACCTCCACAAGCTCCACCACTAGGGTTGCCATGTTTGAGGTAATTATATCACTCCCAAGTCTGTATAATCGCTTAACAGAAGAAGCCGCTCTGCATTTGTGGGAGCTTTGACACAAATGTTTAAAATCCTTTCTTTGTCCTCTGTAGTGTGCAGTTGGAAATATTGTAGTTGCTCGGTTTTGAGTAGCACTTGTAGTGGGAAACTCTGGATGTTTGTTAAAAGAGTAAAATTTTAAATTTCAGATACATTTATACACATGAACACAAAAATACACGTGACTAACAACAGAAAACATGGGGACAAGTAAACAAGTGCAGCAGCAAATATATTTTTTTGGTTTGGATGTTGGGTTGCGGGCAAATCCACAATCCACAATCCCATCTGTGAAGTTACTGTGAGCTTTTTCTGTATAAAACCAAACCATAATCCTTCCCTTACCTTAACCAAATGTCTAAACATAACCATGAAGTTGTTTAATAATGTTATAGGCATTACAAGTCAGTATTTGGCAGCATCAAGGCCAGATATATTGGTAGAAAACTATTGCAGGTTTTTTGACATTATCCAGTATTCATACCTGCGGCTACAATAAATACAATGAGTTCATATTCTATTTCTAAGGGGCATCATTAGCAATGATCAAACCTACAACCAATCCTACAGTCAGTCAGGAGAGCAACATTATTGCCATACTACAAAAAGACCCCCCCAAAAAAACCTATCTACACAGATTATAATATGCAGTTTGATATTATTTAGTGAACATATACCATCCACGTCATGTACTGTCTTAACAGAAGATTCTCCACATAAGCTGAATTCATCTCGGGTGTTAATGGAAATGCTCTGTTCCCATTTGGTCGTCTTCTGTCCGTTATTGTGTCAAACCCAACCAATTCCTTCATGAGAGGTCGTAATTGGCTTGGCAATTTCAGGACGGACAGAAACATGAATCAGTTGTTGACTTTCAAATCAGACCAGCGATTTGACAAATATATAAATAAAAGAAGGTACAGTTGTTTTTTGTTGTTATTGATTGTTTTTATCCTCAAGTCATGTGAACAAAATGCATCTGTTCATGCTCATCTGAAGAGGGGATGTGATCACAGACCCTGAGCGTTTTAATAACCTGCAGAAGAAACTCAATCGTTGACTATTTTTTCATAATGATCCTGCTTAATACAGCTTTAATAATATCCTCACTCGCATTATATGTACAAAATGGAATCTGGTAAACAGTAGATTTGCACTTGTCCAGACAGTGAAGTTTAACATGAAGTACAACCAGTACTTCACTGTATTGGAGTGGATGTTATTATGTCAAACCCTGGACAAATAAATCTTTGGTTATGAATTGGAATCTTTACCATGACATTAGAACACTTTCACATTTATGATGTTTGTGCAGCAAAAATGGACACAGTTTTGGGATGAAACCCTTGTCTAACATCTATTCTTGTCCCTTAACCTCACCCTTACCCTGGGCCCATTTGAGGGTTTTTAGATTGTAAATAGCACAACCATGTTGGGACACATCAGTCTCTTTCCTGCCACCACAGACACCATTATCATTCCAACGCTTATTTCAGCTGACTGTGATATTGTGCTGCATTTCCGTGTTTGGTGTTGTCTGTTTCCATCGCGCCAGCTGTTGGGTTATTTATAACTGTGGTTGCTGATCTAAATGAGCTAGTAATTAGGCAGCAATGCTTTTTAGGAGACAACCGCTCATTCCCATCAATCCATCCGCCCGTCCCTCCCTCTCTTCTTCCCTTCCTTCCCTCCTTCCTCCTCTCATTCCTTTCTTCTGCCCTCACCGTCACTGTCTCTCTGTTGTCCCCAAACAGGAGACAAGTGGGAGATAAAGGGGAGACTTGATTTCACTGAATAATTGAAGAGGTTTTTACAAGAGGAACAGCTCGCTATCTGACCGTATAAAGGTAACACATGCCACACTATCAGACCTGAGCAGGCGCCTACATCCACACATGTGCACTAAGGTGTCATGAGGTCAAAGGCACAGCCTAAAAAAGCCAGACAGCTTTCGATTGGATGCAACCATAAGCAACATCACCTTCTGTCGACATACTGCTGACACACTAAACCTTCACCCTGAACCTTTGAGGAGAGTCACACATTTTAGCTGCTGTTTGACTGACTTTTGTTTGTATTTTTTCCAGTTGCTTTAACAGTCATTGCAAAAAAGGCAGAAAAATGCCTGTAATCCCCCACCCATCTCCTTTCCCTGGTGAGCAACCCTTTACCTCATGCTAATTTCCAACTTTCAAAGCTTGTAAACTTTATCTAATTATACACAAGTCAATGGACTCCCTCTTCCAGATTTTTGGCAGGTTGTGGTGTTAATTTATGAAAAACAAATGTGAAATATGCAGATGTCTTTTGTTTGAAGCAGCTGTTTGGTGCTGTTGCCAGGTTTCAATCAGGCGGTCTCTGGGGATACCCGTGTGTGAGATCTGTGGCCAAGGCCCCCCGTTTGATGTCTGACAGGGATGGAGGGATGAGGCTCAAGTGCGGGTGCTCATCCACAGCCAATACATGATTACAGTGTCGGGTGTGTGTGTGCATGCTTTTCACTATGACATGATAAATTCCCAGTCATTTATAAAAGTAACGAGGAACAAGATGTAGTCTAATTATTTGATGCAGGAGAATTGATTTTAGTCTGAACTCTATGTCGCTTCCAAGTCATAATCGTATATTAGATCACCACTAGATTTGTGGCTTTGGCAATGCTATAATGACCAAATAAATCTATTTCTCAATATCGTTGTTGGGATGCAACCAGAAAAAAACAGGAAACATGTATGCAGTATTAAAACTGTAGTGTATAACAGATGTCACACATGTCGGTAACATTGAAACCATTGTCAAATGAGTTCCCGCAATCCTGATGAAGCGTTTCAGCTCCACTCTGTGTTTCTCAGTATGGCAGGGTTTTGTGTCAGTGGGGACGAGTAAAATGGCAGCAAACTTTAGGTCAAGGAATTAACCGTGGTTCTCCAACTTATTAGTGCGGTAGTGAGTTAATGAAATGAACGTTGAAAGAGAGTGGTCGGAATATGGACCTATAATCGTCCTTTCAGAAAACTCTGTGTTCTCACCTGATGCATGGAGTAAATCTGGGGTTATTGACACCAGCCATCCATCTTGTACCGCTTTATCCTCCACATGAGGGTCGCTGGTGCTAATTCCAGCTGACATAGGGTGAAAGGTGGGGTACACCTTGGATAAGTCGCCAGTCTATCACAGGAGACCACATAGAGACAAACAACCATCTACTCTCACATTCACACTTATGTTTCATAAGTGGTGCTTTTCCACTATACAAGTGCTTCCCAACCATGGTCAGCTGATTAGCAAGCTGTACAAAAGCCTGATAATGAGCCATTCATTTGAATCAGGTGTGTTAACTCCACATGGTTTGGTATGGTTTTCCCTTACTATAGTACCTCCTCAACGTAGGCGAAGTCATCCTAGCACAGCTGCATGAAATTGCAGTGACTTTGTTTTATACGTGACACAAACTAGTGACTAGTCACTTGTAAAGCAGTTGTTTTCGGTGTAACTGAATAATTTGAATCAGTTCAAAATCAATATTTGCTGACATTTTAGACATTTCCTTGCTAAATGTTGGAGATTAACCCACATCTTCAGGATTTTTAAGTCTTTTTAACTGACCTACATTTTGGCATTGATCGGTTTGACTCATCTAGCGACGACACTCTGACCAGTCAGTGGCCGACAGTCTGTCGATGTCACGTATGCTATCGGCTCAGATCGCTTACTGGAAAAGCAAGCACTCGTGCCGAGCTAAAGAAAAAGTAAAAAAAAACAACTTTCAATCATGATTCCATTCAAAATGCCAAATATCATACAATCACAGTTTTTTTTTAGTTGTGGCCTAAGACTTTCTCACCATAGTGTATCACAAAATATCTTCTTCATTTTGACCTTTGTAAAACAATTTTACTTTTCTCACAGTGCTCCCTCCACTGCGTCCTCAGAGGATCCAGTGAAGCAGGCCACACTGGATTCATCTCTCCTGCAAATTGCATGCAGTAAGTGAACTCTGTAATGATCTCTTTTGATCTGTTGTATGAGTTTAAGTGAGCATCTCAAAGTAGAAGAAAAAAAAAAAGATGAGAAGATGTGAAGTGAGATGCCAGGGTGCATTTACATCGACCGTGCTCTTACAAACGCTGTCAGCCATGTTCATGGCAAATTTATGGAGCTCATTAAGTGACATGAAACACACACAAAAAAATGCAGCAATTATCATTTATCTTGATATATTATTTACTAGGGATCATTTTCCTACTTGGTTGGGGACTGGAGTGAGAGCGGTGGAGAGGGGAGGAGGAATGAGATGGTGGAGGGAGGGAGGGAGGAATGGAGGAAGGGAGGACCACAGGGGTTTGGAGACAGCTGGCAGAGGGAGAGAATCAGTGAGAGACATGGAGAGAGGGAAGACAAGACAGAAGACAGAAACAATGTGGTGAGGCTGTTTGAGGATTTTTTTTTCATGATCAATATCACTACAAGGCTTTTGTATTTAAAAAAAACCCCAAAAACCTACTAAATCAAAACGGTCTCTTATTGATACAATCTATTTAATCTCATTGTTATCCTCTGCCTACTGACATAACCTCCCCAACAGCTAATAAATACAGTATATGGCATATAAAATATGATAAGTGATTTGAAACATGATTGCGCCTGGCCAGTTGAACTTACTTTGATTAATCATCATGAACTATTTGAAGGTGCACTGTCCCACACAGGCTTCCACAGACATAATTGCACAATGTCATACAATGTCATGCTCGCAATATAAATAAGGCTTTATTATGATGATAGCATGTTTAATATTTTAATGGTAATAATTTATAACCACATTCATTATAACATCAATTTAATCACCTGGAATGGTCACCAAAATAAAGCCTACCCTGTTAGCTGCTTGTTTGATCTGAGGTTTCTAAAAAACTAAGGCAGCTTCAGAATTTAGTCTCTTTCAACATCATATGTTTAATCAAAGAAAAACAAAACAATGCAACCACAACTCGGAGGGAAGACATCCCTCTCTCAACTAGGAAACGGTCATATCATTGAAAATTTAAACAGTGATTGTCGTGTGGCATCAAGAAAATCCAGCTGTCTTGATACAGCCTGTATGTTCTAGATAATGCGGATGGTTTAAAAATGACTCTTATTGCTTTAAGATCCAATAGAGCTGCGGGCATCATGTGGCTCAGTTTGCTTACACCGCCATGTTGGCAGGAAAGGGTTCTGAAAAATGTCTACGAGTGCCAGTTTCAAGCTGTAAGAGTTCATTGTGCACTTTAAATCCATGGAGATAGAGCAATATATCACAGAACCTGACAGACTGATTATATCTGATTCTTATAATACCCCTGGGTGCTTTGCACAAGTATGGAAACAGTAGGAGCCAACATTATTCCAGACCTGGAGCATTATCATATCTTCAACTTTCTGATAAACTTTCCCCATTCTACCTCAGACAATGCGTACATAATAGCAATAAAACATGTAAAATAAACAAAGCATTTAAGTTTATTAGTGCTGAGTTTGTTGTTGTTTCCCAGTCGGCAGTTAAGTGGAAATTTGTATCTTTGTATTTGGAAATATTTTATAAATGTCATAGCGTGTCTCAAAATATAGTAAGGCTTTTCATTATTGGCACCAGCGCCCCGTGACCCTCATGTTAAAATGGTAGAAGATGGATGGATGGGTAATTCATCAGTAACATGCAAACTAAAGTGTCACTTTCTCGCTTTGAGTGTGTTTTTCCACCTCTGCTATCCTCAGTATGGTGATCTGGTTAAATGTTCTCCCATTAGCCTTTCCCTAACTGTTTTGGCATCCTGGTTCACAAGAGACAGACAAGGGAGGTGTGAGAGAGATGGGGAGAAAGAGGGAGAGAAAAGAGAGGGGGAGGGAGGGAGGGAGCGAGGGGGAGCAAGAGAGAGAGGGAAAGAGAGACACTAGATAGAAATTAGTAGCATAACACACTAAGGCAGTAATGACAACATTACAACAATAATAACACTGATATGCATTTGTATTACAGTACCATTAGAATGTGTTAACAACCACATATAGATAAGGTGATCTTGTTTATAACGGTTGTATCAGTTTATATTGGTTATTTTGGTCTTGACTCAAAACTTGAAGGGTTTTTGTGGCGGAGCTCTCATAGCGCTATGTGCAGTCTGCTTTGTTTTAAGCAGCACTGCTACTACTTTCTGTGTTTTACTGAAAACGATAAGAATAGAGCATCACATCTATGGAGGTTGATTACTGAAGACCTTTTCTGAGAGTGTTGATGGCAACGGTTATCATGATAACTCACACAGCAGCAGATAATCTCCCCAATATGTCCCCGATGTGTTGATATGTTGTTTTTATTTTGCTCCTCATTACACCAGGGCTGGCTGTTAGTCACAACAATGTCACTGAGATGGCACTCTAATTAACATTATGAATATGTTGCATTCCTACCTCTACATTTTTCACTCTCTACTTTGCTTTTTTTTTTTTTTCCTCACTATTTCTCAATAATTGTCTCTCTTTCTTTCCAGCCATACTTTTTTTTTGTAGATTTTAATTTATTGTAAGCGTCTTCCATTCTGCTTCTTATCCATTTCTTCTCTTTCAGTCTTTCTTTCTCCCTCTGTCTCTTTTTGCATCTTCCAAGCCCCCCCCCTCCCCCTTTGTGGGTCAGTGACAGATGCCTAATTGAATGATGGATGTCCCTTTAATATGCTCTAATTGAACTACAGGCTCAATGATTGGCTGGCACTCGTGCTGTTGGTCTCATCTGATTGGTCAGACGGGTTGTGTTGAGGGTTCAGGGGTTGGTTGCTGGTTGGATGAGTGCAACTGGCGGCTGGCAGGAAGGCAGTCCTACTCTCCATCTGTCTCTCTACACACACACACACACACACACACACACACACAGACACACACACACACACACACACACACACACACACACACACACACACACACACACACTTTTACTAGTGATGACCAACCCACCCCCATCACCTCAGCCTTTCTCACCTCTCACACGAGGGAATGATATCTCATGCTCTTGGGAATCTTAATAAGTTATGGAAATGCAGCCTGTTGAAGCCACATATATACACACTTTGTGTTGATGTTTTGCCCTTGTTGGTCTTGTCTTTGTACTTAAGTTCAGCCTGATGTTACAAGACCCAGCTGCTTCACCCCCATGCTTTTCCCTCCAATCAGAAGCACATGCAATCAAATACAGGCATGCATTTAATTCACTGACACAGAATGCGCACACGGGCGACATTGGAACACATATAGACATGTATTAAACGCACAAACATACGGACACGCCAGTGGTGGGTGTCTTGGACCGGCCCTGACCTGACAAGCGGGCGATGAAGATTAATGCATCCTCTCTGAGTGACAGGCTGGGGAATTGAAGGGCAGAGGGCCTCGTTAATCAAGAGCTTGACAGGTGCCATTCAGGCCCTCTGAACAGCCACAGCTCCCACCCACACACACACACGGAGTAAGACACAAACTTAAAGCTGCTCTAAAACACTCACATTCCTTACTATCACTACCATCGCTCCCCTCCTTTTTTCCTACCGCATCCGCTTGTTCCACTTGAACAGTCACCGTTAAGCATAAGCAGACTTAATCATGCACGGCCAGAATTAAAACTCATTCCTCAGGGCCAGGCTGCCGGCACAGAAATAAGAAAATCAATCGGGCACTTGGGAGGGCTGCCCATGCACACCCAGACTCACTTTTCTGATCTCATTTGCAGGGGCCTTGCAGCTGAAGGGGATCAAGCTGTATGGTGATTTATTACAATTTGTCAATGATACAGAGATTCTTGATCATTACTGGCCAACCATTAATTGTAAACTCCTACTGAGGAGTAGGAGACATATAAATGTCTCATCTTTACTTAAATAAATATGAGCTAAAATATTATGGTTTCAGTACACATTCAAGCTATGGTATAGGGCCAACAATTTAATTTGCATTCATATGATTGTGACAAATTGTACAAAAATTGGTCTTAAAACAATTTTACTTGATCGAGTACGGTAATTCATGACACCTCAAACTTAAACACAGTATTTGACAAATTAATCTTAATAATAACCTGGGAGAAGAACAGTTCTGACTCAATCCTGATAAGTGTTGAGCTATAATAGTAAAAAAAAGGGCACATTTTGTAATTTGTGCTCTCAGCAATAAAACCGCAGACCTTGTATTGTATCTCTTTACCTGCATCAGAAAGCTCCAATGAGCCTGCTTTGTTTTTTGCAGCCTGCTTTTATTAGCTAATGGAACTTAATATTTCATGAGATATTAATGGAAACTTGGCTCGTAATTAGTACTGCTTCAGAGAAATAGGGGCATGTATCTTCATTAGGCATCGGAGCAAGTCTTTTTATCTTCATTACGAGCACACTACATCATTTTTCTCTCTCTTATTATGCCTTTGTTTTTGTTGCGCGCATGTCGCTGTGTGCTCATTATGCAGTGGGTCGGTTGTCGACGGTGACAGCATGGCAGGAAGAAAAACATGGCCATCTTTTGCAGATGTTGAATAACGATCCTGGTGAACACTTTGGAATTGGCTCTCTTATCTTCACCAGCAGTGTCAGTGTCTGTGATTAAAGTGCACCCGATTCTTTATTTCCTGGTTTAATCTGAGTAAATACTGATGACGATGTCACTGAAACCACCTATTTATTTATTTTGAGGGCAGTGGAGTTGACATGGCACTGAACTTGTTTTTTTTTTTTTTTTATCTTACTTCACATGCATTGGCAAAATCTATTGTGTTTTTCCACGCAGATGATAAAATATATTAAATAAATTGGATTCAAATCATTCAGCACATGAGCTCTCTATCTCAACGACGCAGACACATAGTTAATGACAGACAGGACCGTTGACCTTTGGACACTCTACTCACTGTAATATTATTTGAAATGTCAAGGCTTCTTGCAATAAACTAAGGATAAGTCTGTGGATGGTGTTTGTTTTGACGGGACACATTACTCAGGGGGACATTTTGTCCAGAGATGCATGGTATTGTTAAGTTTTACATAACAACAGATACATGCATTTTCAAAAACAATCTTACACATCCAAATATTTTTCTTTTCAGGGGTCTGGTGTGATTGTTATGATTTTATCACTGCTCATATCTGGAAGATGACAGTTTCCAGCCAAAGGCCTCAAGGGCGCACATCATTGTAAGGCAGCCATTGCTCTTTACCATGGCGATTCATGGGGCCTCTATTTCCAGTTGTATTATCTTAATTGTCCTGGCAAGTATGTTCAGCGGTTATATTATCAATTTATGGCTCCTCTTGCCACCCCATTAATCCAGCTGTTAAAACACTGTAACCAGTGGCTCAAACTCTCGGTGAAAGGAACATAAACCTGTCCCAGGACTGCCAGTGGCACTGGAGCCAAGATAGTGCTTTGATAGACGTGTAGGAGGTGTGCCATTTTTCTACAACTTTTTTTTTCTTCTCCGGGTTGTAGTTTGCCATCTCTCAGACAGTGATGTAAAATCATTATATGAGGAAAAGCGAGGCAATATAAAAAAAAAGGATAATTTCCTCACTTGGTGCTGCTGTGATAGCAGCTATTGCTTATGAAGACTTGAGGATGGCAACAGGGTTTTACAGGCACATTGCATCTTAAGTAAGGGATTATGTAAAGTGGGCTGTTTCACCACAGACGTATCACGACGGGATGGTTTTAATTTCACCATGAGATACAACATAACTAATCCCATCTGCATGGACAAATTCATTTCATACTGCCAAAATCAACAGAATGGTGTATTATCAATGGTGTATAAATGGTATATGGTATCTATTTATATAAGTTAATTATTTTCACTTTGTGAAGGATTCATTTAAATGGTCATCTTAAGCTTTTTCACAATCTCGAACCACATGTTTGCTTGATGAGAGTTCATTCACCTACGACCACAGCTTCTACATATGTATGTACATATGTATACAGTATATGCAGAATCTTTAAGTGAAGAGTTTGGGGCTGGATTTCCAGTTCTAGTTTGACTAATCATGTCTGAGCAGCTTTGGTTGCCTACAGGTGAGCACTATGTGCAGCACATTGAATAAATGACATCACATATTAGCTTTTATGTGTATTTATATTCTGACTCCTGTTAGTAGAGATGAGGCAAAAATAACTTACTTTTAAAAGATTTTGGTTGTAGATGGCTTTTTTTCACGTGAATGCCACACTTTTGCCTAATGTTGCATGTGGGACTGTATATATACAGCAAATGGAAAATGGAGTTGAAACCTGGAAACCCACTGTTTATACTAGAAGCCCCAAGAAATTTGCCATCCCATGGAGGTTAATTATTTGCTTGACACTATTGTCGATGCTTTCCAGCATTGATGTCATTGTTGGCAATTGAATCACAAATATATTTTTTTCTGTATTCCATTTGGATGTATTGCTTGATTATTATTGCTTTGTTATTATTATTATTATTACTTATTACTTATTCTTGCTTTTATCTTCTTTACTTGGAAATACCTGATCTCTGAATACACTCCGAGTAATTTGGAGCTGTAATGCACTTTCGTTGTTGTGGAGGGTTCTATAATTAGAATCCAGTGTATTTTGAGACCTTGTTGTTTGAGGCTTCTCATGGTTAGAACCGTGAAAGCCACATATATCCACAGCCTGTAGGTGATGTCATATGCCACAGGTCGAAGGTGGCAATGCCTGATGCAATTACAGGCTTGTCATGTACTGCACATGATCCAGATGACTGGAGAGTGGTTCTTCCTTTGAGAAACAAATACAGAACTAACTTTCAATACTTTTCCATGAAACTGTGTCTAACGGGGGAATCAATTAATTGAGTCATTCATTGAGTCAAGTCTGTGGATACACCTTATTTATCTAGCTTGTGGCTAGTTCTTTGAATGTGGGAAGCAAAATGCTGAGCCTTTCCTTAGCTTAAAAACATTCAATTATTTAAGTTCACTGAGCATAACATTGATCCCCTCGTCAGGCCAACAAATGTAATGTATCAGCCTGCATTTTGTCATTTTGTTATTTCTATTTAAACCACGTTGGGAACCGCGGTGCATGTGCAGAGCCTCTGGTTTCGACTGAAAGTATGTAATAGCAATTCGACTCTCATTCTTGTTTCTCCAACTTTAAGAAACTGGATTGTTAACATGTATTTTAAGAGTCTGCTTTTAATTGGACACAGTATTTCTATTAATGTCATGTGAACGTACTTATTGACAACCAAAGACGGAGCCAAACGAAATAATTGATAGATGAAACAATAAAAAAAAAAAAACCCTACAAATATATTGAAGACAATATCAAATTTGCATTAGTTATGATCGATTAATACCCAACATGTTGGCATCCATTTTGTGTGTATGTTTGTGTGTCTGTGTATTTGGGGTTGTACTATCTATTTCGCCTCTATCCCTCTCCAACCTCTTTGCGTCTCCAGGCTGAAAACTGCACCAGCAGTAATTGCCTGACCTTTACGGCAGTGAGATAGTCTCATTAAGCCTGATGGATAATGATGGCGCCTCTCCATGCTACGTGAACCTCTGTGATAATGAAACAACAGAACAGCCCTGCTGCTCCACTGTGGGGTCACGGGAGAAGGCTGATAACCCAGAGAGAGCAGCCTGTTCCTGGCTAACGACAAGACCCAGAGCCCCCTGTAGTGTCACCCTTCTCCCGTACGTCCATATGGGAGATGGTGGTGTCATGGTAATGTGCTGTTCACATCTCTGTTTTCACATTCTGGCTTTGATTTGAGACATTGATATTCTTGTGGTTGGTATATTTTCCCATTGAGGAAGATGAGTCAGTGGACACTTAGGGATTGAGAGTGTTTATATGTAAATTAAAGGACCCCTGTGTTATTTTGCACTGTAGCTCATTTACTTCTGCCTGCTCATTTTGCATTGCATGCCATACACGGTGCTATTTTATACCTGTATTTGTTATTTATGTTTTATAGGTTCAGTATTAAAGTTAGCTCATTGTACTGACCAAAAGTTTTAAATTATTTATCTTGGTGTCACATAATTGACCCAGCGCACGTTCAAATATATACACGAGAAAGCCACCTCTCGACTGCAGCAAACCAGTAGAAAGATGTCTCAGAACAAAGACAAATCAAATCACATTGGTTCTAAAAGCCACAACAACTTGCACAAGATTTAACAGTTTGTGAAGCAAAAGAAGTCAATTAAAAGCCAAACACAAGTTACTGCCAAGTGTAAATAACTGTGTGACTTCTCATTACTCTCTGTGCAACACAGTGAGACACAAATGATGTTTACCCGTTGTGAGCTGTCAGTGTCAGCAGATGTCAGTTACTGTCACAAACGGAAACACACTTCTCTTGGTTGACTGAAGGCGGTTAGCTCAACTAGCACCCGGTAATTAATTACTAGCACGAACATATACAGCGAGTCTTAAGTACTTTTGCAGCATTGATACAATAATACAGCTGTTTGTTGTGTTTATTTGTCTCTGTGACCATAGATAATTGTACACATTATATTGTGTTTTACCACTTTGTTAAAGTCATTTTCCTCTTATGAGAAGCTGTAAAAATAAAGATAGAATATGGCAGTCTGAGTGGGATATTGATGTATACATATAAAGAGCATATCTCGTATTCTGTTGGTTTTTATAGTCTGGCTCGTGTTCATAACGTTTTGTTTATTAATGCTGAAAGGCATCGGTGTAAATGGTATCTAAAGCTGTGTTAATAAAAAACAACTTATCTTGAGCATGACCTTAGGCAAGACATGAACCCACAGTATATCCAGGTCAGTCATCACATATACTATTGTGATGTGTAACTTGATATATGAGAGCAAACGTGTCATTTTCTCCTGCAAGGCCTCTAATGTCTGACATTAACAGAGGAATTATTACACTTGTTTTATTGGACTTGATGTGTACATACAGATACACAAACACTCATAAAATAGCGAGAAGGGTACACGCACTTCCATTAATTATCAGTATCAGACAGCATATGTGGATCAGACAAGGGACAGAGGAACAATGTGGAGCCAAATTAATGAGCAAAAGGTTGAAAGGAAAGGCACTCGTGCATCTCTTCATTCTATGACAGTCAGTGATTCATGCATGTGTGTTAAAAAAAAAAAAAAAAAAAAGCTCTTGGCATTTTTTCTTTTTAAATTTATTTCCCTGAAGTCACTCAGCATGCACAGTCTATTTAATGAGTGTAGATTTAGTTATTTGGGTAAATGATGGTTAAAAACCTTCTTGCTACTTTGAAGTATTGTCATTTTTATTTAAGAAAGCCATGTCTTCATAAACCCTCTTTGGTTTTTCATCTTCCCTGCTCAGTTTGTTCAATTTTAATATTCATCTCTATTGTCTTTTTATACTTGTGTGCAAATAAACTAAACTTGGATATGCATTTGTGGGTTTTCCCTGTCAGGTTTTCAGTATTGTTTGAATGTTTTTGTTGATCCATCAGGAGGAAAATGATCAAAGTGGACATAACTTGTAGTGGATATTTGCATCAGTTTGTTGATTTGATTTTGTAATTATGTAGTTCCCACATTGTTATGAATGGGGCAAAAAAATAATAACAAAGACAGTACTTTTTGGACTTTTGTTGAGATCTTAAATGAGTGAACTAGACCTGAGCAGTGACGCATTTAGGTTCTGCTGTAAAGTGTAGTAGTAGACTAGGCAGGAGAGCTGGTCGATGGATAGGGGGTCGACAAGAGGGCATGTGTCCCACTCAGGCAGCCAAAACCAGCAGGGGGTGCTGACACCCTGATAACCAAGTGCTAACTCCCCTCCTCCTCCTCCTCCCCCTCCTCCTCCTCTTTCTCCTCCTCCTCAATGTGGCTTGTGGTCCGCAGCTTCTCTTTCTAGCTTTGGGAGGATATTCAAGCTTTCAGAATAGTCAGTGTAAACCGACTGCACTGTTTCGTGTTGGCACAGACAATATTTTTAAGTGGTGCAAAATAAAGACAAAGCCCAATGGTATTTAATACACTTTTAATGGATTGTTTTATACATTAGAGGTCAGACGATCAGATGTAACAAACATTTCCTTTACTAGATCACTATGTGATTAACGGAATGTAGTCTTGTGTCAAAAAGATGCAGGTTCATGTTCACCTAAATGACCCTCGCTTATTTTTTGTATTATATATAATTTAGTGAAAAATGTCTCCTGTATTGTGCTGCATGTGGCCATCGGTTGGAATAACAGTCACATATTCACCACTGAAAAGTTTGATTACTTATGAAATCATAATTGTTAATCCAAAATGCCCTAATTATCCAATAGTATTGCTGTTCCACCAATAATTCCCTAATTAAGTTTTTTAATTATTATACGTGTCTCGGGCCGGAGTTGCTGTGCAGTCTGACTTATTTTATTAATCATTCTTCATGAGCTCAGGATATAACGTGAAATGAATGATTAATGAAACCGAGAATCAGAGCTGTAAAAGTTAATTAATAATAATATTTGAAAATACAATTATGGACTTAAAATATTGTTTGAATACTTCACAGATACTTAAATAACTGGTCAAAAGTAAATTCCTGCTTTTCTATGCTATTTCATACACAGTATGCAGTAGAGGTGCACTTTATTCATCATTTCATTAAATTAAGGAGATCATATTTACCAACTACCATTATTTAGCAGTCAGTGCAGGTTTCCAAATGAGTCTAGAAGAAAATGTGATCAATTCATATTCTTCATAGTCCTCATTGCAATATTAAGCTGAATACTCTAATTAACCCTACAAATGAATTGATTTATGCTCTTAATATTACACTTCCTACATAATTTTGCCTCAATTTAAGACGTAAGCCGCACAGTGACTCCTGCGTTAGGTGACACATAAATGTGATGAGTGAAATTTCCTCGCACGTACTAACCTTCAGCCGCATTACGGATGACAAATATATTCGGCACATGAGGAAGAAAATGAAAGCAGCGTATTTATCACTGCTATTCCAAACCAGCATCGGGTGTAGAAATACGTGCATGTATTTGGTCAATTCGTATTTATTTAATTTAAAAAAAAAGCCTTTACCCAAATAAAGTGTGAAATATTTTCTTTGTGTGTGCATGTGAACTTGTATTTAGAGTTTAACAGTCAATCTCTTCAGAAAAATATTTTATATTGATGTTTTTATAAGCAGATGTTAGGATTGCATCCAATTTTTTTGTACAGTGTGAATGTGTAAAAGATGTTCTATTCTATTCTGAGATCTACTTATTACCAAATCTTTTCTTTTCCAGTTTCTCCCTGATATTAATAAATACACAACACTTACTTATTAATGAATCATATTTCAAATTCAGCTGAATATTATTCTATTCTTTCATGACAGTTTTTTCTGTTTCCAGGCTCGGATAAAGTGCTTTGTGTAAGATTTGCTGGTTGGCGTTTTTTAATGCTGCATCATAGTGTGAGCTCATGAAGTGCCGCTGTGGGTCGCTGGGCTGTACGGCGAGTGCCGTGTGTTACGTGCCGGCTGTGGGAGTGGGTGGGCTGTCGGAGCTCGGGCCAAACCAGGCAGGCTGGAGTGGATCAGCTCTGTGATAGTGCAACCCCCGGGGCCTCACGCCCCAGGGAGAGGTCACAAGTTCAACTCCCTCGTCTTCTGGTCACACAGGAACCTCAGGGGCCTCCCTTTGTGTGTGTGTGTGAGAGTTTAGAATACAGATTTAGTGTGTGACTATAAAGCAGAAATTATATTTCAGATTTAATACCGAAAAAAACAGCCATGAATTGGATTACCACGACACGTTTTATACTTGATTAAAGGCGGAGATCTATGGTGTACAACTCTTGATTTATTTATTTATTTCCTTTCAAAGTGCTGGCCCCAAGTCTCGGTATCGCTGATCCTGTTTGCGTTTCACATCACCTCCAATACATTTCAACATAGCTTGGGCGTATACATCATCACTCTGCTGAAATAGCAGCGTTACAAATGCCCCCCCAGTTCCTCTCGGAGGACAACATGTAAAACATACCAGGACCTCTGTATATGTATTCAGTCTCTCCTGTGGAGAATTGATCAGTGGAAATGCCATGAGGCAGGCTCTTTTTCCCAACCATTTCATTGCGCTGCCTGGCGGACGCTTAAGCCCAATTTATACTCCTGCGTTAAGTGCTCTGCGTAGGCTACGCAGAGTCCTCTGCGTCGACGCAGAACCTGTTGTAGAGTCTCTGCGTCGTCTCCGGCTGCACGGAATATTTTTCCGAATATTAAGTGTCCGTCACTCCGTCAAGGGACAACGGAGAGCTGCGATTGGTCCTCAGGACAGGCCGAGCGAAGCTGCTCTGTGCCGACTCACAGTGAGCACCGAGCGTCCACAGAGGGCGGAGCTCATCCCCGCCGACTTCGTCGCTGCCGAACTATAATTACGTCATAACTTAACACACACAGCACGTGTTTAGACTCTAAATGGCCAATTTCTCACCTCAAATTATCTTAAAACTGCGTTCCGGGACACAGAAAAGTAAAAAACGGCCACTGTTTCAACAACAACAGTCTTTCTCCCTCGGACGCCATTGCTCACTGTAGCCAAAAGCACAACAACTGGCGCAGCGACCCCTACTGATCGGGCGGGAAATTGCAGCGCCTATCCGCCACGACGCAGAAGTATAAAGGCTCGAGTGGTCTACGTGGTGACGCAGACGGATAACGCATTACGCAGTCAGAGAAGTATAATGTGGCCTTTACGGGTTCAAGGTTGTCATCTGTCGCCATCTCCACAACACCACTGCTGTTTGATTTTCACATCGAGGTGCTAAAAGGAGCTTTAAAGCATGTAATCCCTCTTTGGAAAGTATCCATTTGTGTAATTGTGATATTGTAACTTGAGAGAAACACAAAGGAACTCGCATTTAAAGGATAATCTGAAACTCTGTATGACGTAACGTGCGGCCTCTTGATTAACTAACTGATAATGATTGATTCCAACTTGTAAACCCACCCAAGTTCATGACGAGTGTGTGAAAAGTTCTTCTTTAAGTTTAAAAGTAATTTGTTCAACTAGTTTCTGCCTCCATGCCCCAACCTCTTTCCAAATAACTTCCAACAATCCTAGGGCTCGGTCAGATTCTTTTTATCTACAAGAAAATCTTCCAGTCCAGTTTGTTATCAGATATCTGCTTTAATTTGATAAATCCCAGTAACCCAGTACTGGGTTACAGCCAACAGAAATATTTTAAATGCTATATGGCCTGTTTCACTTCATCCATTGTATCCTTATATTAGCAGGAGTGATTTTTAAGTCTTTAATCAATATGAGCCATTACAAGGACCGAACAGCTTCAGCTATCCATCGCTCACAACTGTTCTTCTTCTTTAAGGAAGGAACATATTTAACAGAGGCACCTCTGCAGTGATAGATATCTACAATACTTCACCAGCCAGACCTTTGCAAATAGAATACCCTGCTGTGCTAAAGAAAACAATGTGTTTCTGAGGAGCAAAATACAATCCATCACCAAGTCTGTTAGGACTGAGAGGTGGGAGTGAAGGAGGAAAGACAGGAGGCCAGGGAGTCGAGTGTGGGGCTACCTGGTTTTCACATCAGAGAAGGTTGGGGGGTAGAAGAGGGGATTGTGGAGTCTCAAAGGTCCACGAGCCACAAGTGCGGCACTGAAAGGGCTGCGCCACTCACACAGCCACTCCTGTTGGTAAAACTCTGCTGCGCCAGAGTCAGCTTTAATCAATCAGTGGCCGAGGTGAGAGGAGGCTCTGAGATTAATTGTAGTCTTTAATTCAGGGCCTGATGTAAACAAGGAAAGAGCCTAGCTCATTGTGATTAGTATGTGACACAGGGGGCTGTGGGTGTTTATGTGCTTCCAGGGTTAGTGAGCAGATAACCAAATACCTGGATCCCTCAGACAAAATACAAATGCACATTCACCGGTCAAATCAGAGGGATTTCAAATCAGAAAATAAAATTAAGGACATATTTCCCAGAAATTAGCACAACATATACTTTTCAAAGTGTAGTACATCACTACACAAATCTCTTAGACTCACACCATTCTGATTAAGCTTATGATATGATTCTCTCTGTAATTTGTCTGTAAAGTGACGTTTAGATCTCATGTTGCCCAGCAACAAGTGATTTGTTTCATATCAAGAAAGGAGGCAACAGCATTGTGCTCAAGTGAGATGTATGCCTGTAAAACAAAGACATGTAAAAATAATCGTTCAGGATTTTGAAAAGATAAATGGCTCTAGTCTCCACTCGCCCCTGCGCTGCCACTGTGTACACACAAACACTCCCTGGTCAGGTCTGATAGTATTGCTTGACAGAGCCCCTTTTCAGGTGAAGGACGCAGTATGCAAATTATTTTATGTCTGTCCATGAAAACAAAACAGAGGGAACTTGACACATTTGAACATACCGGAATTCAGATTTAACACTTAACAGTGTGATTTTTTTTTTAAGTTATACATTATAATGGGTTTGTTCAGCAAGAGTGAAACTTTTGGAGCATCTCCAACACGTGGTGCACTTTTAAAATGGCCACTGTTTATCAAGATGATATCACTAAATGATTTCCAGCTGCTCTAACCATCATGATGTGTCAGATCAGGAGTCATTATAGATTGTTATGAGCAAGGAAAAATCTTTCAGTCCACTGACACTTCAGATGGAACCACCGTTAGGTCGCTTTTCACAGGAACACCTTCTCTCTTCTTTATCTCCCTCGCTTGAAGACCTCACCATGGATGATGTTGGCCACTCATGTCCCGTTACGTTTGCCCTCCACGACCTCCCCTCTCGTTTCCTGTGAAGACTCCCCCCACACCTTTTCACATCCATCCCCATATCAAAAATATTATGCTGAGTTTTCTTTACACCGACCTGTGAGGACAGGCAAAGACACCTCAGTCATTACCTATGATAACTAATCTATTAATATTGAATGATGGTCTCATTAAAAGGTTCAAGTATAAGTCTAAGCTTATGTGTTAATGACATGTTAATGCTTCTGTCAATTATAAGCTGGGCTAATGACACCTGTGATGAGACAATATCACTTGAGGTTGAAGTCAAACTTGTAATTCCATCTCCAGAGAGGTTAAGTGGAGTGCTGATCCTTGGGTGGAGAATAGAAGATAAATGTTTCACTATGCCTCGGAGTATTATGTTCATGCAGTGGATGGGGAAAGTTAGAAGAAAAGTAAAGTTTAAAATTGAAAATTTTCACCAAGTTTCACCAAAATCTGTATTTATTCATTTTCATTTTTTCATATGTTTAATTACATTTTCCAATGTTATTTTTTGTCGTCCATATACTTTGTTTGAATCAGTAGTATAGCTGTCTTCAACGTTGTCTTGGCTTGGGTTTGAGAAGATAAAAAATAAAAGCAAACAAACAACTTCACTTCAGTTTAGCAGGACACTTTAGCCCATTGAATGAGGCCATTTATTAAAATTAGAAATTATAGTGAGGATTAATATGCTGATCACATTTTTACACCAGTTTTTTTTGTTTTGTTTTTTAGATCTCCTCTTTAAGTAATAAAAAAAATCTCATGAAGGGTAATATGGTGGTATGTTGGTTTGCACTCATGCCAGAAATCAAGACGTTTTTGGGTTTTGATCCTGGTTGCTGTGTTGATCTGTAGCCCAATGTTAACTGGCATATGCTCCAGCACCACCATGATGCCCAAAGGATGGTGCTGTGCCTATCTCAGCTGACATAGGTGGGGTATACCCTGGACAGTTTGCCAGTCCATTGCAGGGCCACATATAGAGACAAACCCCCCCCCCCCCCCCACACACACAGGCAGAACATGCAAACTGCATGTTCAGAAAGGCCCTTGTTCCAACCGGGGCTCAAACCTGGGTCTTCTTGCTACAAAGGCATATGGGCCAACCATGTGGCCTATAAAGCACATTTAAAAAAAACAAAAACAAAACAAACAACAGTTTCTCGTTTCTTGGGCTGTGCATCAGTATTATAAAACTATAAATAACTAAACAGATAACAAATACATTCAAACTTAAAAGACATCAAACATGCGAGTAGACATGACATCTTACCCAGAAAATCTCCATATTCTGAACATTTCAAAAATAATCTAATTGAAGATTTATTCTCCTCACTATAGGTTTACAAAAGTAAGTTATGTTTGAAGTAAGACTATTATTATATATTTTTACATTCAATTTTGAAGAACTTTAATGTCACCTGTACACACTATGTTTTCTGATTATTTCTGCTTGTGATTTTGTATACTATACATATGAAAAAGGACACTCTCCGCTGTTCTGTGCTCTTGATTCATACTTTACAGTAAGCACTGTTATACTGCAGGCAAGTAACCGCTTTGACCCAGACAACGAGAGACCATTGGCAGTGACAGCCGTGATACATGCAGCTAAATTTCTAAGACAGCCTCAGCCGAAGGTGAGCGAGTGGAAAAAAAACAATTACTTTGATCCAAATGGGATTTACTTTCAGGGTGATATGCAGATGTTAATGAAATGATTATTGGATTTGGATTCAAATTTATGTAGGATGTTAAATCATATCTGTAAAGGTATGGCACCATCCTGAGCCTCCCTGATGCAGGCCTGTCTTCGTGTCATATGGTGTTCATATCATCAGCCTGTGCCAGCTGTGCGATCAGTGGGATTGATCTGTTGGCAGCCGGACCATATTCATCAGTCTTCTCTCTCCCTCTCCTCTATGAACCCCCTTCCTCTTTTACCTTTTTACCAAACCCAGTCTTCCCTTCGTCACCGTCCTTCTATATTTCTCCTTCCATGTCTTGTCGTTTTTCTTTCTCGTGCTGGTCAGGCAGATCGTCTCAATGTAAAATCATGGTTAATGGGCCATGACAATCTGACACAATGCACAGTCCAGGCCCTGCTCCATCTGGTTTCAATTTAATTTGGTCATAGAATCAGGGAGGGGGGGTGGTGGTGGAGGGATGGGGGGGGGCATGAGATGAAGGGTAGGGGACTGTCGGAGTAGGGGTGGAGTGGGGTGTGCAAGATGAAAGCTTGGTGTGTTATTCTCTGCCGAATTGTCTCACCATCCTTCATTCTGCCCAAATTGCCCTTCCCCTCCTTCCATTAAGCATTAACCACCCCCCTCAAAAAGGTCGAAAATGATGCTGTTCGATCAAAGGTCTCCAAAAATATGTTAAAGATCTACAAGGGGGAACAGGCCATGGGTTGGCTTATTAAGACTATTAGAAAGATTGTGTGTGTGGTGGTAGGGGCCAGTGACGGATCAGACCGTGTTGAATAGGCAGGAGAAGTTTAGCCTTGGTACAAAGAGTTAATGGGGACATCTTTGTGCAGTTTGCTCTCGTCAGGGCAAGATGGAAGAAATGAGACCATTACTAAACGGTGGACCTGTTAACAGCAATTTTCCTAATTATGGGGATGGAGCGATGTGTCAGTTACCACGGCAAACGTGTCAGCCCATTGGGTTGTGGAGACGGAAAGTGTTAACTATTTAATGTGACTAACTAACAGGCTTCGCTTAGGCTGAGGCTTAATGACTTAATGGAAGTAATGATCTAAGGAAAGCCATATGTGGTAATGCTGAAGGGGCCACAGCAGTGGTAGCACTGAAGCAGGATACTGTATCATAGGTTCACATACAACATGGAGGCCAGATCTACATATCGGTATATCAGTGGTGCTTTATTAAACGTCTCATGAACTGGTGCCATTTTTGTTGGAGCGCTGAAGGATTGATATTATCCAATGTCTCCCTGAGGCTATGTAAATAAACTTTGGACTTTGGATAAGGATCAAGAGGAAACTAAAATTTGAAGAAAAAAAAATCTGGTTGAATTGAATGCTTACCTGATCCCACATCCCATTGGTTGAATCTCATTCAGCATCATCACAAAAGCAATTTTAAATTGTGTACATATTTGTAACCTGCCGAAGTTGATACTTAGATTAGGTAGGGCCCCTATGATTTCTGCGTTAATGGAATCGTGGACGCAATCAGGGAATTGGCCAATAAAAACAGAATCAACTGTTAAACGCGGAATATTGCAGAAATTGACTGAAATGCTGTCATCGTGAGGCGAAGGAACGTTTGTCTGGGGAAATGTTTCCGGAGACCGCTCATTCGTGGCACCACCCGTGAATCTCCACACAAACACTCACCCGCCCAGGGTTACCCCCGTGCATTAGAAGCCCCACGCCAGGCTGAGCGTTGCTTGTTTATTTATTTTAAATAGATTTCTTTTATACAACACAGATTTTTCTAAACCGGGGAGCAAGGGCGCAGTGCCCCTATGTAATCGAAGCCGATTGAAACCCAATCACACTATCAAATACGTCATTATTACGGTTACGAAATGAAGGAACGTGAAATATATCAGTCCGTATCACCCATCTCCTAAACTCCCACTTCTTTCAAACCCAATTGAGAGACAGAAGGGGACAAATGATACAAATTAAACAACAAACCTGAAGAATCTTCTTTTTGAGACACAATTTGCAAGTTGAGTGTTGATTAATATCTCTTTTTCTGTTTACTAATTCAAATCTCGTTGAGGCTGTAACCTTTCCAGTCCAGGTTCCTGGCCTAAATTAAGTGGTTTCTCAATGATGTGTTGACTGAGTCCGAACCTCCCCAAAACTACGTCTGCTCCCTTAGGGTGAGCGCCTGCTCAGTATGCAGCTGTAGCAACAGCACCTTGTTTCTTTATGGAGGTCAGGAATGCTTGCGTGTCTCTTGGTATCCCAGTGGAAGTAGATGGAACGGGCCACAGAGATTGGGAGTAGAACGACAGAAAGGGCAGGATCCCCACCTAATCCATCACTTTTCATGCAGGGTCTGCATCCTCTCCCCAGCCTAGATTTATACACCATCTATCCTATATGACCATTTTTATAGACTGCTATTCACCCTCAGTCATCTATAGTGAAGGGATCCGGGAACGCACCGGAAGAAATTAGTTCACGTCAGCTCTCATTTATGATGCGCTTAACTAGTAGGCGATATCGAGAGGAGATGGATTTACATGGGTCTATATTTCTGCCCTGACCATTTCTCCTAGTCCTAGTCAAATACCCATAGCCATTTTCATTTAAGGTTATCGGGTCAATAAAACCCGGTGACCTCGGCCAATCATAAAACAGTCAATGCTGGAGAGCACGGATTGATTAAGTTCATAACTCGATTTGAGCTGCGTGGAGCCCGGACAATAAAAATTGGAATGAATATAAATCTAATGTGAGGACATAATCCAAAGAAAATCAAAATGTAAAGTAGATGTTTTTAATGGCATCTTTTTTCATAATGAGAATGTGGCCTTTTGGCTGAATGGCTATCGATATCCACATCCTAGCCTTTTTCATCTCTCGTGCTGAATTGGTTGCAGGCTGAAGTTTTTACTGCAGTACAGTCTTTAATATTGGTTTGCGAAGGTCACGTGACCCCCGACTTATCACTTGCTCTAATCAGATCCCTTCAATATTCATCAGAGAAAAGTTATCGGCTCGAATAGATTGTTTATGCTTTGCTGGGGGTAACGTCAACCAAATCAACTCTATCCAAGCCACATGTTGGTAGCGCAGTCCCATTCTAGAAATTAGGCACACCTAACCGTGGACTCTGACTACCTTAACGTATTTAATTAAGAAGGTCAAAAGTTGGTGGAGCTAACTTTTCTCAGAAGTGAATTCTTCTTTAGTTAATAATGTTAAGTCCATGTTGCGGGGCCTTTAAACATAACTGGAGTAATTGAATAAGAAGGCCAGCAAAGAATGGTTTCCTAGTGGATGTTGGCACGGAAAGAATATAAATGTTAAGTTTCAAAACTGTCTATTATTTAGAGATTCAAAAAAGAAAAAAATATATGACCTCTGCCATAGATGTTATATTTTCAGTAATTTTGTGTGTCTATCAGTGTCTCTTTATAGGGATATGCAATATCTGCTGAACCTGTTTTAATGAAACTCAGTCGAAAGGTGGGTTATGGCTCAGGAACAACCCCTTAAATTTTTGGAGCAGACATAATTAAGGGATAGACATAGGACTTTTTATCTGCTTGCTTTAACATTGTAAGATTGCACAACATTTTCATGAATTTCTGAGGATATAATGCAGCAATTATGCTGAGAAAATCAGCTATACGGGGCTAATATCTATGAACAGGTAATACTTGGTACAGCTATATGCTCAGAGCGCACTTCTATAATGTAAATGTTAAGTGACATGTTGAGCTCACAGCTGCACATCTGCATTTCAATAAAAGACACATTTCATGCAGCATCTGTCTTATCCATCTCCTCTTTTCAACTCTGCTCTCACACTGAAACAGACATATTTAAACTATCAGAAAGACATTTCTTAAAAATCTACTCAGTGATCCTTTGGGTCTGCAGTGCACTGCAGTCGTTATGCATCGAGCAAATCCAGCTGACTTTATGGTCACACATTTGAGTGGGCATTTTGAAGCATAGGTCCTGGCTGAGCATGTGCCATGGTGGCCTTGTATCCATATACCCACACTGATGATGGCCATCATGCAGCCTGGCAGATGGCTGGTAGGTTGAACAGCTTTCTGGTGTTTAATTATGATCATAATCAAGGGAAATAAAGATCAATTAAAATGCGAGTGAAACTAATGAAACGCAAGCTCCATGAGCAGGCGGACAGTTGTCCAAAATGTTTCTCATAATAAATGCAAAGTGAGTCCTAAGATAGCATTACTGTGAAGTGCTGGCTCGGCCATAAAACACTGGTGCTGATGGCCTTTGTAAAGAAATATTTGTTTGATGTGAAATCCAACATATATCAGATTCATGTTACAGTTTTAATCCACAACACTCAATCATAAATAATGTTTGCTCCTCTCTGAGCCTGATATACCAAAGTGATGATTATATGGACTAAGGCTGTTTTTACTTTTGCAAACTTGAGATAGAAAAAAACAATATATACTATGATCCTCTGTGGCGTCCCCTAAATGGTTGCACCAAAAGAGAGAGAGAGTGTATTTATTTCACCTGAGATTTTGGCCTTATTATGATAAATTTTTTGGTTTTTCAAGCGCAAGCCATTTTCCTTGATTTTGAAGGAGGTTAATACACATCCTGCAATTGCTGTTCATTTGCTCTTCAGAGATGGAAATAGCCTGAGCAGCATGTGGCAGCTGGCAACAGCTCAACTGCCTTTCACCGAGCTGCAAAACTGCACAGTCCGTCTGAGTGGGATGCAGAGGCAGGAAAGGAGAGTAGTGGAGTGGAATGGGGGGATGAGAAGAGGTGAGGGAGGATGAGACAGGCAGCAGGGTGGAGGAAAGGGGGAGGCCCAAGAAGACAGATGCCACCACTGTGGCCATGGCATTCTGGGATATTAATAGTCCCAAAGCCACAGTGTGCCAACCTTATTGGAAATGTGAGCGCCGCCACGCTGTGCTGCCATCACACGCTAGCATCAAAATGAAATGAGTAGAGGTGTGAAAAAAAAACAAAAAAAAACAGGCCCGGTCACAGGGAGTTTTCTAGAGCCACAGAGGAGAAATAATGTTGCAATACAGGTTTTGTAGTCGTATAAAGTGATTTTTAAAAATGTCTTGAATGAATGGGTTCAGGGGAGCTGCACTGTAAAGTTGCAACAGTTTAGTTAGAATTATTACATTATTACATGCTATGTACAGCTGTTATTGATTCCTTATTGTAATGGCTTGGCTTCCCATGGCTTATGTGTTAAAAGTGGTCAAATGTAGGTCAAACACTAACACTTTTTTATTTTAGCATTTTTAGTGATTTATTTTTAGAAGATGGATATAATTATCGAATAAAAACTCCACTTTCAGCAATTAAACAGAAGCCAAAATACACTGGATATAGCACCACGAGAAAACAAGCGTAGCTATTCACAATTTTTCAATTGCTGTGGCACCTTTGCAGTGATGGATGACTGAAAAATATTATCCTGAACAAAAAATGGGTAATTAGTGACATTTGTTTTTAAAGCCCTATAAACCTGTATTGTTTTATAAGTGCGCAGTTCTCCAGTTCAGAGCACTAATGGCATAATTTATCTTTCCAGAGAGGGCAGACATGCTGCAGTTGATTGAATCATGCCGGAGTGAAACCAATCTTCTGTGATGCAAGATCAAAGGAGGTATGTATAATTGTTATAGGCATTAAGCTTGTAGGTTGTATACTTTCAGCATACAAAATACTTTCACATATGGCGTACACTGTTGGTTTTGTGCACCAGAACCATGCACTGAAGCCATATGCTGCCACCTCAGCTCAAACACCTCAAAGCACCATGTGTCCACTGGACAACTGCAGTGCCTCACTAATTTTAGCTTGAAAGGCAAAAACATTATATTAAATCACTTCTCACGCACTAATCAGCCAAGTTGTAGTTTTGGAATGTGTGCATGCATTTGATTCCTCCTTGATTTGATTCTGGACATTTTAAAATAATACATTATACCTCCATTCATTTTCCTCTTTATTTGAACTTGTTGTACTGCCTGGAGTGTGACTGTGATTCATAGCTTGTGTAAACTGAGAATAGAACAGTAAAGGTCACATTGTTTTCTAAATGGAAGTGATTTATCATTTTCGGAGTGCGAGCGTGTTTACCGGACTTCATCGCAATTTGACAGTTAGATTTTTATTTTATTCCTTTATGAACATTGGAATGCCAGTCCACTGCTGTTGCTAAAACAAAAGACAAGCGGTCACTGTTCACAAGATACACTTCTGTATATAATGTGTAAACAGTCTGCCCTGAACCAACTGGGCAAAGTAACAGCAATATTCATTCAGGTTTCATCACAAATCTCATAGCAGTTGTGTTGAGTTGAGTTTATTTTACAAGGTAACTGCTACTGCTACTGGATCCACATTTAAGAAGAAACAATACAATGCAAAACAATACATCCACACTACCATAATAATGACAAAAGTATAACATGAAGGAAAAAGGCAAAATTACATGTAAAATGGGTTTACACGTTACATAAGTGTCATGCAAATCTCGGTATATGCATTGCGATATGGTTCGTAATATGAGAGGGAATGGTCATTTTTACATATTCTCATTTCCATTTGAATAACATATTTAAAATGATTACTGTGTGATATTTGTGCAAGTCTGTGAGAAACGGTCTTTAGAATGACATGTACAGGCCAGGATAATATTTAATCTAAAATAGTAATTTAACACACATTTTTGGCTTTAAGAAATATTGCACCTCCTGGTATTTGAAAGTTGCAGTAGGCTGTGTTGCGATTTTGATAACATTTAGATAAATTGTTCAGCCCTAATATGCACATCATTTGAATCTATGCTTTATAAAACTATTTCACACATGTTGAATCACTCCTGTGACATGGACTGTTTTACTCATCTTGAGTTCCTGATCGTTTCTTTTGCAGAGCTGGTTTACACTCTTAAGCACAATTTATACTCCTGCGTAAAGTGCTCTACGTAGGTTGTGCAAAGCCCTCTGCGTCGACGGAGAGCCTGTTGGAGAGCCTCTGCGTCGTCTCCGACTGCACAAAATATGTTTAAGTGTCCGTCACTCCGTCAAGGGACAACGGAGACGGCAAGGGCTGCGATTGGTCCTCAGGACAGGCCGAGCTAATGCTGCTCTGTGCCGGCCACAGTGCGCACCGAGCGTCCACAGAGGCGGAGCTGATCACCGCTGACAGCGTCGCTGCCAAACTACAAATATGTCATATCTTAATATGCAAACCACATGTTTAGACTATAAATGGCTAATTTCTCACCTCAAATGATCTTAAAACTGTGTTCCGGGACAGAACATTTATTTATTTCAGGTGAGAAACGGCCACTGTTTCAATATTATTCAGCTGCAACAACAACAGTCTCTCTCTCTCGGACACCATTTCTCACTGTAGCCAAAAGCACAACAACCTTGCGTAGCGACCCCTACTGTTCGGGCGGGGAATTGCAGTGCGTATCCGGCACCACGACGGAGAACTATGAAGGCTCGAGGGGTCTCTGTGGTTACGCAGGCGGATAATGCATTACGCAGTCGGAGAAGTATAATGTGGCCTTTACGTAGCATTGCTCTGATGTCCTTCATTGGACACCTTAGAGTCGAACAGTGCACCACATCAGCTCAGTGCCATCATCTACAGTAGCCCTGAATAATACAACCATGCGCCGCTGCCCCTCTCACACTGTTTGGAAAATTCAGTAATGAGTAAAGCTATAAAACGCCTCGGTGGGTTTTGCTGCTGAAAAAAGGGGACATTCTTGGATGAGAGACACCAAAGAAGATGGCGTCAGTACTGGGTGCTTTTTTCCCACAGATTTACTGTAAATGGGAGGGCCCACAAAAACCACAGAGAAAGGGGAAAAAAACTTCAAAAGAGTGACCTGCATACTTTAACCCAATTAGATATTTCTGATGTTACTTTTGAGGTGTGATGCTCAGCCGAGCGTCCTCTGGCAGAACAAAGGATCTAAATGCATCGCAGTTTCTTCCCTCTTGATCATCCAGGGATTTTCAAGGTGTAAACATGAAACTGCTCAGGGAGGAATTATCTAGACAGGGGAAATGTTGGCAGGAGTTCAGAGGAGGCTTTGTAAAGTAAACCAGATTTATTCAGGGGTCTGTGATCAGTTTATTTTCCCAGTCCCCCAGACTTTATGCTAGGCCTTTTTGTAATTGTCCTCATGTTTCAGCTAATTTCACATTTCCAGAGAGAAGTGAGGAGGTATAAAAGGAGGGAGGAAAGGAATTTGGCAGTTTGAAGGAGTAACACCCGCTGACTTTTATATTTTTGTTGATGTCATTGGGGGCATTTTTACTGGATTTAGGAGCATTTAGGGGCGGTTTCACCACAGAACCTCTTGGATTTCAAACACTTTACTACCACTGTATTATTTCTAGTGCAATTTTGGGCTTCTGATGGGTAATTTCTTACTTATCCAAACCGATACTGTGCATTGTTAAATTATCATCGTTAACATTTTTGCATCATTTACTTTACATCTTATACAATAAGTACCATGTATTCCATCATTAATGCAAATAATAAAATAAAATAAAAAAACAAAAACATGTAACAGAAAAGTACAGACTTAGCACAACTGTAAACAATCGGTATTGAGAAATTTAAGAAAGCCCTAGTTCAGGACTCGTGTGACCCAGCCAGAAAATCAGGACCGCTTCTCAGAAACAGTCTGTGCTTTGAAAGCAATCCAAGAGGAGTAGCACACAATGTTGCAAAACTGTTCAAGGTCTTGCATCTAATGTTTCCTTTGATTGTCTCTGGCGGGATTAGGACACATAATATGAAACCCAATGAGGCGCGTTTGCAGGACGGCCAACCTAAAACTGCATGTTACTCCACAGACGTGATGTAACCACGGTTTCTCTTCCTCAGTGCGGAGGATGTGCAGCCTTTCATGTGTGAAGAAGAGCCTGGCTAGCAGTTAACAAGTGTTTGGACACAACTATATGAAACAATATTTAAAAACATTAGTAATGTTTCCCTTGACCCCTCTGTGGGCTTTGTAATTTATAGTGATTATACATATATATTTAGTTAAATGTGAATAAACCAAGTAGCAACCCATTATTAGATTTCATTCATGGAGATTAACTTATTTTGTACAGGATTTTTACCATTTACATTTTTCATATAGCTTTGGCAGTTTAAGCCTAAAATAATACTACTTCGTTTTAGTTTAAACTATTCTTTGTAAATGCCTGCCAGTCACATGATGAAAACAAACCTCTAAAACTGAAGATTTTAGTCTGGATGAACAGAAACTGTGACGCAGTTGCCCTCCTTCACTTGCTTACTGACTTTTATCAGCTTTAATTTGACTATTAGCTGTACCAGTAACACTTACTTTAAGTTTCTGTTTTACCCAATTATTGGTCTGAATGAAAGAAATCCTTTTTCTTACTTTTTATGACGGTCACCGCTCATTTTATGAAACTAATCAAACAACTGTGGTGGCACACGCATGCCCAACGTCTGTGAACTGGCACATGGTAAACTTTTACAGATTACTCATGATATTGAGCTGAAATGCTCACCAGGAGGCTTATTGTGTTTGCTTGGGAAACAAATGTTCTACAGTCATCTGCTACAGATAAAGTTCATTAATGTTGTGAAGGAGGACACAATGACAGTCGGTGTAACAGGACACAAGGTATAGTGCAAGATGGAGGCTGATGATCCGCTGTGGCCGGAAAAAGAAGCAGAAGTTATCTATATATGCTATATTTACAGCTTTCTTAAACCAGGGGGCTTGGATAAAAATGTTATTCCTCACAATCAGCTTAATCCCTCAGGCAAACACTTACCCTCAGTGATCTCAACTCTAACTCTAGGGGTGGTTGGGCGGCTGGAGGGAGGGTGGACGCCTTTAGAAAGTGAGAGGACCTTCTCTGAACCATTACCCATCAGCCCCTCCGCTCTCAGATGGTTAATCCCAGGGGGAGAGTGGGCGTCCGCAGAGGACACGTTGTCTCGTATGTGTTAATGGGGGATTACACATGTTAACATCTATCTCACAGTGCGCTTGGCCAAAGGGGCTCTGCTATAGGGCTTTAGCATATGAATAAGGAATAAGGGGGTGAATGAATAAAGGCAATGGTGAGAGTGAGAGCTGCCACTTGAGCTGCAGCAATGGGAACAGAGTGGTTAGTATGAGACACAAAGGCCTAAATCTCTTGTTGAGATTGAAGAAGTGGAGGCGAGATCGCTCTCAGATGAATGACTTCCTCTGACATGGCTCTAGGGTTTCATTGAAGAAGGTGTATTTGCTGGTTGTTCATGAAATGCCAAGATGCAGTGTAACTTGTTTCCTGATTTTTGATGAAGTGATACAGAATGAAATAATTAAATAAGCCTAAAACAGGAGGGTTATTTGAGGATTTCATTTTGGATTATAGGGTCTTTATTGTGATGTAAACCTACAACTTCCCTTTAATACAATTTAAAATTAAAGCCAACCTGGGTTGAGGGCAGGTGCAGTTGGCTGTAGGTACTTGAGGGCATTAAAAAAAAATGAAAACACCCTTGGCTGCCACTTGTCCTTGATTCGACTGATCTAAGCTGAGAACACAGAATCTTCACCTTTGCAACTATTTAATTAAATTAAGAATGACTGTTTCATCTGCTTAATGGAACATAATATAAGCAAGTTAATTTAGTTGTTCAAATGCATTGAAAAGCATTGCAACGGTTTCATTTGGCACCTCGTTCAAGAGATTGTATTATTTGATGTAATCAGTGACTATTTTGCATTTTGTCATTTATTTTGTGGGCATTGTTTTGGATAAATTATTGTATTGTTATTCACTGATGGTTTTTACTTTCTTCTGAGAGGCGGTGATGGAACTATCATGCAACACAGGCATCAACAGAGCTCACTGAGAGAGCAAGGTGCTTATTTCCTGAAGGTCATGTCTTTTGTTTGAAGAAACTTCTTGCCAGATGAGATAGGTGGGTAAATTACAGACCTATCATTCCCTTCCAAACTCCTTTTCTCTCTCTTCTCATATTTCCCCCTTTCACTGTCTCTCTCTCGCATTATTTTCCTCTTCAATTATTATTTTTTTTATGCTCACATTGTCGTCCTCATCTTTGGCCCGCCACTGCTCATATTTGACACTAGCTCCTCTGTTCACTCCTGTTTCTCTCTCCTTTATTCTCCCCCTGTCCCTCCTCTATCTCTTTCTCTCTGCCCCTCACACACTCTGTCTCTCCCTCCGTGTGTGAAATCAGTGGAGTAACCGTTGGCACTGTCGGTGATTTATGGCTCACTCAGAGCGGACTCTTATCAGGTGCAGGCAAGGCTCTCTGTGCTGCTGCCTGCGTCTGAATGACAATGGAGAACCACTCGCATTATGCTCTGCAGCCTCGCCCCTTGCATTCTGGACACTGCAGATTACATCTAGTGCCTTGATTTATGGACACCATTTTGGCTCCTGAGAGGGACATGAAGGGGAGTTTGGAGGCGGGTGGTGATGGTGGTGGTGGTTTCCAAGGCCAGCGTCTACATTCGGCCAAACATAATTTTGAAGGAAACCTGGTGGAGGTGTGCTTTATATGCATATGTGCGTGGGTGTAAAAGCTGTGTTTGCGTGTACGGGATTTATGTGCATGGATATGTGGGTGTGCGACTAGGAAGTCATCATTTATCATTTTGTCATGAGGTTTTCTGCACAGATATTGACAGTGTCTGTTGTTGGGAGCATAGTGCAGGCGTATTTATCAACAGTAAAAGCTAAGGATTAAAGTGGATAAAACTGTACGCTCAACCTCCAGTGACCAGAGACAAAGTCATTCAATTAGAAAAAAGGGAATCCATGAATAGGAAACTGGAGTGCACAGACTTTAAATATAAAACATGAAGCAAGTTTGCCAGCTTAATGATCTGGTGCTCTTTTCTGCTTTTTTTAATTCCTCATCTCTACTAATTGAATCATTGCCATGTGCATCTCAGGAGATGAAATATGTTATTTGGGTGAATTATTTAAATGTAAAAAAAGAAATGTGTTGGCTAATGTAATTAACAGGGAATTATCACAGCTGCAGTTCTTTGTAGGAAAGAAGTAATTATATAATCTAACACATTAAATGAGTAAAATGAGCATCACATTTTACACTTAGGCACAGCAGGCGTTTTTGCATTCATTTCAATCAGCCAGTCAGTTTTTATTGCTTCTGTATTGAGGAAAAAACAATGAATTTTCCTCTTTGCAATTAAAGGGTGCTGCTCAATGTTTTTGCATCTTTCACAGAAATGTCTTTTCATAAGGAAGGAGAGAAATGTCAAAATGAGAAAAGCGTGCAAAAGAAGCAGAACAAATGTCTAACCTTCTAACATGACCTAATTTCCAATTCAGTGTTGAATAAAATGTTGAAGGTTCAATACACAAACAGGCCTATAGGGGCCCTGGATTTGAAATGAATGTGTACAGAAACCTTGCTATACATTTGCTACAGTTTTTTTTGCTTATTAATAGTTTGTTGTGACATTAAATGTTATTTCTGTCTTACATCTTGCCCGAGAAACACTTGTATTCATTTGTTTTATGCACAAGACCCTGTGTGCAAGTCATCAAATAAAATAACAGGTTCACCAAGCACGGCTCTGAAATATGTGCTTTGCAAGCAGTCTGTAATTAGTATCTTTAAAAAGCATGCAGTACTCCCCCACACAATTAGATTAAAGGAAGATTTCATTCACCTGGGCAAGATGAAACATTTTGTTCCATTTCCAAAATGAAATCTAAAAGCTAAATTAAGTCATACATAAGGCTAATACCAAACCTAAGCTAATAAACCTGTGGTGTATGCATGAGGCTGTGACCTCTCTAGTCCTCCCACCCCTTCACATGGGGCTGCTTTCATTCGGCAACAGCTGGGACAAAATGTAAATATACATGTAAATGTCATTCTCTTATAGTCAAATTCACCATCCCTGTTTTCCCTGACTTGGTCGGTAAAATGGCCACCAGTGTGGTCTCCAAAGGCAGACAGCTCACTGATAAATGTCTCCCTGAATTAATTTCTACAGCGATGAAAACCAAACCTTTTGCGACGAAGAGGTCTTGGAAAGGACACAGCTCGGTAAACCCTCGAAGGGAGGATGGTCTGGAAACCCTCTATTTTGTTGCTTTGTAGTCCAAAGGCAATATGAGCTGTGGCTTAAAGTAGGTTTTTATACAGACTGATGTTTTGGTTCTTGCAGTTGCCAAGTGGTGAAGGGCTAAGTGGAGATAATGTGTCCTTGTAGCTCATCAGAGTGAAGGCGATGTGGGCGGCATGCTTGGTGGACAGATGGCCAAAAATCACATGAAAGATACTGCACGCTGACCTTCTCGTGTTTACACGAAGAATCCACAAACAGTAGTACAAATTAACTGGAGGGTCATATTTTGGTGGACCTCTGTAGACTGTTTGACTCTTTAAATAAAATAAGGTTTTTACTTTGAAAAAATACCATTCTCTTTTGTGCACCAGGCTATTTTAACACCTTATGGTGTTCACCTACCACTGTACAATAACCATTAGTGACAAGTTTTTTTGTCTGAGCAAGTGGATGACATCCAATCCACACTGGAGTTCTTTTCTCAAGAGATAACGTTGTACTTGGAGTTAAATGCCACACTGTATTATATGACTGGCCCAAACATAGACTTACTGAACTAGACCTTGACTTATATTCCATCCTTAAACCTAAAACCAAACCTGAACCCGCACACTCCCTTTGAAGAGAGCTCTTCACTTTCCAAACACACACCCACGCACACACTGCATGGAATTCCACACGTGGACAGCATAAACAAAGCATTATCCCTAACCTTAATCATAACAAGTTAATGCCTAATCCTAACCTTAAACTAACCACAATTAAAATCTTAGGCCTAAACTTATCCAGTTCCTCACAAATGATGTTCTGCCTCATTAGGACTACAAGTCCTGTCAAGGTTAGTGTTTATGCAAGAAAAGGTCCTAACGAGGTAACAAATACATGAACTCCCTCACACACACACACACACACACACACACACACACACACACACACACACA
Source organism: Microchirus variegatus (assembly GCF_963457635.1). Classification (NCBI taxonomy): domain Eukaryota; kingdom Metazoa; phylum Chordata; class Actinopteri; order Pleuronectiformes; family Soleidae; genus Microchirus; species Microchirus variegatus. Next base: position 8,423,605 of record NC_139812.1, read on the forward strand.
CACACACACACACACACACACACACACACACACACACACATGCACAAAGGGGCACCAGACAGGACTTGGAAGGGGTCCTGGCCACTGTCATGGGTCCACACGTCAAATGAGCCGGGGAGCCAAACAACAACAATAACAACAGGAGTTAGAACATATGGGGTTCTGTACCGGCTGAGAAGAGCCACTAAGGTCTCCTTTATGTGTGTGTGTGTGGGGGGGATAATAACATTGGTGCCTATAGAGATGGAAGAAAGGAAAAAGAGAGTTGAGAGAAAGTAGACAAGAGAGTTAAAATTGGCATTGCACGACACAAGCCCTTTTTAAGCTCTGTTCTTGTCTTGTCTTGTCTTTACTTTTTTAGGTTTTCTTTGCCTCTGATATTTCTGGACAACTGTCCAAATGTATTTTTACATGGAAGCCACATCCAGTACTAATAAAAACTGACACCAGGGTGGAAAAGACGTGTGTATGCACATTAACTATCACATCTGTTTTAGCTGCTCTGGTTCTTTGCTTATTTTGAGCACATTTTAGTAAAAAATGTGTTCCTTCCAGAACTGAATGAATTCAGGCATCACATTGACTTTCATCTGTATTTCTCCCTTTCGCTGTAATTATTGACTCTGCTTCTCACCAAAAATCTTTTGCCAAATGAATCACAAGAACTCGCATCATTAGAATTGCGAAATATTTCATGTCTCCAGCTTCTCAAATGTAAGTTTGCTGTTTTTCTGTCTTATATTCATGAACTATGAATTAATATAAAGCTACAGTTTGTAACCTTTGGCAATATTTGTTGTTGATGTTGTTGTTTTGCATGTGTTTGGTCTTTGTGCACATAAATGATGTAAAATTGTTTGGAAACTGCCTCATATATATGAAAACAGACTCGGTTAAGCAATATCATCAGACCTGACTGAGGGACCATTTGAGCGTATACAGCTGCAGCTCAAAGATGGGCAGGGACATTTTACTAGAGCAATGTTACTTTTGCCTCCGTCCGTCTCAATATCAAACGTGTCACTTCCTCTGTGCAGCGCAGGAATGTTGGGGGGCGAGACGAGCTCTAAACAGCGCAAACTGAGCAAGACTTCATCAGCATTGTGTGAACTAATTTGACATTGGTTTGAATGTGACGGACATTTGTTGCAGAAAAATTAATCAGTAATTAGGAAGAGGGTGCACTGCTGTTTATGTCGAACACATGGAGAATAACTTTTTTGATGTCTGTTTTTGTTTTTGATGAAAATTGATATCAAAATTGGACAGTGAATGTGAATACTGGCAGCATGTAGTATTTAATCCATATCTATACTATTTACAAGGAATATAGAAAATATTATTTGATGACACAATTACACAAGTTTCAGCAAACTGATGTCAAAACCACTGTACATCCACTATAGCTGGCTGCAACATCTGAATTAAGTCCACTGTTAATGTTTGTTTGCATCCAGTATAACAGTGTAACCAACAATACAGAAACTTTATTTGAAATTTAAGTGTGACAATAGGCCTATTTGCCAGCTTTAGTAACCATCTAAACAATGGCTCTTACTTTCTATTCATGTAAATTCATACTGCGCAAATTTGTGACAGATGTACCTCAACAACTGATATTCTTTGAGTATAAGGCAGTTTGTTGGCAGATCCTTAAAGGGGACATATTATGCAAAATCAACTTTTTAATCATTTAAATTCTAATATTTGGGACTCTGGAGGACCGATCAGTCGCTAAGTGTGAAAAAAGATGACTCACTCATGTTTTTGTGGTCCGCCTCAGTCTAAGTACAAGAGATGAATCACACAATGTTGTCTTCTGCACTCATTGGGACGTCACAATGTGTTAAATTCCTGGAATTGTTGTCTCGCGGAGCTCCGCTTTGTCCATAAAACATGCGAGAGTGCTGGCGAGGGCAACATTATCCGAAAACTGGAAGTCCGTGAAAAGTTATATTCTTGGCTCCACAGTGCAGCACAGAGTCCTACACAAACTTCCAGCCTCAGAGGATTTATCTGTCCAGTGGATACATGTTATATATGACAGCAATGTGCCTGCTAAAGCCTTGCAAATTATCACTTTTCCAAATTCCAAAATGAGCTAATACGGTTAGCTCCTAGTAGCCTCTGTGGCTGATGTAACTTCATGTCCCTTAAGTTTTGTTTTACTTTTTTTTTTTTTTGTTAAGGTGGACCTAAAGAGATACTACTAAACCAAGCATTCTGAACAGGGCTGTTTTGGCAGGGTGATTGAACTGCTGTGGTGCTTCATCCTTATGGTATTTTGACCAAAGCATGTCACAGACATGTTCATTAGGACAGGGTTAAGGCTAGGTTAACTTGGAGAAATAGGGTATAATATTACCCCTAGACACAACACTGCATAAAGTACTGGAGTTTCAGACACGTATACACGAAGCAATGGCGTTCACACACAAACACACATAGCGTTAACCAGACATGTGCCTAAACACTAACATACTGTACACACTCGGACCCTTATTTCATGTGAAAGGCCCACTTGTAATGCTATCATTCTCAAAGTCAACTTTTGCACTTTTGCTTCTATAATCCCAATTACAGAGCTCATTCAAAATGATGGATAATGACTCTCATGGTGCCTAGTGAAAACAATTTGGCTGCTGTACTTAGGGAAACCTAAGAGGAGCGCCGCGCCATACACATCATTTTTCAGCTTACATTTACAGGGCTCATAAGAGCATGGGTTGTAAAGTGACTTCTGGGCGAGTTGATTTTGGCCAAAATGGGCTCTCGTTTTCCCTGAGAAAAGGGACACACGTAGTCATGGGGAGGAAAAGAGTAATAGTATGGGGTAAGATAAGAAGTCAAGAGAATCAGGAACAAACCAAATATACTAAAAGACAGGCAGGAAAACAAACCACCACCCAGTGAGAGAAAGTAAGGATCCTAAACCACAATTGCAGTCTTCAGGCTACATAATTTGGATTGAATCTTTCAACAAGAGGCTGGTGTGGTGTGGTGTGGTGTAGCCTACACGCAGGGCTAGTATCACCAAGTTCCTGCTGACATGACTACTGGGAGTGTGTGGAGTAATTCCTGCAGCCATGGGTTATACCAGGGTTTTTTGGTTTGGCACATATGGATGTTTCCACAGCACAAGGATGTTTTCATGTCATACACTTCTGTTCACTCTGCGCTTTTCTTTATTTGTATTTTTTTGTTCTAGCTTTTGTATTTTTCCGTCCAATTGTTGAGTGAATTTTAGTGAACTTTTTATTTATAATTTATAAAAACGCTGTCAGCTGCCTTGGAACAAATAACCCCCATAGGAAAGGAGTACTTCTTGGTATAGCAAATGAAGTTGAGTAAAGACTGAAACTAAAAGAAACAAAAAAGAAATGAAAAACAACAATGAAAGAGGTCTTGATGGCCTTAATTTTGTTTAATCTGGAACTAAATGTTATCTTTTTTTGATGGCAGAGCCATTCCTAATTGTCTATACAGTAAACTGCCCCTACAAAATTCAAAATGTGAATCTGTTCATCAGTAAAAAGATGGTGGTATAAGATAGTGGCCTCTGAAAAGCTCTTGAGCAGCTTTAATACATATTAAAGGCTTATTCAAAGGCTACAGAAAACAAACAGTTTCTATCTTATGTGATTATACACTTTAGTTTTAGTTGTGCAAAGACTAAACCCAACTTGGGGATCAACCAATATAGACTGATCTAATCCAGACATCCCTGTCTGGTGATAAGGAAGGGCATTTCTAATTGAAAATGTTTAGTATTATTGAAATTGACAATACATTCAGGAGAAGCGTATTATCTGTGACACCACTCTTCTTTTTTTTTATATCAGAAAATGTTTCTCTCATATTATTCTTCTGGATCACCTCCCTATCTCTTTGACCAGAGACCATATATGATGGACAAAGGAAGTAGCACCACCAGTGAGATTTATAATGTCCCTAAACTTTTATCCTGAGGAGTTAATATTCTCTTGGAGGAAAATAGGACATGAAGCACAGCACATGAGTTGACATCAGTGTAAATTCCAATAGGAGCCGAGTTGCAAGTGACATCAGTGAACTTCTGGTTTCCAGAACGGACATGGCTGCAGTCAAATCACAATGGGAGTTTGTTTTACAACTGGCGAACTATGTCCACTTTTATACAGTCTATGTTTCCTTTATTGTCTCCTTATCTCAACATCTTATTATCATCTGCTGGTATTTCTGTCTTCCCCCTTAACTCTCCCATTTTCCTCTCTTTTTGACTCTCTTTTCTTTAACTGCCTGTCATTACCCTCATTTTAACCCTCTTTCCTTCATTTCACCCCATGTTTCTTCCTTCTCCCGTAGGCCTTTTCTTGGGCGCCTTTGTTTTTCGGTAACGCTTTCTTTTACAGTCCCCTAATTACCAGGTATTTACCTGGTAAATTCATGGTAACACCAAAGTGTTACTAGGTAATTACCAATGGTAATAAGAAAGTAAATACAGTGAAACTGTTGCCAAAATACTGGGCATTTACCTGGTAACTATATAGTTAATTATAGCGTGTTATTACTGCTGTTAATAAGAAGGTATGTACAGCTAAACTATGGCAAAACTATGGTAAATGTAAGTGTATTATTGGGTTATAAACTGGTAATAAGCAGGTACCTACAGTCCCCTAATTACTAGCTATTTACCCAAGGGGTAATCTAACAAACCTAACCCTAAAAATGTGTGTAATTACATGGAAACAAGCTTGGCTTTCTTTTACAGTACAGTTTTACTTTACTTACCGAGTACATTACCGTGCATTACCCAGTATTTTGGCAACGGTTTCACTGTATTTACTTATCTTATTACCCTTGGTAATTACCTAGCAACACTTTAGTGTTACCATGAATTTACCAGCTAAATACCAGGTAATTAGGGGACTGTAAAAGAAAGCGTTACCTGTTTTTCTTCTCCATCTGAGCCTTTGTTCCTCACCACTTTCTCTCCCGTATCACTAGCACATTTCTGTCCTTTTGCTCTCCTACTGTAACCCCCAGGTTTTACTTCTCCTCTCTCCCTTCCCCATTATTACCCCCAAAACACACACCCACACACCAACACACACCCACACAAACCCACAAACCCACACACAGACACACACACACACACACACACACACACACACACACACACACACACACACACACACACACACACACACACACACACACACACACACTCCTGCATCCTAGCGGCCATTCCCCAGGCAGTTGGGTGCGGAGGGCGCTGGCTGGTGGGGTGATGGATGACCATTAAGGCAGCTTATTGGAAACAGTCTGATTTATGGGCAAGCACTGCCTCGGACTAATGGCTTCATTTCTTTCTGCCGCCACATGATGTCACAGCCAAGGTCACCGCGGCAACGGCCCCCCTTTGTTGTGGTTTTGCTCGCTGATGACCTGAGAGGGATGGAGGGATGGAGAGAGAGAGGGAGATGAAGGGGACAGAGAAGAGGTTGTGAGGTTTGTTTGTAAAAGCAGAGAGGTGATGTATGAGTGTGTGTAGGTGAAATGAGTCACGTTTGCAGAGATGCTTTGGTGCAAATTTTGTTAGTTATGGAAAATGTGTTTTTACTGCTTATCTTTTATGCACCTTTCCTTACCCTACCTCACTTGCACTTCTAGTTTTTCCCCTTGCACTCTCCTCCTGTCTTTCCTCCCTTCTCGCCTCAGTAAGGCACACATACACACACACACGCATAGCTTTATGGCCTTCCCTCAGACAGCTATTACTCACTTCTACTTTAAATGAGTGCCGTCAAATATATGGGTTCCACCATTTAGAAGCCGATCAATAAAAATGCCATTAGGGGAGGAGTAAAAAATGCTGATATTAGTGAAGCTCAAAACAAAATATTTGATTTTTCCCTCTGATAGTTAGCGAGACAGCTCTCTTGGATGAGGCTTCGAGCAGATATTAAGTCAGTGGGATTCGGGTGCTGGGCGGTTTGAAGGTGTGGCAGTCAGTTATTTACCCAGGGACGTTTATTCAAAGCTCTGTGCGATATCCCCATCTGCCAGTCAACACGAAACTCATCATGTTACATCTCAGGAGGTGGCAGTTAGGTTGGGAGGCGCAGGGAGTTTTCCGAGTTGTTCTTCAATACAAATGATTTTTAAATTCTCGGGCAATATGTTAAATTAGCTTAGGAACAGTCTAGATCTGAGATCAGAGTGTGTGCCTCAATATCTGTGTCTTACAAATAAATTAGCTTGCACTGGTAGAAAGCAGCACCCAAAATCAGACTTAGTGCAGCAGTAGCTGCGGTAGAGCTGCCATCTACTTAAATGGAAAAATGCAATAAAATACAGGTGTTGGAAATTGTTTTAATCAGAACTAAAGTGAAAAATACAAAGTGTTTCCTGAACAGCAGGGAGACAGCTGTTATCCTGTTATGTTTCAGGAGTTCTTGGGTTTTGTGGTTTTATACTGCCACCGCGGCAGCTGCTTGAGTTGTGGATTTGCCTGGATAAATCAGGCTACACAGGTCACTAATTTTGATGGATAAAGCTTGTGGCTGGTTTGACTTCAGATTAAAACAGAATCACATAAAAGCCGCATTCATTCCTAAGCCGCAAACATCACTGAAACTGATAAAAGAGACAGACTCTGCAGTACCAGAGAAGAGAAAAACCATAATAATTGTTGTTGGTTAATCCTGCAAAAATGATTAATGAACTAAAAATATGTATTCTGAAAAACATATGCTTGGTTTTGTCCACGGAACCTGGTGTTCCTGTTCTTTTTTCATTATTACTAGAATTGTGTGATGTTGGTTTCTTATTGCTATAATTTTCTACAGCATGGTGAGGAGCTGCTTTTGGTTTTCAGTGGACATATTTAGTATTTTTTTTTTCCCTCTCTCTAGTTATGTGTTTGTGTGCCTCAGCAGTCTGTAAACACACACCCATATGTGTGTTTTCTGCGATTAGCTCCGCTTTTTTTCTCCACACACTTTTATGTACTGTCCATGAACATAGATGGACGCAGCGAAAACCTTTGCGCTCGTTTGTTTTGTTTAGGTTAGTTTGAGGACCTCGGCTCGTGAGTTTTAAGCACTGTGCAAATACAGGCATCTGACATCATTGGTGATTTATTTACTGACGGCAGACGTTCAGTATGGACCACCAGGTGCTGGGAACCACAGATCCTCAGTCTCTCTAACACTCAAACTTGAACTGCCATCACGGTGGATGCCTTGTTTAGGCACTCACTATAAATCAACTCACTTCATTGTAGTGAAGATAACTTTTTGTCCACACAGTTTACACATCATGTGAGGCTGAAAGTAAATTTTGAATTTGATTTAAAAAAAAATAAATAAAAAAAATAAAATACAAGCATGCTGCATAAAATGTATCTAGTTATAAATGGTATGTGTTGTGACTTTGGTGACTGTTGCTCTTAGGGATGCACAATATGACCGGCATGACATTAATGTTGGCAGATATTGGCTTTAAAATGTATTATTGGATATCGGCAATCATTCCAAGATCTGCCAATATGACTAATGACCAAGACAGCAGGCTTAATCAGCTGCTTCCTCCTTGATTCTTGATTTTATTTCATCTACATCTGCTGCAACATGAGCATTAAAAAGATTATGTTAATTTCACGAAAGAAGACTAAATGCATACCTGTATATATCAGTATTAGCGCTCCCGATATATCGGGATATCAAATATCGGCAAAAAGTCCAATATCGTGCATCCCTACTGTAGTTGCTCTTTTAAATTTTAAACTTCCGTCTTAATCAACAGCATGTGACAAATACAGGCTGGAAATAAAATTTTTTGGACCATTAGAACTTTGTTTTGTGATAGCCCTCTAAAACCCAATCAATATCATTCACACTTAACCACACATTAATATAAATTCATTAAAATGCACATCATAACATTCACTGTGCATATTGGCTCATGGAGTGTGCCTTTATTATTATTATTATTATTTTTATTATTAATAATAAGTATTATGTCATATTTCACACCCCATTTATGACATTAGTATTTATCTCTTGGGAAAGTTTGTCTTTGCAGAGTTGCGCTCTATATTTCATGATTATTGAAAAACATGGACCACACATGCACCGCATGTCATGCCTTGTAAAATGACATGTATCTTGGCTGATGGGGAAGACACAAATTAAACAAATTGCTCTCTCGTCTTCATCTCAAAAAAACAAATTGGACTTGTGCACAAAGGTTGTGTTCGTCCATGACTAATTGACTTCAGTACACAGCTGGCTTTACATAAAAATAGCTAATTATGTTGAAAAACGTAATTGTAAACGGAGCACCAACGTGGCCCAATACTTAAAATGTTCCTCTTAGAAAGTAACATAAAATAACTTGGACTCTTCAACCTTTTGATATGCAAGTTCTAAACAAAACCCAATGTTTTAAAAGTCTAATTTTAAGAGTCTCTGCATGAACTGGAGTGATGGTAAACAAGCACAGTGGGGGAAAAAACAAACTTTCTCTTTCCTCTGTCAGCTAATGTATGTTGAAAACAACATATACCTCACATGTGTAGGTGTGGCTGCAGGCTGGAGCCGCAGACCGGGCAACAACACACACCCTTAAATCTCAGGCTGCCGCCCACCAAGCAATTCTCTGTGCCGGCACAGTAGCTCACTCGTGATTTATGACAAATCCCTCTCTCAATTTGTCACTGATGGCAGGAATGTATAATTCAAAACATTTTCTATTTTGCTGTGTGTTGGTTCCCTCTTTCACTCCCCCTACCAATATCACTACACACACACACACACACACACACACACACACACACACACACACACACACACACACACACACACACACACTTCTCTTGGAAGTGTGTGTGTGGAAGGAAATGTGGCACATGAGTCACTGTATGTTTTTCATGAAAACTCTGATTATGTGATGGACTTTACTCAAAATAAGACAACATTTCTGTTCTTGTAAAGTGCATTTGTATATATTTTTCATTCGCTAGTTAGTGAGTGAGTGAGTGAGTCCTTTTAAATTTAATCTTAAATTAAGCTCTTTTTCCCTCACCAGTGATGCCTATTTGCTCAGTGTGAAAGGAGAAAAGTATTGAGAATCCATTCATCCAGTTTTGGTGTTCAGCTCCACCAATCAAGACTGAAAACCATTATTTATTTATTTATTTGTTTAATTTTGTTATTTTGGCTCTTGGTTACTTGGTTAAGGTAAGCCAAGGTCCTAATTGTATGTGTTTTTAGTCAACAGTGACTTGAACAGTGTTACATGGTAGAAGAGCACAGCACCACCGTGACAAGGAAAACGTTACATACTCTACATAAACCTGGGGGTTTGTGTCACAATCTCGATTATCGCGATTATCGTAAATCGCACATTGATCGAAAGCAAAGGAGGAATCAAGGATTCAACCATGCCCCCAGCAGGAGAGCCACAGGGAAACAGACAGTGTTATGGTTGTAGCCGTTGTGCTACCTCTTCCTGTTGACCTGAAGCTGCTGCTAATAGTAACCATGGCAACTGCTAATTTGGGCGACACATTGACCAAACTCGAACCCCTCTCTGGTGAGGAATAATTTGTGTTCCTTGGGAGTTTTGTCAATAATGTAATGTAATGAGTTTTCTACAAGAAAACCATGGTGCATAAGCTATGCTATGTGCATGCATCAAAGCACAGGACATCTCTGCATGCATCATAAGCGAATATATGAAAACAGCTCAGTTAACACAGGCAACTCCTCTGGCCTCATTTGGAGACATGTGACCATTCAGTGGTGGGAAACCCTGGATTTGAACATTTATTGGTTATTGATACATCCATAGTGTTAATAAATTATTTAAATTTGACCATGAGACCCAAGTTTGGTACATTGCAAACAAATGATGGACATTATATCACTCCATGTAGACATTGGATGAGTTCTCATGACATAAAACCAATGATCCCAGACTAAACTAGACAAGTCTAAAAATGGTAGACCCTTCTGGGCTTAGAGAGAGACAAAAAGATTGAGAATTTAATCAAATTGTTACCTTTAAATTGCAAAAAATTAAATCAAATCAAGGATTTGAATAATCGTGACACCCCAAGTTTTGAGGAGAGAGAGAACCGGTGACAGAGAAACTATAGACTGGTCAATAGTTTTTGTGATTCCCTGTGCCAACATGTATGTACTGTGTGTATTTTAGATTTGGCTTCAGTCTGCTGGTAGCAGCAGCCAGGCCTTATCCCAGTGGCGAGGTTAAGATTGATGCTGCTCATCTGCTGGAATGGGGCTATAAAAGAGAGAGTGTTGGACTGAACGCTCGTCCTCCCTTCTTCTCGCTCTTTTCCTACTCTTTCTCACTGCTCATTCTTCTGGTGCAGGAAGGATCTATCTGTCTATCTTTCTAATAATGGAAAAAATATATATAATTTGAGTTTAGATGGGAGACTTAAGACTTGGTCTATTTTTATAAGCACTCACTCATGAGACTTTTTTCATGATCTTTTTCTGCGATTGCAACATAAGATCCATGTCCAAGAAAATCTGGAACTTTGTTCAAAAATGAGTTTGCATGGTTCCTCTTTGAACATGTGCTACGTTTGGGAAATTAATGTGAAACAAATGCAGGGCAAATGGTGACTCAAGAAACTGGCAGTTATCCAGACTCCAGGTTTTGCTGATGTTGTGCTTTTGACCTGTGTTGTACTTTATGTATCAGTGTTTATATCACGTCCTTAGTGCCCAAAGCACAAGTCCCTGTGTTGGGAAGTTTGTTTCAATGAAGCAGTGATCTTTTCATACCCACCCAGAGTTGCACCGTGGTCAATAGGTCCACTGTCCCCTCTGGTTGTATGGATGTATATAGTAGGTTATACCCTGTGGATCTAGAGACAAATTAACATGTTGTGGAGTAAGTGATGGATAGGTTAAAAAGGGGAAACAATATCCACTAGTCTGTGTTGCAATTGCGGGAGCAAGTCTGCTTATTTCCCATGGTGCCCTTGGTGGGTCAGTCACCAATGGTGCTTTATGCACACCTCTTGCTCACAGACTAATTTAGCATCTTTTAATATTGCATGGAGCTCATTTAAGCGTTGTGGGGTTGTGCTGTAGTGCACACACATACAAGTGTGCAAATACAGTTTCTCCATTGTAAATGTTCTCCTCTTCAGGTCTCAGGGGTGTATTTTAGGATGGTTCAAAGGGTTTTGGATTGATGTGGTTACACATTGTAAATGGTGTGTGAGCGTGTGTTTGTGTATGTGTGTGTGTATACTTGTATTTGTTACCTCTAGGACCTTTTCTGGCATAAAGACTGGCCTTGTCAGGACCAGTAATCCAATGAGGCAGAACCTTATTTCTGAGGACCGGGTTAAGTTTGGGGATACGATTGAGAAGAAGATGATGTGATTATGCTACGGTTTGGTTTAGGCATTATCTGGTTTTACTCTTTGTTTATAATGAATGGAACTCAATCTGGGGTCCTTAGAAGAATAGCTGTGCAAACCTGTGTGTGTGTGTGCTCGTGCGCATCTGCGTTCATACATGCACATTCTCTATTTCTACCAAAATGTGATTCAAACACTCTTTCTGCTGTTCTGCAAGTCATCAATCATGGCACCAGTTTAATTTATGTGCCACTTCTGGTTGCACTGTCATTTATTTTTGGGGAAGAATATCACTGTTGCACAGCTCTGGGGAGAGGTAACCCCCCCCTTGCAGCACACATATTGCTTTTTAACCCTTTATGGGCTAATACAGATTTACAGTGGCTGCAAAATAAGCAATATATTTTCTGTAGACATGCTTATGAAATGTCACACAGGTTTATTCATAAATGTCACAGTACTAGTGTCAAATATGAAGTGGTTCAATACACAAACAAATTAGCAGAAAACAGAAAAGATAACTGTTTGTTGCTTATTAAAGAAACACCTAAATACTTATTATGGCTTCATAAAGACGTGCAGCTGTTCTATAACAATTTTGACCCTTTTCTGTTGTGCAGGAGAATCAGGCACCAGAGGTCAAGGGTTATAAGTTGAGGGGTCATGCAAGTCATGACTGGATGAGGTCAATGTGAGGTTACTTCCGTTTGGGGAATCCAGACTATTCCTGTCCATCACACAAGAGGACCTCTTCCACCTGGAGCCTCTGTCCAAGTCCCTGCTGTCAGAGTGATGTACAGCAGAAGGCAATTGATGCTGAGGGTGAAAGAGATTGGAGGGAGTCTGTTGGTGGAAAAAAATACACACAGACACACACACCCTAAAGTCATACTACCCTTTCAACATCTTACACATTCCACAAAAGGTTTACAAGGTTATTTCCACATGTATGCCTGCTGGCTCCTTAATATATATATATATGTAAACACACATTACTTTGGCCCATTTTAGCTGTTGCTTTTCACGAATTAAAATTAAATTAAAAATACAACACAAAATTAGCGTACTTTATTTTAAATTTTCTGATCTTATTTTACACTATTTTGTATGACACTGCAATGCCCAGACTAATTTAACTGACAGCATACAGATCATTGAATCTAAGATATTAGACACAGGCAATAAATGTGACTGAAGTGAGTAAAGGACACTAAATAATGCAGATCAGCTGGGGGAGTAATAATGGCTGCTGCAAAAGAAGAAGAATTCCAATCACGATGCGTCTGTATTATTTTGAAAGGATTGTTTGAAGTGGTGAAGCTATTTGTAAGCCTGAAAAATCTAGCGATGACAGGCTCTACTTTGAAAAGAATGCCCCCTTTCTCTATCTTATCTTTCATTGTTGGGTCTGATACTCGTTTGTTATCACTGAGTAAATTGTGACATTGCCTTCCCAGGTAAGCATTCAGACCCTGCGGATGTGTCAGACTTCATGTAGCACTGCCACAATTACACATCCCAGTCTACATGGAGGGCTGTCTTCATGAAAGCACTTATTCTAAGTTGTGACACTTTAAGTTATGTGAACAGCAATACGCCAGCCTGCTTTATTGACTGTGAATCACGGTCAGCACTGATTCAGTGTAGCTAGAAGCTAAACGTATACACTATGTGCTAATCTCCAGAGTATAACTTGATACAGGCTGAGCAGATTTCTCCACCCTACTCCAGGGATCTTTATCTGAGCAATGCGATTGAATTATTTCTCCTTGCTCAGCTGGAGGAATTGAGTTACACTGACCATAATGCACAGCAACAGACTTCTTGTGTCACTGACCTGTGACAAAACATAGGTTCTGGACAGAACATATAAAGCTAGATGCTACTTTTGCAACATGTGAGGACTTACACTCCTCTTTTCTAAAAATATCAGCCTAACACAAAAAATAAACCTTATACAAAAGAATATAATCTTCAAATTATTAAAAAAAAACAACAACAACAACAAAAAAAAAACATTTTTGCAATTGCTTCCAAACGTAAGAGGATTGTATGCAGCCTTATTGATTTTTTTGTAGCAATGTCCGGGAGATGGCGCCGGGAAAATGAGGTCTGGCTTGGAGGTTTATGTCCTGCTACAGTTAGTAGGAAACGTGAGCCGAGGATTCAGCTGGCCTTTTATTGTAAATGTGCTCCCTCTAGATGGACTTAAAGTGTCTGTTTTCCTGGCTATAGGAGGGAAATTAAATATGAAGGGTATCAGTAAATGGGCAGGAAGACTCCAAACGAGTGCTTAGGGACAGTTTCCCATTATTGTCATCTATTATCTTGGACAGATAGTGATGTTGGCCGCCGGGTCGTCGATTGCAAGCCACTGCACATTGGTGGCAGGCAGACAGGTTATGGGTTATGTGAAAACAAAGTAGCAGTTAACTGTGAAAGGGATAATTTGGGCCTACTTTGCGCCGCAATCAAATACAAAGCATTCATAATTAATGTAGGATGTGAGACAATACAACAGAACAGCACAACAGAGCCTTTGGTGCATGATTAAATAAGCAGCTGATGCCAAACTGCTGTGAGCATACTGTTCTACAGTACTTTAAAAACAAATATTCTCAGTTATCGCATCCATGCACATCATTGTAAGTGGAATAAGTTGGTATTTGAAGCAGTAACAAACTGAATTCATGAAATCAGGCATATAAATCCCTGTCAGTAGCCACAAGATTAAGCTGTTGAAAGATGAATTGAGGCTTTGACCACATATTCTTGTCAGACACCCACCACTCAAGCACCACGTGATGCTTTGCTACTGTATTACTCTTACTGGATGTTTAGTCTGTGACAGTTCTTAGCTTAGTTTTAGTCTTACCTCTGTGTAGCTGCTGTAAAACGCTGGTCTGTACACAGACAGTCACTCTGAATAATAGGCCTGCAAGCCATAAATGTCAGGCCTTTAAATCACACACAGGCCAGTGCTGTGTCCCAGAGAGAGAATGCTTCATCACCGCTTAAACTACAGCCTCCCGTTTATTATGTGTATGTTTATAAATCACTAAGGAGACCTTGCATTCCTGAAGCCTGTAAAAACGATAGAGAGAAGAGAGAAAGGACAGGAACTGAAGCGAGGATGTGTGAAGAGTTGTGAGGAGCTGCAATCGACATCATGTCTGACTGTTTCATCCTCTTAACTATGATGAGTTTGGGGAAGTTCAAAAACTCATTTGTTCACAGATGTTGCATGAAGCATCCCTCACTTCCTCTGCTATCTTTGTTTATTCTTTATCTGAAACCTTCAGCCTTAAAGCTTGAGTAGGCGACATCAATTTTGTGTTTCAAGAACTTCTGCACCTACACTCGGCTCCGTTTCCCAAGGTTGTTGCCAAGATCACATGTTGCCATTGTGCATTTCTGCAAACCACGGATCTCACATTTCTGAACCATGTCTAAAGACATACATTTCAACGTGATAGTATTTCAACTGCTTTTGACAGTGATGATAACTGTTTCCTGGTCACAAATGTGGTTAGGTTTAGACACAAAAAGCACTTGGTTAAGGATCATGGTTTTTTCCTCAAAACATCTCTCCCCATTAAAACACACCAAAATGTCTACACACCACAACAAATCTTTCACAGCAAAACCTTGAAGGTTTGGTTTGGAACTGGGCTCTACATGCCACCACCAACCCCTCCTCCTCCTGGTGAGAATTGTGCCTTAAATACTTGTGAATTACGTCACTTTAGAAATGTTGATATGACGACAAAATGTACAGCAGTGAGTGACTCCCCTGGTTGCAAAAATAACTTGATTTATAATGTCAGTAAACGTTTCCCGAAGAGATAATCATCTCAATTGCTAGTTTCAGGTAAATTTAGAGAAAAATACATGATAAAGCACGCCACATTCTGTATGAGTGGACACTGATGTGACTGACGGCGAGCATCTTCCTATAGGTGTCTGGTTGTAGGTGACGTTTCTGAACTTCCAGTTGCAAAAACCATTATGGTGCCTGTGCATTTGTGAATCTCGTGGCTCCAAAATGGGAGGTCTTTTTGCAAACAGAAGACTGCGTCCATTTTAGCATGCGACTCTGGCCTTTGCAGCCATGGATGTATAATATGAACACGGATAGAGCACCGCCCCTTCGCTTCCGTTCATTCCTATGAAGCTGCTCACCCAGCGCATATGCCAAAAAAGTTGTTTACTTCCGCGTTTATTTCCGGGTTATGGGGCCCATAGAGCATGCGCAGTAGTGTCACTACCATCATTCCTCTCGGCTATGTGAACGAGCCGTCCGTGTTATCGACTTGCTCGGTGTGTACATGAACAGCGAAAGGCATGATGGGAGTATGCTAATGACGTGCGCTAGTGGATTTCATGAATACCGGTGTCAAATTAACTTGTAACTAACTGTAAATAAATGCAAAACCAACGATATCGAAGTGAATATAGTAAGCTGAAAAGTACAATGACGGAGTTAAAGATTAAAACGATCAATAAAAATGGTTTACTTGGGTTAGGACCGTGACTATTACTTTATATGTGTTACAGGAATCATGTTGTTTTTGTCTGATTTCCCAATAACAACGAGTTAAAGTAGGTTTATAACTCCCGATTCTTTCACTCAACACGTTTATATTCAACTATAATTTGCGTGTTCATCACATTTAACAGTAACTTCCTAAACCGATAGTGACGATAAGACAAACATCCTCCCTGGGAATCAGTGGTGAAGTGACCGCAGGTCTCAGTGCATCACACGGTCACAGTTCCGTAGTCCACACCGTCATCATTGTCCCGATGTCCGGGACTGAACACAGTGATAAAGTGCAGCATGTCAGTCTCCTCTCCGCAATGAATCCACACAACAGCTCGTTAATACATCGATAATACGTTTTAAAATAAATGTTAATGAGCGCCGAATAAACAACTAAAACTTGCTTTGTCATAATATTTTAAAAATGTAAACAAAACCCCCTCATTGTCTTCATTTATTCACATTTCTCATGAAGTTTTCATGTCGTACGGTTCACTGACAGCAGCGCTGTTCCCGAGACACCACATGACCGCGCTTGGCTGTGCTCGTACACAGCTGTG
Source organism: Microchirus variegatus (assembly GCF_963457635.1). Lineage (NCBI taxonomy): Eukaryota > Metazoa > Chordata > Actinopteri > Pleuronectiformes > Soleidae > Microchirus > Microchirus variegatus. Next base: position 8,440,097 of record NC_139812.1, read on the forward strand.
ACGTCCCTCTGAGAAATAAGATTTGTCTGGGCTTTTTATGGCATTTAGGAATGTTTTTCAAACATGAAACTCCATGAATTAAAAAAAATATAATGTAAAGATTTATAAAAGCCCGTGTCCATGTCTCGAGGTGTCCTGGGGACACTTTTACACGTGTCTCTTTTACTATTGTGGTCAATGGGAAAATTGCTTTTTGGGCTCCATGGGATTTTTTGTTGCAGTACCCACAGTGGCCACCATGCAAAAATTGTCTTCAAGGCAGAGGGGGCGGAGCTCTATCCAGTTCATATTATACATCCATGTTTGCAGCAAGAAGACGTCTCCACGTGCGTGCATTGGTTTTCTCCGGGTTCTCTGGTTTCCTCCCATAGTCCAAAAACATGCAGATTTGTGAATGAGGGGAATTGAACCTTGGAATTCTAAATTGTGTGAGAGGGTATTCTTGTTAGTCTCTATAAGTGGCCCTGTGAAGGACTGGTGACATGTCCAGGGTGTATCCCGCCTTGCGGCCTATGTCACGACCCTCATGTGGAGGATAAAGTGTAGAAGATGAGTGAGTGACCTCAAAATGCAAGCTGTTGTGTATGAAGCAAATGTGTCTGTCCATGCTCATCTGGTGGGAAGCGCTCAGAACAGAGTGTCTATCACAAGAGATTAGTGTGGAAAAAATGTGGATGAGATGCAATAATTAATAGTTTTTCTTGAGATCAGGAGACAAAAAGGAAAAGGCTTGATCGTTCTCATACAATGCACATAATTTAATGGGTGATTCAACTTACTTCTGTTTGAATATACCCTGCTTTGTTTCATCATAATAAATTATATACTGAGACGCTGAGATGAACAGTGTTAAAAGGTTTCATTGGGCTCTATCCCATCTGAAACAACCCAGTCAAACCATATATGAGTGTAAATTAGCCAGAAAGTCCTGCACAGGGTCTATATGGTCTAAGTGAAAGACATAACACATGTTTAACTGTAACCTATAACCACAGACATACACACTGTACAGTTCTTCAGCTGTGATAGCATACAGGTGTCTGCACAGCATCAAGCTCCAACACCTTTCTCCTCAGACTAACACTCTTTTGTTACGGACAGTTAATATTAACACTTGGCTGACAGTGAATTCCCCGGCGTCTGCCAAAAATGTCTATCCACAGGCAAAAATAACTCTTCCACCGAGGATCAGTCAAAATAAGCCAATCAGGCCTTTCATCCTTTTACAGTCCCTGCTTTGAGATTTATGACTTACAGCAGCAAGATGTACGGATATCCAATATAGGTATATACATGCTTTTTATGAAGGAGAGTGCTTTTACTCTCTCCATTCCCCCTCATAAAAGATGGCACATTCCTACACTTTACTCAAGCATTGGTCCCTTTACAGTATGTTTGGCTTGAGGGTTTAGGTGAAGGCCGATTCTTCTTTACTTTGTTCTTCTCCAACCTGTTCTTACTTCTGCATGTAATGGGAAAAAACGTAAAAAAGTGTTTTGTCCATGGCAATTACTTGATAATTTGTGATGCTAACCTGCCTTTTCATTGGCCTCATTGATTTTTTTGAATTCTGACCACATGGTGAAGTATCTGCATCTACCTGGAAGTCAAAGAATAATGTCAAAGTGTAATTTCAATCTTGGTTGTGTTGTGTTAGTAGTCAAGACTACTGTGCTGCTTGAGCATTACTTCTGTTAGTGTGGGAGGGAGTGTGGTGTTGCTGTTGCTGTAAGATTATTGTTTTGGCAAAGCCTATGAGAATGGCTGACTTACAATAATCGTAATGTCCATTCTTTCATCTTCTACCGCTTCATCCTCAACATGAAAGTCGTGGGGGATACCAATCTCAGCTGACATAGGGCGATAGGCAGTGTAGACCTATAGAGACAAACAACCAACCACTCTCAATTTAGAGTTTTCCATTGACCTAATCCCCATATTGCATGTTTTCAGACTGTAGGAGGAAATCTACGCACACATGGGGAGAACATCCAAACTCCATGCAGAAAGACCATTGTTCCGACCAGGTCGTGAAACCGGGTCTTCTTGCTGTAAAGTCAAGAGTGTTAACCCCTACACCAACCGTGTGGCCAAAAAGAGTAATAAATCAATTAAATTGAATTATTTGTCTTACTCAGAAATCTTGTGTTACTGTTAAAAATCCTGCCAAATTATTTCTCTAAAACACACACACAACGGTATTTCTTTCACTCTCACTGCTCAGTGTTCCCTTGCATCTGACACACAATCGCTGGCCCACTTTCTCTTTTCCCAGGCTGCTCTGTTTTCCCTCAGGTGCTGTGGGGAGTTAAACAACACTGACTGAGAAAACCACATCTCATCAGCTGCTTGGATCCAGTGATCTGCACTGGGATGCATTTCTCCTTTGTAGACTCCATATTCAGGGTTTGGCAAGTCTATTTTTATTTGTCTGCAAGTCGTGGCTTTGACCCCTGAACTCCAAACAACTACAACTACACACTCTTTAATCCGTCCGTCAAGAGTTAATCTCAAGTAGGTTCTAGAGATGGAATTATTATGAATGAATAAAACCACAAATCCCTAACTCCGTCACTTTGTCAGGACAGTGTTGTGTGAGTCTTCCTTTGTCATTATACTGGACATAACACAAATGCATTGTGTTAGTGGAAGGGGAAAATTGTCATTAAATAGTCACATGTTAAGTTAAGGAGTGAGCAAATAAACGAGTTGCAGTATAATTAAACTTGATAAATGTCAATAAATAAAACCTACATAAAAGGTTCATCCCACGACCCTCTTGTGGAGGATAAAGCGGTCGAAGATGGGTGGATAAAAGGTTCCTGCTGCAGTTCTGTCACGTTTGTGACCGTTGTTCTCGGTGATACCGGGTGCTCGACCCATCTGCATACATGTCACGACAAAACCTTTGCTCTTCTTAATTGAGACGTATATGTATCAAGCAGGCAAATCTACAAGTCACTCATTGAATATGAAAAATGAAGTATGGGAGGGACAGGGGAGGGTGAGAGAGATCAATTATATAGATCTGCAGACGGAGCTTCCATCTTATGTGTGCGTTTGCGTGTGTGTGTGTGTGTGTTGGCGCTACAGCATTATTGGACTTCTGAATGAGTAATGACGTCGTCCCAGACTGGGCAATTACCACCAGCGCTCGTTTATTAAAGAGGGGATGGAGGAAGGAGGATGGTGGCTCTGGTGCCAAGGGAATAGAGGATGAATAGGTGCAGGAAATGACAGACACAACAAATGCAGGAAATTATGTGTTTATTTCATATCACTCACTGCAAATGCATTTTTCCTAAATGCTTATTTTTTTGCTCATGGCAGCAGAGCAATGTAGTGGTTATGTGCAGCTAAAATAACCTAAAAGATGTGGCTGTTTTTTGCGCTGTTGATGTTGAGGTGCAACTAATTTCCCAACCAATATATCTGATCGATTTTGACTTTAGATCATTTTTGCTCATTAGGTAACAGCTTTTCATCATTGTCTCGTTATAAGCACATCCGATTAGCACTGAAGCTAACAGATCAAGTACAACCAATTATAAGAGCTCAAAGCTGCAAACAGGGCCATACAACATCATCAATGGAGGTTTTGTTTAATTAGCCTCTGGCTGTATAGCCATATCTTACCATCACTGATTCACACACACACACACACACACACGCACGGAGAAAAGCTTCCTTCCTTTGATTGAATGTATATTAGACTTGTCATTCAAATTGAACACCAAATAGTGCACAACAGAACACAATTTTGCTTCAGTGACTGAGAATGATATGCTCATCGAGTATGATGAGGTCGAGAAGCAACGTGGGATCATGGAAAGTGTTGTCTTGTCTCATTTGGCTCCGCTGTGCATTTATGCTTTACAGCGTGAGCTACTGTGGCAAACAGAACATGAACAGCAATGATCTATGATCCATTTGTGACAAATACACACAATGAATTCACAAAACAAAAGACAACACACAAACATTTCAGAGTTATAACAGAGAAATGCAACCAAAATTAAATGGCCCCTACCTTGAATAGAAATACAGGTTTATATGTAGTTAAACTTAAAGAGTGTTGGAAATATTTTGACTTTTGGCTGCAAAAGTGCAGAAATGTTGACATATTGACAGTTTTACTAACCTTTTCTAGTGATGCAGTGTCCTCTCTAGGTTAAAGTGGAGGCAGAATCACATGGTACTTCATGTCCGAGTTCATAATGGCATATGACATTAAGTAATGCATCAACTAAGGTACTGGAATTATCATGACGCATGAGTTATTAATGACATTCATGATAGCTTGAGTCTGTAGTTAAAAGGACAAGATAAAAACAAAATGTGATTGGTATGTTTGCGGCTCCTCAAATAATGCTGCGCTCTTAATCTCATTAATAACTCATAAGTCTTGATGATTCCAGTAGCTTAGTTAAAGGGGAAATAAGTAGTTTATAGTGCCATCTAGAGGAGAGGCTGAAATTTACAACAAAGACCTGCTGCTCTGCTCACCCCCTCCCTTCCCAGAGCGCTACGGTATCCGCAGCTGGTCAAATGTCGTCCTCGTTGTCTTTCTCCGTGTCAGCAGATGAGGTTCGTGAGGCGAGGGAGAGGGCGAGCTACCACGGCCGTAGAAGACGAAGCGGAGAGAGAGGAGGCGGGACTTCCGCTACAAGTAAAGAGACGCTTGTTTTGTTCTCTCGCGTTTGTCCTTACAGGCTCCGGTAGAAACATGGCGTCTTGCTGCTAACAGTGGCTATGCAACCGCGGTCCGCGGCCATGTTATTTTACATGACTTTTTGAAACACTACGAAAATGAAACAAAAACTATTATACAGCGACTAGACAATGCAGGAGCACATAATATGTATAAAAAAGTGGATTTTGGGTTATATAAACCCATAAATACTACACATTGTACCTTTAATGCTTTAATTAATGTTCCATCATGAAGTGAATATGTGAATTACTCATGGTTAATCAGGAAATTCATGAATGAATGAGTTCACCATTTTTTTTTTATGCATGAATTCATGATAATTCTTGTACTCTTTCTGAAAGCTTTACCAATTAAGCCATTACATTGTTTCAGGAGCCTCTTAATTAAATACCTGATGAGACAAACTCTGGCTGCAGAGCAAAAAAGAAGAAATCTTTCCCTGCCTTCTCTTTTTGCCTTCCACTTCCTCACCGCCTCTCTTTTCTCACCCTGTCTGTCTGCATGTCTGAAATGCTAAGAAAACATTGTGGCCATGTTGGCTATGCTGAGCATCAGTCAGCAGCTGCTTGGTGATCAATGGGAAAGAAAACAAATTGTAGCCAAAGGAATTTTGGTTTTGAACTTTCTCCACTCAGAAACGGTGCCAGGAAGGGAAACCAGCGATTGACAAATGACGAGGCTCCTGGAAGTTTTCGGCCGCTGTTGTATGTTTAAATAGATATAATTGACATTTTTAACCCATAATTAAATTATTTTGCATTTTTATTAAAGAAAGAAAATTATTTATACATTATATACTTATTTACAAAGGCATTTTGAAAGCCCTAAATAGTGCGTAAAAGTCCTTAAACATAAATTATAGCTATAAATCTTCTTGGATACAAGTTTTGCTCACCCTGATTTTATCCCATTATTCATGACCAATCATTTTGGACTCCATCAGATTGAATGGGAAACATTGTAAACTCAGCTGCCATCTTCAGGTTTTTCCACAGTTTTTCTGAGGTGTAACTCTTTAGGGCAATTAGAGTCTTGTCCTGAGGCCACACCAGTATTTCACTATGCTTTGGTTTCATTGTCCTGTTGAATGGAGAACATTGCTCCAGGTCACCCAGGTCTTCAGGTTCCTCTCTCGAATTCATCCTCTGCTCTGATTCTCCCAGCAGCTGAGAAGCCTCCACATATCATAATAATGCAACTGCCATGTCTCATGCTCTGCATGGTATTATAGAGGTAATGTGCAGTGCCTTAAATTATCCAGACACTATAGAAAAGTTTCTCTTTCTCTGGGAAGCTTCCTACTGTGAAGGTCTGATTGATGGTGATCTCCTGAAATGGCTGACCTTCCAGCAGGTGCTCACATCCTGAAATAGTATATATAAAGGTGTGTTAGTGACTACGGACCAAGCCTCTTTCCCCTGATTACTCACTTTAGACTGGTGGCCAACTCTGAGAATAGTCCTGCAGCAGTTCCAGACTTTTTACATGTCATAATTGTTGAAGTCACTGTGCTCCTCCACTCCTTTAAGACATGATTTTATACCATGTAAGACTAGGGAGGGTTTATTGGATTTACTGGCTTGGTTTCACTCCTAACATGCAGTGTGAATTGTAGACACAAGGATAGTTGAAGTTTATCCACAGCTTGCGTTCAGGACTGAAAGAACCTGGCATTTCAGTTTCAGATTTCTTTATGTATTTACCAATAATACCTTGATTGATGTTTTTTTCTATTGACATGAAGTCAACAAAAATGTCCTGTATAACCCAATCAATCAATCTTTATTTATTTAGCAATTGTCATACATAGAAGATGCAACACAAAACTTGACATAAAAGCATCCACCACCCAATGATGGATATGACAGAGAAGCTGAGGAAACCAGTTTGCAGATGAGGAAACACCAGGAAATATAATGGGCAGAGTTAAAAGGATGTAGGAAATAACATGATCTAAAACTCAGATATAATAGCTAAGTAAATAAATGAAAAATGGATTCATCAAAAAAATAGAAAGAACTTAATATACATATATATATGCGAACAAATTAATACCCAATAACAAGCATAAACATACAAAGTAGTACATTTATTTATTTTAAGGAATTGACATGTTCTTGAGGGCTGCTGGGTTTATAGCAAATCAGAAAGATAAGAAAAAACAAAAGTGCTTTAAAACTCTAGTGTGTTTATTCTACCAGATAGACATGTGTGTATATATTATCTGCACATACTCATACAGTGTATGAGATAAATCCTAAACACAACAGTGCCTGATTTGCCCTTGTCCATTTGAGTCACAGTCTACACACCATCCCCCAATCCTCACATGAGTAACTGCACAGTGGTGCACCCACTCTGTTATGTATACACACATTCATAGATTGGCAAGGCGTGCTTGACTCATGACTCAACCCCAGACGTTCGCCAATGCCACTGTGTTGGTCTAGTGGTGCCACAGCTCTCGGATCATCCTCGCTCTGTTCCTGCCGTGTCACGAACCCACATAGAGGGTATATTGTTCTTCAGGCCTGGGAAAGACCAGAGTTCAAAGACATTAATAGCTACAATGTGTAATTTCCCCCTACCCACTCTCTTATTCCACATTGTACTCATTCAGCTTTTAGGAAATTTGGGTTTTGGAAATGGGGATATTTCATCTGGGAAAGTACCATTGACAAAACATTACTGTACTATGGAAAAGCAACTGTTTAATACCAAATTACAAAAAATGTTAAGGTTTGCATTTGTAAACTCCTTAAAACACTTTGAAAATCCAAGAACTTGAATGTGAAATAGGGTTTGCTGCCTATATTTTTCATTTTTAAGATGAAATAATTTAGTCCCAAATGCACACTTAATGCCACCGTAATAAAGCCAGACTCACACAGTCAAATCTAAGTTTATTAAACCCTTTCATTTTATTTTTTTCTTAAGCATGTGGGTGACAGCCATGTCTCCTTTGTGAACCACACAGTAAACAGATGGCAGTTGTTCCTTTCCCAAACAAGCTCTCCATGTGTCTGCATGTTCATGTGTTAGTGAACAGCTTTATACACTTGTGTTTCATGTGACTTATAGTAATGAAAAAGAGAGATAAAAGTATTCACAGCCTTAAGAGGAGCGTGACCTACACTACCACGAGTCCCTTTCTAAATATATTCACCCTTTCTCATCTTAATTCAACACACAAGGTTTTCCTACGATCATAAAACAAATGTTTAACCTCCCCCCCCCCCCCCCCCCTCACTGTGGTGGGTGAGTCTCTATGTGCCAGCGTCACATCTTGCGTGTCACTAAGGAGCCTGAGATGATTAGCCTGAGCTTGTCTCCCGTGCGCTAATTGCCAAACCCAGCATCACCTTCGCTATTGTCTAATTAGTCTTAACAAGATAACAGAACACCAATTAAAATGACCAAATCAGGGCTTTGAATAGAAAACACGTGCCGAGATTATTATCCGTTGTGTTGTTAAAATGTGTTAAGCATAGCTTCTTTTTCTTTTTCTTTTTTTTAGAGCTGTCATTGATGAACACATTTAAGTTTCACTGTGGTACAAAAGTGACCCATAATAATAAGAATCTCACTTACTGCTTTGTTATTAAATGCATACATTTTCAGTTGAATGTGCATAAGGAAACTCAGGTGCAAAGAATAATACATCAATCAATCCCTGCAGCCTGTATGTAGAGTCTTTTTACCTTAAATGTCCTCATAACATAATATTAAAACAGCAGATAAACAGTAAAATACAGACAATGCAAACTATAACGATAAAGCAGAGAGAAAATTATATGTTCAAAGATATTAAACATATGCCCCAAATAACACATTTTCTCAATTAAATCATTAATTAAATCAAATTTCATTTTAAGTTAATAATGGCCTACTCTTGACTATTAACCGTGAATGTTTCTTACATCAGACCCAAGATGTAAGATGCTCAAATACACGTACATACGTGCCTGTAAGCCCTGAACTCCCTCATATAAAGACACACACAGACCACAGTCCGCTGTTTCATTAGAGGTGTCACAAACATGAATTATAAATCACCATCCTCCTTCACCTCAGTCTTCAGGCCCTTATCACCCCTCTCTTCTTTTATTTTTATGTAAAACGCATTGGGAAAGGTCAGTGGAGAGATGTCACCAGAGAAAATGTGAGAGCATGAGAGAGTCAGGTGTGTGTTTGTGTGTATGTTTGCATGTATATATGTGTGTGTGTGTGTGGCCTTGATTATGAGTGTGTGTATGTGTGTGTGTGTCTTCAGTGGGCTAAAGCTCTGTCTCCTGTGCATGCTGTGCTCATTGAGAAGTGGTGTCTTGTGCCTGAGGGGGAGCCGGCGAGAGTTCAGGCAAGCGGCCAGGCGCCAAAGAAAGAGGTCACATCCATATTCATCGCATTGGACATGCACATGTAAACCACATTGAATATGCCGTGACAGGGGAAAGTTGTACTGAAGCGGAAGGAGACGTAGAGAGCATGGGAAGACGGGATGGTGACAAATATGTTAAGAATAGTTGTGAGAAATGTCCACATGTGCATCTTCACTAACTTCACTGATAATGACCTGAATGAGATGGTCATTCTAAAAAAAAAAGAAGAAAATTTGAATTTGAAGCATGAAGCTGGTTGAAAGTTTACTCAGATGGAGTGATATTTATGTCACTTTGTATCGCTATCTATGCATAATTGTGTAATAGTGAGGAGTTTTGTGTCTATGTCTTAAAATAAGGATAATGAAAAATGTGTTGGTAGTGGGAGATCATTTGGGTCAGCAAATAAATCAGAAAGTTTTTTTTTTTTCCTGAAAAGGCAGTCAAATTGGAAAATTTGTAGTATGCAAATTGTAAATTGTAGTATTATTTTGTGCATTGGGTTGCAATAGTTTGTAATCTTTAAAAAGTGGGTCTCCATGTAAACGGTTTGGGAAATCCTGCTGTATATGGCTTTTTTTTTTGGTAAATAATGTGGAGAGTATTTGTGCATTTATATTTTGAAGTTGATAAAAGACCATAACCTGTCCAGAAATAACATGAATCAAAATATTTAACACATTCAAACCATGCATTAGTGGTAATAATTTTGACACAAAGGATTAGAAAACTGATTAATCATGTTAATCTTTTAACTTTTTTGGTTATAAAAGTGTCTTCTTGTCCAACTCTTTCTACAATAAGTTTTTGAGACATTACCCTCTAACATAAATGTTAAACCTGTATCAAAAGAGACAGGTTTTGTGCCCCAGTTTTTTGACTGCAGCAAAAAAGAAGGAATGCTTGTTAGGGCACATTGAGGTCTGTGGTGGCATATCATCTTCACATCATAACGGGGGCCCAGGTAGCTCGTTGTGACAGTGTGGCATTGTGAGGCAGCGTTTGAAGCCAGCCAGTGGCAGCCTCTCACTGTTTCCACCTGTCACAAGCCCCTGCTTTGAAGTTGGCGATAATGAAAAAAAATTTATTGAAAGAAGAAACACCTAAAAAAAAACAAAAAAACAATCGTGTCACAGCAGCACCACAGGTATTTTGAGGAGGTTTTATGGTCTTTGTGTGTTCGGTGAGTTTACAGAAGGAATCTTTTAAGAGGGAGATGTCAGTTAGATAGATTTGGAAGAATAGGAGCTTTTTGCAGGATACTTAACCTCTTGATAACTCACTGGATGGCACTTTTTGACAATGGCACCACTTACTGTCTCAATGTCATAAAGCACTGTGTTCATTCCTTGCTCCTATGGGCCTACACTGGACAGTCCCTTAGGTAAAAAAAAGGGGTTCAAATGGGAGTCAAACTCAAGGGATGGGACTTTCTAGTAACTCTACTCCTCACTTTTGAGACAACACCAGGTTCCCCTGGGCACCTCCACCCTTTATGGGCTAACCTCCCCCCCCGCCCAAAAAAAGTTTTAGTGACGACAGGAGCTTCCCTAAGCGGATAAATTATGCTATCAGCTTCCCGGCTCCTGTTGAAGAGAAACAGCACTTGACTTCCTTGTGAAGAGAACTTCTCCATCTGGAAATGTGTTTTGAGTCAAATCAAAGGTGACTTGAATTTGCGAGAACATTTGTTCTCTCTTGTGTATTTAAATTAACAATGATCTACTGTCTTTGATGGAAGGCGACTTTACTCCGAGGATGTAGTACTCCAATACCAATGCCATTGTTTTTGGAGGATTCTGGGAGACAGGTTTATCCTGTCCTGCAGAGTAGTGTGCACTGAATCTTACTGGGCTCTAACCTTTAGCTTGCCTCAAACAGTGGGGAATCCTCCTCAATCACTATAAGGAGGTCCTCTCAGCTTCACTCATATTTTAACCACCAGCCCCACACCATGGGGTGCTGTGTAACGGCCCGTCAGTGGCTGTAACGTAAGCACCAAAATTGCTTTTTGACGATGTACCTAGTGTTGTTTTAAGAGCCCCCGTCTGTCCTGCTCAGCCCCCACCCCTGCAAAATATGATTTAATCATTTTTCTCACTTACTTTTCTCAGCATGCGAGCAAAGAGAAAGGAAGAGAAGGAAACTTAGAGGGGCTGGAGGGAGGCAGAGAAGAGCATTCCAAAGTGGTGAAGAAGGGGAGACATTACGGCAGTTATTTCCGCAGTGAAGACGAGAAAACCTCTTACAAGGCAGTTCTTAATAAGATCTGGTCGCTGAAGCTGAAGCCAGACTACTCCTCTTGAGAAGTCCTCTGGGTGAAAATCTGAGCAGGCTTTTAATCAAGAGGCAACAGACATTATACAAACAAGAGCCTGTGCTGATGTCATGCTGAAAAATTGGTTCCTTTAAAACTCCAAACACTGCTTCATTAATTACATTCAGTCAGGTTTCTTTCTTTTTCACTGTTCTTGGATAAGCTGCTGCTCGTATTCCACGCAGAGTCTATCGTATCTAATCTGACTGTATCCTTTTGTGTTTTTCAAGAGTTATATAAAATACCTGTGAAAAGCAAAGCAGATGTATTCCCATCCTGCCCATCTATATCTCTGGGAAGAACCAAAAACCATGTTGATACATGTACATTTTTCTTCAAGTTAATGTGTAAGCACACAGTTGATTTACATATAGAATTGTGGCCTAGACATTACTATATGTTCATAGAGACAGGTTTGGGATTAAATCCAGGTAATAGTTGCTGCTGAGGTCTGCTGTGTGGCATCAGTGTCATCATCCACGATATCTGCAACGGTCGATATCGACATCTGCTTCAGCCTAAAATGATAACCATGCAGACCATAGGCACTGACAGGACATGCTCCAGGTCGGACAATGTATTGCAATGGAAAAGAATGAGATCAGGTTGGCGTACATACAAACCCAGACCAATGCGGACCTACTAAGATAAAAGTAACTATCTCTGTGTATTCTGATACTCAGACCAAAGACGTTCATCAAACTGGCCTCTGTCACCTCTGAAATTAACTCTGAACCAGTCTTGAATGCAGTACCTTAAAGGGATACTTGAGTATAATGACATTTATTGTACTTAAGTATCAAAAGTAAATTTTTTGATATGAAATGTACTGTAAAAAGTGAGGAGTTAGGATTGTGCTATAGTAGTCTTTCAACTGGAAGTTTATTGGTTCAGTTCCTGCCTCTGCTAGTATATATGTGTCGTTGAGCAAGACACACGACTGGATAAACTCTTTATAAATACAGATCATTGCCAATCTCTTCTGATTTTATTTGGTAGTAATGAGTAATAAAGATAGTTAGAGGAAATGCAGTTGAGTAAAAGTTGCTAGAAAAAATAAGTTAAGTACAGTAACAAACTATTATTTTGGACTTTATTACATTACAACACTGCTTTAAACCTTCACAATATATAGGTTAGTATAAGGTTCAGATTAAATTGGTGATGGGATGGATAGACCAACCAGGAATTGCACAGCTAAACTGAGGTGATGTGGCACTGGTAATCTTTTGTCTTTTTTTTAGAATTTTCTTTTTAGATTTTTAATACATTCATTAATTCAACAACTGCAGCTGCAGCGACTTTAGTCCTCTCAGCAACTCCAAGGTTTTAGTTGCCTATAGTTACAGTGAACACAACAGAGGCACCTTGGTTGAAATCACCTATAGCTTCTTTTTTCTTTAGCATCTTCTGTGCCCCTTGCACAACCCTTCATCTTTTTTTGGCTTTTGAGGTTTGACTTCCTATTTTGTCTTGTTTTCTCATCAATTATAACCTGGCTCTTGAGATGAAAGGAGGTTGGATAAAATTGAATAGATGCCAGTAAATTGTATGTCTACCCAAGCCTGTCCTCAGGTTTTGTCTGATCAATTAACCACTTATGTGTCACGTCTGGAATAGCTGTGATCCTCACAAGCACCTCTCAATCTCTCTGTTCATTTCTTGCGATCCTACCCTCTTCCTTAGGAGCAGATTGTTCCCACACCCTGCCAGCATCGGTGGTTGACACCCACTTGAGAGCTCTGAAGCACTGTGTACATATGACCACAAGTGGTGTTACTGTTACTAGGGATCACCTTACCCACTGCCATCAGTTATAAGTCTGACGGAGTCTCAGTGTGGGATAATGGGGGTTGCTGTGGTACATACAGTACATTATCCGTAAAAGTGTCTGACCTGACTTCAGGATTACTGTTGCATAGCCGAACCACTGTTTTTCCTGGAGTGCAAAATATAGAGTGGAAATATGCCTACATTTAGTAGCTGGGTGACTGAATCCAGGGCAGATATGCAACTGAGGCTGATTTGTGATGGGAAATGTATTTAAATAGATATCTGGAGTTGGAGTGTAAATTGTGAGCTCCCACACTGGTGGCTTAGTTCGTTTCAGATTATTTACTGGGAGAGCAAATGAAGCTCGGTTGTGTGAGGTGTTGGTTGTTATTGCTGCCCTGTTTTGTTGCCGTCTACAGGGACACAGCTAATTTGGCTGACACTCCTCATCTGTCCTTAACCATAGGCCACCATGAAAATGCAGACACAAAGCACAACATTATCATTAATTAGGAGTCATGTTTCTGCCTACCTGACACGTGTTGTTGTTGTCTCTCTGTTGTTTGGTGATCGACTAGCTTAAGATTTATACAGTAAAGAATGGCAACACGCTTGGAGAACTACTGTACGAACACATTAAGGTTGAAATCAGCCGTGCAAGTGCATGAATGAAGGATAACAATAAACCGAATACCATGAAGGACTGAGCAGGTTAGATTTAAAGGCAACCCAACGACCCAGAGAGAAACTCTCCCTCTATAGGAGAAAACTTACTAAACTACATACAGGGATTTATAGGGGTGGTGATGAATGACTGGATTTAAAATAGACCAATGAAATAGAAAAGGCATAATGTCTGGTTTAAGTTTCTTAATCTGTCTGTGACGCTTTCCTCAAGCTCTCCTTTCTATAACAATGATAAATGAAAATCATGTTAAGGTCAGCACATAATAAACTGTACTGTCTTTACATTACGTTTGCCTGACATTATCAAGATGAGATAAATTATTTTTCCCATTGATCTTCGACAATAGGTCACACACTGATAGTTTGTGTCAACGTGATCTGTTCATACGGTTGTTCAGTGATGAAGACCTGATCTTGCCAATGCTCTTTTTTTCCCCGGAACTTAGTGAAGAGGAACCTCCTGCTACGTTCACTGTTTCCTCATGTGAGAGACATTTTTTTTTTGTAAGTCAAACTTTGGTGCCAGTGTCCTTTCATCGTGCCCTTGCTCCTTCACACAACACGGCTCCTTCTTTCAACCCTCCGGTGCCTACCCGACCCGTAATTATAATGACGAACATCATTTATGCAAATGTAATTAGGCCAAGAAACACGATAGTGGAGTGCAGGGTGCCAATGGAAATTTATCACTGAACACTCGGGCTCTAAACATTCAATTAAAATATTGAATTTCACCGAATTTAATCTAAACGTAATAAATTAAGCAGTGGAAGGCAGGGTTTGCAGTGGGGCAGGCTGACAGTTTGGCTGTCAGTATCACACTTAGAGGCCGTCATTGATCCCACTACAAATCTTCAAGATGCAGACAGAAAATTAGTAGAGAAGGTGATGCCTTATCTCTGTATGTGGGTCAGTGTTTTGTGACAGTTGCTACTGTAACACACCAAAAAATATTTAGTTAATGTTCAATTTGATATGCAGTGCTGATCACAAATGAAGTAACTGCAGTTTAAGAGGCTGCCGTTGAGCTTTGTCCAGGCCACTCAGCACAGCTTTTATTAGAAACACCGTTGGGGAAGTTAGGGTACATAAAGTGGGACAAACAGGTGTAGAGAGGACAAGGATGTCATGTGGGAGGCAGAATTTGATTATCAGTCATAATAACTTATAATAACTCATCTCACCATGAGCTACAAAGTGATATGTTCCTATAAAAGCCAAAATCCTGTATGATTTTGACTGAGCTTTTACTTTTCAATTCTCTCATGTAGAGTATGCTTCTACCATGAAAATGTTTAACATAATTGCAAACAAAATGTCAGCCTCATCATAAGCTCATTCAACATTACATTGTATTAACCAGAAATCAGACATGGTTTCAGTGTCTTTGGAACTGGAAGTGGTAGAAATGGTTTGAATTCAGTCTTTCACAATAGTTAATGAGATGCATAGTTCTAGAATAATTATGTACGCATGCTTGCACTTTTTTTGTTTTCTTCTTCTTGCTTCAAATCCAAAACATTTTACGTCCATGATTTATCTTGTAACAGGTTGGCCTGGAAAAATTAACCAGAGCCTTTCAGTCACTGATTATCAATGTTGTAAAGGAACACATAAACAAATCTTATGCGATACATCACTGACAGAGTGAACAAAGGCCAACATAAGCACTTGTTTCATACAAATAAGTGAATCGGGTGACTTTGTGTGCGTAAAGTTTAAGTGTGCAAAGAATTCTAAAATTTGAAAATTTTCTTCTCGTTGCTGGTCTCTCTGCTCTGCTGCTCCTCATGAAATACTGTATTCACAACAGATGTGAGGTAAATTAAGTCAACTGAAAGGACTTGACAGTGGTGATACTTTGCGAGATTTGTGGGCTGTTTATAATTTCCAAACAGCATGTGTTTGTGTTCATCAGCCTAGATTTTTTTTTTTTTTTTTTTGGAGGGGGGGGCAGGGTGATGGTAAGAACATGTAATGTGTTGCTTGCGGATGCGTTTCCAAGGTGTTCACTTTGATGGCGATGAGAGGTTGGGAAACTGTTGGCTCACACCGCCGTGCGTGAGTTCATCTCCACGTGTCGACACACTCCAACTAATTTATACTAGAAAGAGGTGAGAAATATTTTTGGAAAAAAAAAAAGTGCTGGTCAAACAGGTTAGTACCTGCACAAAAACAAAAAACAACGGTGTGTGTAATTTACATTTAAAGGTGCACAATGTCAAGTGAGGTGAACAGTGATCTCCGTGTCCCTGCTTAATGGAGCGTGAGTTTCTGGAGAGCTGCGTTAATATAAAGAATTGTTATGCTCTTTGGAGCGCTGCACACGTCCTACTTGTTGTGAAACAACATCAAAGTTTGCATCTTGTAATATGCTTCCCTGGATTTGCATTTACATATGGAGAACATGTCTGCCTGCTTGCCTCATCTTATGGTAATAAGCTGCCATTGTCCCAGTTCTCTTAATATCACATTAGAATTTCATCTCAAGAGGCCAAGTCACTGAGTGTGAGAACTTTGTATGTTTAATGAATAAAACGGGGAATGAGAATGTCTTAATAGTTGCATTAATGCTCTTCTTTTTTTTTCTTTTTTTTGTTCCTCGCGCCTCTGTACACATCGTGCATAATATCTAACCTGACCTGATTCCTTCTCCATTTCCATAACGACCCTCTGGATCTCGGTGGTATTTTGTCTCATTTTGTGCTGCATTGAAAAGCACAGGGTTATTATTCTTAGATAGGGTCTGTCTGTGATTCATTGGCAGGGAGAACTGGTGATACAATGTACAGATGCCCTTCAAAGATCCTTTGAATGCTTTGAAGACTGTTTCACAGCTTTAGGATTTATAAAAAAAAAAAAGAATAAATTGCAGATGTTGATTAAAAACAAAAACGTTTTAGTTGTAATCTTAATTATTTTTGTCACCCAGTAAATATAAAATAATAGTTTTTTTTCTCAGAATTCACAGTGTTTTTATTTTTATTTATTTTTTACATGTGGCACTAACACTCTTCTTAAAATAATGACTAATATCATCACTCATGATAATTATAGAGGTAATGTTATCCAGGCCAGCTTTTGTCCTGTAGTCTGAAAAGATTATGTGGCCATATGTATGCTTTTCTGTCACAGCCAAGTTAAATGACTACAATAAAGCAGGGTTTAATCTACAGCCGCTCAGATATGGAAACATGATATCCAGGTGAATGTGCTGTTTACACACTGTTAAAGCCACAACCAAAAACATTTCAGTTGCTACCAAGTTTAAAATAGAATCTGAAATGAGTGCGAGTGTTTCCTGCTTCTGATGCATTGTTATCTCATGTGTTGTTTTCCGCACATCTGTGACATCAAAGATGATCAAACTCTTCCACTGGCGGTGAGAACGGAGCCAATTGTCAATTTTAGAGCATGGCTGCAGAGAGTTGCTCTCATTTATTTAACACATGTCAGTGGAATCAGCCAGGGATGTCAGCTGATGAGGTCTATTTCACAGTCGGAGTCACGTTTCACTTCCTGGATGTAACTTTGTGACCAGTGGCATGACCACTCAAAACTAGTGTCACAAATGTGGAACTAGATTTAAAATGTTGATGCAGAATGTGGACTTTGCAGAGTCCTGTAACAATGTAATGTTAGCAAACATTAACAAAGACTGGTGACGCGTTGTTATAGCACTGTAGCTGGATATCTCCTGTGTATACTATGTAGTTCTTTTAAGTTTAATCCATTATTAACTTTAATCTGGGACTTGCTGTGCCTTCGATCCTTTCAATCGACACCAAACACCAACGCTGGTCACCAGCTGATAACCCGTCATGATTTATTTATCTCCAATCCACTGCTTTTCATTCAAATTCATGAAACTATAGACTGGAATAGACATAACTCATTCCTGTATCTAGGCCAGTGTTTAGTCTGGGACATCCAGGTTCATTTAGTTCTCTCTATGTGATAGTGTCACAATCCATTATTCACCAATGATCAAGTTTTAAAGCAGGCTTGTTGTGTAGATTTACACAGCCAGCTAGAAGACAAAGACAAGTGTTTTAATGCTTTTTCTCTGATGGATGTCTGTTTTCTTTTCTTTCTTTTTTAAGGGTTATTAGTGTTTTTAGTTTTTAGATTAACAAGTGACCTTAAGTCTCTTTTTTTAAATAAAAAACTCTCTTTACGTCACTTTTATATATTTGTACCTACTTAAATTTATACTATTACAAAATGTTTAATCTCTGAATCAACTATTCTTCCCTCAATCATCAGATAAACACTATCAAAGAGATTTATTTATTTTTTTATACTTTTTCCTGTGCTTGTTATATATATATGTTCTTCCTTTAAAGTTATTCAGATATGTCCCACCCCTGCCACCCCTAACATTATTTATTACTATACTCAATCACATAAAGTTTATCACTTGCTGCACTGCCCATCAGGGTTAAGATAGCGGAGTGGTTATTTTTTCAAGTGGAAGGTTGAGGGATAGAATGTTGGCTCCACTAGTGCCTAATGTGTCTTTGGGCAAGACACTTAACTTCAAGGTGCATGGGTGTGAAATAGCTTGACCCTTAACCCTAACCCATGAAGACAAGATACAGACTGCTTCACTCAGGTGGAGCTAACAGCAAAGCTAACATGTTTCTGCCTCATATCTCATTTACAGATCCTAAAAGTCATCCACACACTGCTTTTCAGATGCTTTGGTGTTTCGTTTCACAGCAAAACTTTAGGTTGAGACATTAACTCCTGTCCCAAGAACAATATTACTCTTTTTCTGATGGATTCAAAGGCTGAGTTGCACTGTCCTCTATTTTTCCCCCCAAAGTTCACACATATCTAAGTTTCAGAGAAAATGTGACAGCCCAGTTTGAACTCATTCACTGAAAAACAATAAAAATGAAAAAAAAAAATTGTAGTTGATATGTTACTAAGGACATCAATTAGATCGAGATATTTGCTGGATATTGCCCACAGCAACACTGTTTAATCAGACTGTCAACCTAATGTGTATTATCATATCCTGTTTGAGAAATGTAAAAATATGTTAATTGCCAAATCTTACAGTATCTTATACCCTTGCAGCTGTTTTCCAGGATCAGACTTTATGACTCACTATATAAATATTTTATCTGCACCATAAATATAGCTCCAGTCTATGATGTTAGCTTTGGTCAAGTGCTTATTTTGGATCAGGCAAGAGCTGCAGACACTAGATTGTTTTTGGCTCATCTATTTTTTTCACATTTCACCTCTCTCGCCTTCTACTTTTCCTCAATTGTGTGAGAGCTCGGATTCGGGCTATTTTTGTTGGCAGCCGAGAAAGGAAACACTAATAGCAACGAGCAACAATGTAAAACAGATATTCAAGAAAAAAAATTGTATTACGACCTGTTTTCGATATGGGGTGTTGCGGTGTCATTAAATATGTAATCCAGGTCAACCTCTAGGTTAACAAGTCGATCATTTTAGTCAGTTAGGGTGCATTCACACCAACCCTGCTTAATTGAACCCTGGTTCCTTTGCCTGGGAGAAATAGCTGAGCCCATTGTGGCAGCGTATATGTGTTGTATGCAAGTATACAAGTCTGGTAGGATTTGATGCAGCGCCATATTTTGCTCTTATGTGGAGGAAACAGAAGTTGTCCTGCATTAACCAACAGATGAACGAGTTTTCTTGTCCATTGTTGTCTTGCCTTCTCCTTCAGTAATTCTTGATGCAGCGCCGCCTCAGGCGAGGAGGGGAATACATTATTCAAAAGGTTTGGTTCATTTAACTAAAGTACCGTGTGAAAGCTGAATGTTGCGACCCCCAATCGTACCAAGTCTGGCGGGCTATTAGGTATGAGAACGACCTTAATCGGTTCAATCGGACAATTGGACATCAGTATGAGCGGCCACTCAAAATGTTTGTGTACAATGCGATTTTCTTCCGGTTATCAATTTTTGTTCATTAAAAACAAGCCAAGTGACCTTTGAACTGTGCCATATTTGCACATTTCAGAAATTAAATCCAATTTGAATCGGATTGCTTATAGGTTGTGCTGAAAAGAAGGATATAAGACACTCAATTTCACATTTTTATAGCCTCTCTATGTGTTTCAACATAGCAATGGAAAAAAAGCAGTATAAATGCTCTGTTTTCTAAGGGTTAAAGGACAAAGTAATATATATTTATGCAAATACACATAGTTTGAAGCTTGTTCACGCTTCATCATCCTTTAAAAATCCACTATTAGTTGACCTCTACTAATGTCTACTAACATCTCATAGTGTTCAAACTTAAGTCTTTAGTGATGTGTATGCTATAAATTTCTCTCCGAAGGTTTTATTTACCTGACGAGACTTAAATTGGCTCCCTGATTTCGTCTGTTGTTACACAACTTACCTTGAAACATGAGCCGTGTGTATCCTTATCTGATGCTGCCCACGGTACTCGCCAGCCGGCCGCTGACAGGCGTGCGAGAGGTGGCAGACGGGGTTGTTGAGGATGTGTATGTCTGCGTTTGTGCGGAACTGTAGCTGTAAGCATTTTTTTGAAGGTGCCTCTGCACGATAGTCATTCATATACGTGTGTCTTTGTGTGTTTGTTTATGCGAGTGTTAACATGTGTGACAGGTGCTGACTCCTATGTCGGAGGTGAGGTCCCACCCACCCTCCTCAGTCTAGGTGTCTGCAGAGGTTTGTATCAACTCAGCAAGTGATAGGGTGAACACCTTTTACCCCTACACAAACTGACAATCACACACACACCCTGCCCCCAGATATCATTAGCCTTTACACTAACAGCAGGCCTCAAGACAACTTGGGAAAACGGGGAGGGTCATGAGCATGTGTTTTTAGCGATGAATACAAATGGAAGTGTTGCGCATTTCTTGCTGAATGTCAGTAATGTCGCTGAAGTTGAAATGCCAGATGACGCTTGTTGGCGAAGATGTTTACAGAGTGACTCACTCGGGTGATGTGTATCAGCTGCTTAGAAATGGAAGTGTCGGTACTTTAATTAATAAGCATTCATCACTTTTAAGGATGCGGTCACACATAAAGTGTATTAATGTGCCGGAGCGCCTGTGTTGCAGAAAAGTTTTATTTCTGTAGTTCTACAGGAGCAAAAGTCTTCAAATAAGTGAAATTAATTTTGAAGCAGTTTTTTTTTCTTCTTTCATTTCTGATATTAGCTAAGTAAAAAACTTCTGGCTTCATCTCAGCATCAGTGGGAACACAGGACCCAGGTGAATGGGTTGATTTCTTCGCCTTCTTCATTTTTGGTAGCGATGCAAATTCCTGCATAATTTCCAGCACAACCTTTTGTCCATTAGCATAGCTCTTAGCCATGATTGGTTTTAGTGAACCTTACCTTTTACCATTTGGAAAATAACTCAGTATATGTCCTTTGATCTACTGAATCAAAACTTTGATTGCAAGAGGATCCAATGTAAAATATCCCAAAAGATTTGGCCCTGGAAAGTACGCCGCGCTCAAGCAGTTTCTTCTCCGGCGCTACAGCCTGATGGATGCCATGTTGTCCTTGCTGGGCTCGGAGGACGGAGCTTTCCTTTTCCCGCATATTTTCCTGAGACAGCTCCCGCTGCCGGTGCGCACGTCCCTGGCAAACTCTCCGTGCCTGGCTGCTGGCGATTTCTGCGGTTTGGCTGAGGAGGCGGACCGCGACCTGCTGACTTGTGCGGCTGGTGAGCACCTGTCTCACCTTAGACAGGTTTTCCGGCGCCTCGACGAGCACGGCTTGATTTTCAACACTGCGAAGTGTCAGTTTGGGCTGCCGGTGATCGTCCCTGCAGGAGTTTTTGGGCATGGTAAACTTCTATAACCGTTTCCTGTTTCGTGCGGCCCACCTCCTGCAGCCACTATACGGGGCCCTGAGACTGAAGAAGGCTAACGACCAGGTCGACTGGACCGCCGAACGAATCCAAGCTTTTGCCCAGGCTAAGTCTGCCCTGGCCAACGCGGCGCTCCTGGCGCATCCCGTGTCTCGGGCGTCCATTGCTCTCACGACCGATGCGTCGGACGTGGCCGCGTGCGCTTCTCTTGCTTGGGTCGCGCGTTTCGGTTCCCCGTCGGACATCACCTCTGACAGAGGCTCTCAATTCGTTTCAGAACTCTGGTCAGCGCTGACAAGGTCTCTGGGCACACAAGTTCACCGTACTACCGCGTACCATCCTCAGGCTAACGGCTTGTGTGAACGTTTTCACCGGTCGCTTAAGGCTTCGTTGCGTGCTGCGCTCTCGGATGCTAACTGGGTGGATCGTTTGCCTTGGGTGATGCTCGGGTTGCGCTCGGCTCCTAAAGAGGACCTGGATGCTTCACCTGCCGAGTTGGTCCTCGGTCAACCGATTCGTGTTCCAGGGGAGTTTTTGCCTGAGAGTTCGGCCCCGCTTTCATTTCCTGTCGCACGTTTTTCGTCCGAGGTCGCTTTTGCTCCGGTGCCCGTGCACCACTTTTCTCCTCGGTCGTTCGTGCCTGTGGAGCTTGCGTCGGCTCGTTTTGTTTTTATGCGCCATGACGCTCACCGTTCGCCCCTCCAGCCCCCTTACGATGGCCCGTTTAGGGTGCTGGAGGCGGGCTCTATAAGTTTTGTGCTGGATATGGGCGGGCGTATTGAGCGCGTGTCGGTGGATCGGCTCAAGCCGGCTCATTCAATGGCCGGGGAAGAGGTGTTGCCGGCCCAGGTTCCCCGTCGGGGTCGCCCCCTTTAGTGGCCCCTGATGTGTCTTCTCCGGTTGTGTGTCCTGATTTAGAGTCTGCTGTGGATGGTGTCTCTCCTGCCTGTCGCCCCCCTGCGGTTTCAGACGTGGGGTGGCGTAATCGTTTTGGCAGGCTGGTTAAGCCTTCTAGGAGGTACTGACTCTTGCCATGGGGTTTCCCTCTGGGTGTTCAGGGGGGGGCTGTGTGGCGGGCACTGAGGGGTGTGTCTTCTCACCCAGTGGGTTGTGGGTCAGGAAGTGATGTGGAAACAACAGTGGAAACGTGTTTCACTTGTGTTTTCCCCAGTTTGTTTTGAATCAAACTTTAATTAAAGGGTGCTACAATTATACCTGTTTTTTTGTTACTGCTGCTCCGATCTGCATTCACACACATCCCAGCTGTTACACCTTCTCACTTATCTTAACATAAACTCAGCAGTAGCTTCACTTAGCAGTGAGACGTTTAAAACCCAAACACATCACTGAATCTAAGGTGCAGCTCAGCGATCGTGCAACACGCTGGATGTGACATATGATTTACGCTTAAAAAGTTGTCATTTACATTTTTATAAACAGTCAGAGAGAGAGATTAGTCTCGAAGCCCGCATGCACATGGCTGCTGTTGACCTTATATGGGCAGCAGGTGCTGGCATTGCAAACTGTCATTTCAAGTATCCATATCCTGATTTAGGTCTCTTTCAGTTTAAGCTTTTATATACACACACAGCTCTGATAGCCACCGACTGAGGAGCTGTGCTGCTGTGAATAACTGCACATAATATACAGTACAAGGGTTTAATGCAATGCGATGAATAATGAGCCCTGGCATGGTGTTTTGTTGACATCTGATTTTTGCAATAATGCTGTGAGTATCTGAGTTTTAAAAGAGGGTTCCTGCTCAGTATAGACACATACGTTTATTATATACAGTCCTTAACTAATTTATTAGACCACATGTCATAAAAACGAGAAAACGTCAATATTTTAGAGATTTCTAAAACTTGTTTAAAACTAACAATGTATTTATTGTTATTTATTTGAAAAATGTAGTTCAACTTTTATATCCACATTTGAGTCGGCTCACATTCGGCTTCTTCTCTGAGAAGTCAGGAATTAATCAAACATAACATTCAACCACTAAAACAAATTCTTTCTGTTCAGAAATGCAAGTAAATAACTATAATTTGACATCTTAATCAATAAAACATACATTTGAGTTAAAGAGCTTCTACATACTGGTGTATAAACCATTACAGAAACGTAAATAACAATTTCGATGATTACCAGTGCTGTATATTTAGGGCAGCTGTGGGTTTGGGTGGTGGTCTAATGTTTATTAAGCACTGCATGTTCTCAGAAGCTGCAAGAACCTCAAACAAGGCACCATTTTAAGAGCATTTTAAGAGTCCGCTGTTACTTTGCCTCACAACAGTGCACAGAATAAATTCATCATTCATAATTAATTGAGTAATCTCCATTTGATTAATCAGACACAGTGAGACTGTTATTTCCTGTAAATATACACTCACACACTCACTGTAATTTGACTTTGAGTAAAGTTTGTCCATCGATTTGTGTTGTGATTGATTTTATTTTTAAATATTCACATCTGGTACAAGTTGTGTGTGTAATATTCATTTTACAAATGCAACAGGTGGCCCAAATGGTTTTCAGCCTGCATTTTTTTTTTCACCCCCCTGAACATTTTCTTTTCCTTGTCACTGTTCAACATTACAGTATTTATTTTCACTTTCTTTCTCTCACACATTCCTTCCTAGAGAGCCAGGCCTTGGGCTGCCAGCGGAAGACGTGAACTCAATCCTGGGAGCCAAGGCCACCGTCAGCCCTCCATGTTTAGAATAACCCAGTAAAAACTCCTGGGAACTGGACTGTGATCACACCGGCGCTGGCAAAAGAGAATGAGTGAGAGGTAAGATGAGTGAGAGGTAAGTACACAAAGGAGGTTTTTTTTCCCCTCCTTTTTTCAAAGAAGAGGTTGAAGTTGTAACTGAACCCAGGTTGAATATGTGGAGAAAAAAAATACACATGGCAATTAGAGATCTCTTGTGGGTTTGTTATCTACTCGGACGTGAATATCACATAACTCCCTGATCATGACTGTTTATCCTTGTACTTTGGTTGTGTCACACACACACACACTCCCAGTCAGCCATTTTCTTTGTTAACATATCTGCGTTTATTTTTGGGTTCACTTTTGAGATTATGTCATTTTACTGTTTTCGGTTAACGTCAGAGTTTATTATCGTTTTAATTCAAACATTATCAGTGTTTTCACTTTGAGTCAGCAGGTTTTAGGGCATTGCCGTTACTCAGGTCAGGCACATTTAACAGATGGGTTTACATCATTTTGTTTTGTTTTGAGTCTACATAATGCTTGCAACATTATGTATAAACAATGTCCAAGACCTTAATGATGCGGCATATACACGGAGCATTTGGTTTTTATTGTTCTACATCTAATCATCATTGTTTTGACAGTAATGACACATGAGTATTTAAAACTTTATATACAGTTATGTGTTATGATTTTCTGTTTTGACGAATTTCGAGACAGATTTCACTCTCTGACAAGTGAATCGATTGCATCAAGAGTTGTTTTTTTACATTTACGAAACCGACTGACCTTTTAGCCTTTCACATATGTCAAAAACTGCATCGCTCGTCTTTAACTGCAATATGAGCAAAACTGAGTGGAACGAGTTGGAGTAAATTGGCCACCACTGTAATCCGCTGCCTGTGGATCTACAGTGTATACCGCCTCTGCGCTGACACGACTCCAGCAGTAAAATGTCACATATTATTTTAAATCTCTCCTCTGGCTCATTATTCTTAGGCGTGCTGGCTCCTCCTCGGTGCCCCTGCGACAGTGTGTGCCTTTGACACGCGCGGAGGAAGGACGCACTATCAGTTTTTCTAATTACTTATTGGTCATGATCAATTAGCAGCATTTTAAGGCACTACGGTAACCTTGTATAAATACATTGGGGTTCAACAGCCATCATGGTTGACAATTAAATTGGTCTGTCACTGCTGGGCCCTTCATTAATCTCAACTTGTCATTCTTGTTTATGCTGGTTCTAATGGTTGTGTGGGTATGTGAGAGGAGTCTGCCCGAGTGCGTGTGTGTGGTCTCGGTATTACTCATGTTGTGGGGACCTGAATTTCCTCACGCAGTGACATCTTGGGTATGTGTCTTCCTTATGGGGACAAAAAGCAAGTCCCCATAACATAAATCAATGAATTTTAAGTTGATGATAGCCTTTGTTTTTCGGGAAAGGTTATGGTGAGCTTGAGGTTAGGGTTGGGATTTGGCCCAAAAAGTAGTCATGGTTAGGGCATGTGTGCGTGTGTACGGGGGTATAATCAAAACAGATTTGTGACGTGAGAGAGGTTAGAAGTCGTGTGTATGTGTGTCATCATGTGCACACGTGTGTTTATTTCGCATGGATTTACACATGTGCATATATTTATACATGCGTGTGCATGGACGTGTGGGATGAGGAAATCTTTTTTAATCGTAACTGTCATGATGAAGCTAGTTGGCACCCTGAAGCAATTACCTCACATGTCCTTCAGTGTTTTCTTTAAATTGCTCGGCGCTGTTTCGAGCCTTTCCAAATGACTTTCATAATCGTGCAGTAACGTGGTCGTTTACGCCGTTTTAGAAAATCCACACTCACTTAAACCAACCTTTACGCCGATTGAATTAGACAGAAATGTTGTATTGTATGTTGCGTTTAATTTCAAATGTGTAATCCTCTCACTGTTTCCCTTTAACATTTGTGTAAAATAACAGTTTTATGGGTAAGTCAGAGGCTAACAATTTGTTTTACTTTCATTATTGGTCATTTTATATGAATTTTTGTTAAAGGAGTGCTTAAGTGTTGTCTTAAATTAAGTTATAAACACACACACACAAACATGTAGAGGCACACTCTTGTGTTCCACTGACCTTTTCCCCCCTTCTCTGTCATCTGATCGTCTTGGTGTGACCTCCCTCTTGGCAACAGGGGTGGGTTGGCATCTCCGACCCCCCCCCCCCCACATCATTGTTTGAGTGTATCTGACTGAAGACAAACAAAGAGTCTTGTGGATGTCACCCTGGACCGTATTTACATATGAATGTCGGCACCTATTTTATAACTTTTCCACTCCGTATACATACAGCTTTCAACAGCGAGACCATGAGTGTGTAGTTTTTCTGGATGTGTGTATTTTTATGTGCGAAAAGGTAATGATGTATGTGGTGTGTGAACTTTTTAGAACATGGTTCATGATTGAGAATGAGAAAACAAACAAGAAAAGATAATTCATGAATTGAGAAAATAGTGAACCCACCGACACATTTGAAGCAGAATAAATATGGCAACTGAATTGACAAGGCACTATGTTTACTTACCGCATGCAGCGTAAATAAATGTTCTAAAATTTAATTGAATAACACTAATCTGCAATGTTTACATTTGAGTTACCGTCTGTAAAGCACAGTTAGTAAGTAAATATAACAATACTATGATAAAATAACCTATAAAAATAGAATAATTCAACATTTTCAAAAGAAACAGTTCTGTTACCACACGTGTATGAAAATTATTTAAAAGTCTGATTTAGTCAGTAAATAACTAAGTGACAACAATTGACCTGGCAATTTCAAGTATATCTATTTATGATTGAAAAAAAACATTTCTGAATTAAATAGACAGCAGTAACAAGCGCAGTTATTTCGTATTAGTCCTTTGTTCTTAATTGCTGCCAAGAATAGACCAGCAAATAATGACTTGAAGAGGAGGGAGGAGGAGGGAGGAGGGTCACACTAATGCAGACAGACTTGTCACAACCCTGGGTGATGGGCATATGGACCCAGACACAGAGATACTCCTCACTAATTATGACTCCCTTCTACCAAGTGTCATGTCCATGTGTGACTTTATGTAAATGTGTCTGTATACACGGTGCTTGTGTCTGCAGAGGTGTGAGCCGTGAGCTTAGCGAAGGTGAGACTCCAGCCTAACAAGTTCATAGTGTTTTTCTCTATTTTATTTTATTATTATTGTATTTTTTGTGTTTTTTTTTACTACACTGTGCAACTTTTATTGCCAGCCAAAGCTCAGAGTAGGACCTTCTGGTACAGCTTGTTTCATCAGAGGATGTTTCACATTATACAGTACTTTTTTTTTTTTTGTAAATATTGAGCATGTTTGGGTTAAAAAAAAAACAGAAAAATTAATTGCAAGGTCAGTTCCTGATTTGCAAATACTCTGAGGAGGACAGGATGACAAGAATAGCCTGTCCTCTGGTCTTACACTCTCCATGGCCCTAAACATTTTTCTTCATAACTCAAAGCAATCAACTAATAAAACTTTATAGCTCGCAATCAGAGGGAGCTGTAGCTGGGAGACTACTGCGTCCACTGAACATGCGTGACTTTTACATTTAATGTAATAGTTTGCATTGTGGTTACAGTATCATGGGGAGCTTAATTGTGACAATCTAAGATTCTGTGACTTGGCTGCATAAAAAAAACCAAAAAAAAAACTCCTTAGATATCTGTGTTTTCTGGAATTGTTTAAATTTATAACATGAAAAATCTCCCTGTCCCAACAGCAGACTGATCCTTGTTAGGTTTGCGAGCTGATAACTGGGGGTAATAACTGAGGGAGGCTGGTTAGCTGTGATTAAAATTCATATTCTACATCTCCATCACATTTGCATAGCCACGGGACAGGCCTGCAGCTCTCGGTGTCAGCGACTGAGCTGGTGCTGCGCCTGCTTTTGTGAAAGGAACGTGATGGATGAACACCGCTCACACATCAGTGAACGTACGAACACACGTAAACACATAATGCATACGCACGACCCGTAATAACACACTCACAGTCAGCCTGTGTCTCCCTCCTCTCCTCGCGTTCCAGCTGAGTAAGAACAGGCCTGCATCATTTCACCTCAGGGTGCCTGCCGGGGTCAGAGGTCGTGTGTAATGGCCCACTGCATCTCCCAGCACAGTACGTCTACTCCAGGAGTCGACACACTCCGCTACTCCCTTTTCCTCCTCCCAACCATTTTATCAAAGCCAATGCAGTGGCAAGGAGTGTGTGCATATGTGTGTGTGTATGCGTCACACATATTTGTTACCTCTTCAGGACCTTTTCTGGCTTAAACACTGATCTTTACAGGACTAGTAGTCCTTATGGAGACCAAAACCCGGTCCTAATGAGGCAGAACCTCATTTCTGAGGAACTGTTTAAATTTAGGGCTAAGATCTGAAGTGTGGTTAGGTTAAGATTAGGGTTACGCATCACTGGTTATCTCTGTGTGTGTGTGTGTGTGTGTGTGTGTGTGTGTGTGTGTGTGTGTGTGTGTGTGTGTGTGTGTGTGTGCGTGTGTGCGTGCGTGTGTGAGAGTAGAAAAAGCTATGATCTGTCCAACAGTTATAGTCTGCCTACTTTATTTAAATGATGCGTCAGTTAAGAAGAGATCAGTGTGAAGTTTATAGTAATTTACAGTATGTAGCGCCGACAAAGATGTATAATAATATAATTGTTATATATATGATCATGTAATCATTTTAATCTAATAATTGTAACAGACAAGGTAAGTAATTAAACATAGCATCAGTGCAGTTTGTCCCATAACAACTTTTCTAAATGTCTCATGAAGTTGACTCACAAAACATATGGAGACATTTAACTTGGCACAAATTCACAGTGAATTAAATTAGATTAAACTTTTTTTTTTCTTCCACCAAACAGTACATACTGTACAGATAACAATATGATTGACACAGTCACACAGATGTTAAATAAAACATAACAAAAGTGTTCGGAAAAGTTCTGTTTAAAAAAATAAATTGTATCTCCTCCATTTATCTTTTCCATCCAGATGAGATGCAGTGATTCTCTTTGCTGCTTGATCATCAGATCATTATGGGATGAGACGGCACATTTCATGCACATTTAGATATGTTTTTGATTTTACATGAACAATTCTGTCCTCCACCAGCATTAGATACAAACACAGACTCATCAACAGCGGCAGGATACATTTCAAGCACCCACAATATAGTACATTTTTATTTGCATTAATTTATTACTGCGTGTTTATTTTGTTGAATAAAACGGTTGCAGTCAAGGTGGGGAAACTGTCACAGTTAATACAGACGGGGGATTAATAATATCCTCTGGCAGATGACAAATTGTGGTTTGATACAATATTGGTTTACGGTTCTCCTGAGTTTCACTGAAGACCTCGTCAATACTAATCAGGAACAGGTGACCGTGACTAAGAGGTTGCAAAAAAAGTTTATTTCATAATTTTATTTGAGATTTAACTTGAGATTTTATTCGAAGATCATATGTGTATTTTATTTTTCAGTGATTATCCTGTTGAACTAACACGGTATTCTTTCACATTATGTCTCTATTTGGCATTTGGAAATGGACACAGCATTAAACTATGCTGTCCACTGCTCTCTCTCTCGTTAAAGACAGTTTTTCCTCACCCTCTCCGTCTAATTCTCACCTCTCCTATTACCAGTTGTCTCCTGTATTCTCCTCTTTTGTTGCAGCCTCGCTAATTACATCAGTAGTAAAAAACAACAACGAAAAAAGGGACATCACTGAGATGTGTAACAGCAGACCAGGAGCTGTTTTTTTGAAAAAAGAGGGAGAAAAAAATAATATATTGGTAGGAAGGGAATCATTATCCCTCAGACTTGCTTCAGCAAAGTACATGTTCGTACTTCACTTTGTTCTTTTATATCCCCTGTTGTTGCTGCTGCTGAAATGTGTTGTTTTGGGTGAGATGACACATAGCAATTGGGCCATTATAAAACTAATGGGATATGCTTATCTGAAATAATATACACAACTAATGTCTGCTTCGTGTTACATGCTTTTAGCTTTATTCAAACGATGCAGGGGTTTGTTTTGTTTTTTTTTTTTAGTGTGAATATCTGTTGTGTATTTTTTACAATGGTCTACAAAAATACAGCGTTTGTGAATCAGTGTATGAAGAGATAAACCTCCGAATAACTCAAAATCACCCAACGCCAAGGTCTCAAAGGAATAGCAGCATTTATATACTGTACTTGGAGGTTTCACATTACAAATGGTCACGCTTTTCTAAAATGAAATGCGGTCAACCTCGGTTATTTCTGTTTGTTTGTGGAAGAGCAGTATATGCTTCACAACTTTTGTCATGGAGATCACGCACTTTATTAAAAAAAACTCAATACAGTCTACGTAATGGCACATTTAGATTTTCTGACTTTACCATGCTGACACATTTTAAGTGAACTGCTTTTCCCTAAAACCCCCTGGTTACTGCAGCGATGAAAGTCAGTGGAGAGACGGGCAGACAGACGGTGATGGCCTCTCATGCGCCTCTCATGCTAAAGACCAGGGATTAGCGTGTGTACTGTATGTGTGTGAGAGAATGAGAGGTAGCTGTAGCTAACTAAGTGATGCAGTGATGTCATATCCCTCGTATTTTCACATGGTAACCCGATAGCTCGGTACAATCCAAGGCGAGCAATTTTTGGCTCAAGCACACTTGACATAACAGAGAGATAATTGTAGACTTTGTGTCCGTGGACCCTCCAGAGATTCACAGGATCAAAACCCTCTAAGATTTCAGACACTTTGATGATGTGTTAATGCCTGGAAAAACATTAACCGCTTCAGAGATCACACATGGAATGATGTAAATATAATGTGGTTCAAGTTAACGGCCCCCTCATTTTAGGAGATGATGTAAATTTAGTTAGTTTGCTTTTTGAGATATTTTGTCTCAGCTGCTGCCAGGGTGTTGAATGTAAAATGCATTAATAGCATTTTTTCCATTTTCACACCTTTGATCCACAGAGTTGCCATTATAAATGACTTAGCGGGTGAAATTATTTTGTGTAATGTAGTAATGGGAAATGCAGTGTATAGAGACTAATTCTGTTGAGGTCAGTAGAACTCAGTAATTATCATTAAATGCCAGATGACAGGAGTCTTTAGCTGATTTTTCGGACGGGATGTGGAAATAACGCAACTGTAATAGTAAATTACTGAGATTTATTTAAGTTTATGTGCACTGGTGACATTAGTCGGATTACACATGGTATTTTGCAGCAGTTGGACATGTTCACACCAGGCAGCTGGCTGGTGCTGTGCAAGCTCTGTGTGCTTTACTAAGGTTATGCACAAAGATTCAAAGCATTTTATGAGAATAAATACTTGAATAACCTGATATATTTGGATCATTCAAGAGTAATAATAGCTCTGGCCTCTACACACTCACTGGCGTCTTATTTTAACATGTGAATAGAAACTTAATATATTTCTAAATATCAATATTGACTACAAACCCAATTATTTCTCCTATGAGGACAACGATTAACAAAGAAAAAAACACTGGTTTTGCACAATACGAGTACCTCACCTTTCATAATCCTGAGAACAGGCAAATCCCAAAAATTCCACTTATACAGCAATATATCGAGCAAATCAAGAAATAGTAAGAACAAAATACTTTTCAACTATTCAAACTACTGTGTTGACTAAAAATGTGAAGAAAACCACAATTACAATAATTATTAACACTGTGCGTCGTGACATGGGGGGGGGGAGTGGCAGTTTCTTTTACAAGGATAAAACAAATGTTTTCAAGTCACTTAGTTGCCTTGAAGCTACACAGGAAATGGTAAAAATGTCTTTGAAAAGTGTGAGAGAGTGAGAGTTGCGTGATTTTAAAACTATGTTTAAAACCTAACAGTTATCTTTATATTGCATGACACCTGGCATTAGGGACAAGCTTCGGCAAGTGAAAAGTCACTTTTCCTTAAGGATTTTCCATGAATGTCTCATCAATATTTAGCCTCGGGCTGTATGTGTTTTATTGTTTTATTTTTTTGTGGAAACGTCTCATTAGTTTATAGGATCTGTGTTCTTAACTGCACGCTGTCTGAATTAATACAGTGTAATTACTACATTCAGAAATGCCAAAGACAGTTGATGTATTTGAACCCATCAGTGATATTAAATGCAACTTGACATCAAAGCATCAATAGCACAAAGAAAACAAGAGTTTCCAAATTGCTATGACATAAATCAATAGTAATTATGGATATTATTTATAATAACACTACCAAAGGAGTGATGGATATCAGCACAACTGCAGTCCAGCTGCAGAACTGTCGCAACTACATTAAATGAAGCTTTGTAAACAGACTCATCCCAGAATTTTAATTCTTTTTCCTCCATCATCTGATGTTTTTATGAGCTTTGGCGATCCTTATCCTTCACGTGCGACTGTTTTTTGATGCAGCTTATGATGTTGCCTGACTTTGATTTATAACTCGGAGACAAGTTGACAAATTAAAAGTGGCAGCCGTGCAGGAAGTAGCACCAGTAGTAGTAGTAATATCAGTGGAAGAGCATGAAGTAGCATTAATTGTATATATAATAATAGAGGGAATGGTAGCAGGTGTTCTGTGCTGGAGTACATTATCATTTGTAGTGATAACAATGATGATTTGAATAAAATAAATGTCAGATATCAGTAAATCAGTTGTTTTTTAACCACTAGCCTTTGGTTGAATGATAAAATAATGTAAATGCAATGTCCAATTACTGCCTGTCCTGGAGGTTTCACTCACCTTTTATGGTCTTCCCGCTCTGAGGCCACTTACAGTCTGATGTGCAAATGAAGATGCAGTGGCGAGTTCTTTTAAAGCAAGAGTGACACTAGATTATGCATAATTCTGGCTTGAAATAGCACCACACTTGCACTTATATGTGTATTTATTGTAATATAAAAGTCACCTTTTATGAGGATTCTACTCAAAAGAGTGTGAAAAAATGCATATATTAAAATGTATTTATAGTTTCAGTCATTGTGCTTTGTATAATAGTGTGTGCCGTCTGTGTAACAGTAGTTGCATTGTCAGTTGTGTTGATATTTCAGCGCCCAGCCTCGTATATAAGCGTATATGTGCTTGTTATTATTTATTGCAGCAGACGTGTCACGTCTTGTGTTATCTGTGCATGTAGGAGTTTAGAATGTTCACGCTGATTTATGGCCCTGAGGTTTAACTGTGTATATTTACAGTCTCATGACCTGAGAATGACATCCACTGGGCTGAGCAAGGAGGGGAGAGGGGCGGGGGTCATGTACTGTAACACACACACATAACATGTTTAATCTTGTACAGGCACTGCAGAACAAATATTATTCTGCTGAAATCTAAAATTCTTTTTTTCTCTTTCTTACTATATATAACTCTACAAGTGAATAATAATAATGCATCCGTTGTTGTGATACACTCGTGTTGTGATCACGGTCATTATTTACTGTGATTAAGTTAAACCTCTTAATGGTGGTTTGACAAAACGTATTCGGGGAAATGTGGGCTAATTGCAGTTGAATTAGATCACGCAATCCTGGAAAGAGTGGTTACTAAAAATGCAAATGACAACACTTCACAATAATCAAGAAAATTACTTGGCGAAAAAAAGAAAAAGCCTGAGCGTTAAATAAGATGACAGCTTGTTGTTTACTGATCCCAGCACCCAGAGGTGATGCTGGTGGTTCGACACCTCAGCTCCAGGCTGTCACAGGGCCCATTTCCAGGGAGGCAAAAGGTGCATGGCAGAGAAAACAGTTCACATGGATTTGATATCACCACTGGTGGTGGTAATTTGTACTTTTGCAATGTCGTGCTAAAAATGTTGAGGGGTCAGTGTGTGCTCGTGTGATTTACGTGTCTGTGTGAAACTCTATCAGGATAAATCACATGACCTCATTTGCGGTCGACACTGTCGATACAGTTTCTTACCCTGCGCTCTCCCATTTTATTTTTCTTACTCTGCTGTCACAGCGCATATGCTGCTCTTTCATCATTGGCTTCTGTTCTGCTCTTTTGTCTAATTTTGCTCCACCTCTTTCTGTCCTTACATCTTTCCTGCTCCTACAGCTGAGCTTCACTGACCCCTTTACTCGAGTTCTCTGTTTAAGAATAAAAACTGAAGTGATCATTGTGACTCAGGCTTTTGTTTTTAGTGACTTTGTTTGAGTCAAGATATCGTTAGTATAGCTGAGCATACTTATTTTGCTGTGTTTGAGTGCTGTAGTTTTGCCCATGCAGACAGTTGTCATCAGTCATGAAATATTGGTAACAACACCAATGCTAATATACACTGAAAATAGTTTTTGTTGTTGTTGTTTTTACCCTTTTGATATTGACTGCAATTTGAGTTGATTCTTCCATACACCAGCTCTGAAGTTAAAGCTGGGCTCTGTAAGTCTGGGAAATATGGCAACCTAGCAGGCTGCACCTCCTCCCATCAGCCATCTTGTGTTTCCATCATTGTACAGTTTGGTTTGGTTTCGCTGTGCCCGATGACCCAGTCAGTGACATGCAATCCAATCCAGTCCCAGTTGCACTAAAGTTCTGTACAGTCTAAAATCTGCACATACATAGTATGCACATAAATAGACAAACAACATACACAACCATGAGAACACCCACAAAATTAGTAAAACAACACAGATAAAAGTCTTTGAAGAGAAGAAGTCTTTCTGAGATGCGTAGCATGACGTTGCACTGTTGCGCTGACAACCTCCACCTGCACCGTGCCATTAGCCCAAGGGAAGGGTACTGAAAAACAAAACAGTTAGGGAAAGTTATTTTGGTACTATTCGTAATGGAAACGCAAAGAAATACGTACAGAAACACGCCAAAATCTCCATCCCCAAAACACTTGAACTAATCACCTTCCATGAAAACGGGAATTTCAGCCGCACTTTCTTTTTTCCATGAGTCGCTCACTGATTTCTGGCTGTTTCAGTGGTGTTTGCCTCTTTTGCCTTGTCGCACTGTGACTGTGAGAGGTCACACATGCTGCGCGCAGGTATCAGCAGGTCAATTGGTGATAGACAGGTATGGCAGGGAATTACTCCCCACCCTTTATGTAAATGATTTGTCATGTTTAACACATGTTTTGTGAGGGCTGCAGAAGACAACATCGTTTTGCCTTTTATTGTCAAACAGCTGGATGTATTGATGGCTAACCCTTGCTTTAGTGAACAGATGTGAGATTGACATCCATCTTCTCCTCTCGCTCTTGGGTTAAAAAATAAATAAATAAATAAACTCACAGTTATTTTCTACAATATTGAACTACTCCTTTAACTCTGCTTCCCCCACCCCCTTCTCTCCCTCCTTTTTGCTCTCTGTGTTTGGAGATTCGAGCAATCTGATTGGTCCAGCAGGAATAAATGCTGTGAAGCCAGGCTTGGAGAAGGAGTCACTGTGTTTTATGAGCCATTAAAGTTTTATTCATCCCTGCACCGAGGCAGCCTTCGGCCATGGGGTCACCATGCTTTAAATAAACTCCCATCATTCCTCTACCCCCCTCCTCTCCAATATCTGCCTTGCACCCTCCTAAAACCCCTCCACCCACAGACTTAATGGACTGTTTATTGTTTGATGTTCAAGTCCGACTTCATCATTTTTTCTCTCTTTCTCTCCTTCTCTCTGTTTTTTGCCCTCCACTGGTGTTCAGTGGTGTAGAGGTTTGACTGATGTGGTCGGTCTGTGTTTTCGTAGTACGTGAGTGTGTGTGGAAGAGAAAGTGAGTGTGTGTCTCTGCTGTGTGTGTGTGTGTGTAACTTACTGATTATGTCTCTGTCCACTCCTTCTACTCTGACGGCTGCATTTCAAACTTGTGAGGGAGAAGCCTCGTATGGCGGAACATCCACCGTTGTCCAAAAAGATTATTAAAAACATCATTCCGTGGCTCACATCTGCACTGGAAGACATTCCTATTATTGTCTCAATAACTTTGAATATGTGTTCGTCTACAGTTGAAAGTGCTCCTAACTTCTAAGAACTGTGATCCCTAGATGTTTTTTCATATCGCAGAGCGATAAGGATTTGCCGACGCGACACTGTGGTCTGCCTCCTGACAAGAAGATGTGACATCATGTGACAGGGTGCCACTCCTGTTTGTTCCCTATGTTAAGTGTAGGCTGTATCTTTACCTTGCGAAAGAACGCCGTGATAACTTTTCACACTTGTAAAAACCAGTCTTGCTGTTTTGGGAACAGCTATGCAGTGATTTAACCTTTAACCTACAACTATTTATCAAAATGGACCTTAATGGATGCAAATGCACATCCCCTTTTTCCCCTTCACTTTATTACTGGTTCCGGTCTTTTCATGCTATTTTTTTGACAATAAGCTTATCTTTATACTTTGACGATGCAACAGTTCACCATCCTGGAGCCTGTGAAGATCTTTCTGGCCAAGAGGGACAGGGAGTTTGTAGAGTTTCCCCTTGCATGTTGTGTTACAGCTGACCCTATCCTCAACTTTGACCCATGACTCCAGCAGAGATCTGTCATGAGAGGGAGCTGCTTAACACAAAATGGAGCCTGGTTCAAGAGTCAGAAAGCGAGAGGGAGAAACGTAGACAGAGCAAGAGAGGGAGAGAGGCGCACAGGCGACTCATTTATCTTCTCTCTCTCTCAGCTGCATTTTTTTTTCCCCCTGCTCGCGTTTGCTTTCTCCTTTGTTTTCTCTGCACAGAAACAGTTGCTCTTTCTTTCCTTTACTTCTCTGTTAACACTCCCCGGCTTTCTTCTTGCCCTCCCTTGGTTTCTTTTGGACAACAGCATGCAATCGTCAGTGGCCACCACAGGTACGGATTCATGGCAGCCAGGACCAGCAGGATTCTGGGAGGGAATTTGTGAGACGAGGCATTAATGAGAGGGACAGAGAAAGGCCTCGTCAGCCGGCGAGAAATGTATGCAAATGAGATGCACACACCAAAAGGACCCTGGGTAGGCAAGGCAAGCACCCGGCCGAGATCCCGCTGAGCTCTGAGGAAGATGAGCGGCTCAGGTCAGAAGAATGGCAACAAAACACCTCCTACTTCTTTTCTTCTGCTCTTTCTTTTTTCTTCATCCTGCATCTGAGAGGGCAGAAAAAATGCAAACAGGTTAACACAAAAGCAGAGAGATGAAGTGGTTGTTGTTGTTGTTGCTTTTACTTTAATTACTAGGTAGATAATTTATTTATTTTATAGGTTTTTTTTAATATTCATCTCTGTAAGCACAGTAGCATGTGTGCAATAGCAGTTTCAACACGTGTGTTTTACATCAAAACTTTGCACAATTTTAATTAGTCGTGATTTATGAGAGTTAAAAATAAAAGATAAAACTCAAATTAAGCTCTGAAATTGTGCTTATTGAAGTCATTTTTGTTAATAGAAAAAAAAATAATAACATTAATTACTTATTACTTATGTCACTTAATTTGGTAATTATACTCCTTAACTGTTTATTTAATCATCATAGTGTAGAGTATGTAATAGCACATGGTGTAAGTTTCAACAATAAAATCCATTTGTCTGAAAAGACAAAAGACGGTTGTTATTGGCACATTTTTTTTTTTTTTTTTTACACATTTAATGCTGAATTTGGTTTAAATTCACTTCCAGCATTTTCAGGTCTGCTTTTAATTTTGTATTTCATTTTTAAAGTAGTAAAATGCTTGTTTTTACATTAATTTATTTCTTTATATGAAAGTCTTTTTTTTATTGTATTTATTTATTTTACAAATCTATGGTAATAATGGGCATACTATCTAACTTTTAATAATTCCCAATACAAAAAGACAATTGACTTTGCAATGGGTAATTATATTTAATTTGGTTTATTTGCTTTTTTTTGTTTTTGGTCAGTGTCCACAGAAGATTATTAAATAATCTTTTTGCAAACATTTAATAACAAATCGTTTTTATCCTAATTGAATTCAAATTCTAAATTGCATAATAAACATGAAATAGTGTAATTTTCAGGGGTTTGCTTGTGTTTATTCACATCCGCCGCTGCTCCTCCTCTCCTCTCCGCATCGCTCCTGCAGGAGTTAACGCACCGCTGACTGTTTCTGATGTAACTGCCGCTGCAGAAGAGAAAAAAAAAACAGAGAAGGGAAATAAAGAAAACGAATAAAACTCGGGATGACACATCGGTCATCGCCTCGATAACGTTTGGGGAGCGTTAAATGCGCCGCCGCAGTTTGAGAGAGAGAGAGAGAGAGATGGCGCACAGATGAAAACCTCCAAACACCGTCTCCTTCGGGCTGGCGAATAAACAAGAGGAAACAGGAGGAGAATAAAAGAAGAAGAAGAAGAAGAAAAAAAAATCCATTGAGTCTTGGGGAAGAAAATGAGAGTGGCACCTGATGATGTCGACTTTGACACGTGTTAATTGCTGCTCAGCTCTCCTCATTAGGGAGTCTCAAATTATTTTAGCGCTCCGGGCCACAACGGCTTGTTTGGTTTGTGAGGAGAAGAGGCAATCTGGCCCAAAGTTAACCAGGCGTTATAGAGCACAATTTATATTCGGCTATTAAACAAACATGTAAAATAATAAATAACTAATTATTAAAACCAAACAAATGTAAACATATACAAAAAAAAACAAACAAAAAAAACGTAATATTGTTTCATAAAGAAACAGAGTATTTCTACAGTATTTTATTTTATTGTTGTATTATGATACAGTGGAATTATTTTATTCCCAATCAGGACATTTTGTGCTCCATGTTGCGCTCTGATAATCAAAGATTTACAGTGAAGGACTTTGCTTGTATTGCTAAGTCAATAAAATGGTGAAAATCAATCACATCCTCTGCATATATATCCTGCATTTAAATATCAAAATATGTGACTTCCACAAAAGTATGCGCAGATATTCAGTAAACAATATATGCATATTTGTTTTTTAATTCCTTTTTTTGTGATTATAATCAGATACGTGTCTGCAGCCTCGAGGTCAGACTGTTCCTCTATATACACACACACACACACACACACACACACATGCTGATTCAGTCCAGTGCTTGTGCACCCTCCCTCATCCATTCTGCAGGATTACTTGTTACCTGTTGACATGTATTTATATGGCCTTGCATGGTGAATTATAAAGCCTTTGTTATTGCCCTGGCTTGGGGTCGGGCCTCTTGTTTATGACACCAGTAATGGCGGTAATTGTTATTGTTGAGATTACCTGTCAAGAGGACCTGGGTGGTGAGCTTGGGGAAGGCGTCCCTCTCTTGACAAGGGGTGACAGGGGGACGGCGAAGAGGACAAGGGGGTAGAAAGATGTGGGAATGGAGGCTGGGACACCCTGATGGCTTCTCCACTGATAATCAGCTGCCGTGGCCTGTGGGATAATTCAGCTGTCAATGCCACCTAGCAAGTTCCAGCATCAGCCAACTGGGCCCCAGCTGGCGTCACTCATTTGGACTGAAGATGGGGATGAAGGTGAAAATAAGGGTGAAGAGATGCTGGAGCAGGAGGACACAAAGGTGTGGAGACGGTGTCTTCCTGTCTCTCTCTGGGTTGGCCTTCAAAATTAATAAATTGCAGTTATTATGAAACAGATTGGAGGAGGAAACATATCAGCTTAAAAATGTTTATCACACATGCATCTACTTTTAGAAGCCTAGAAGAAGCTTGTATCCCCCTCCAACTGTTAGCTTTTCATTAATTACACATTACAATTTGCGACAATACAATTAGCAAATCAGAGTTTGCAGGTTAAATTTAAAATATTTAAAAAAAAAACATTTAACACATGTTGGAAACAATTAATATATTTATATCATAAAAGTATTTTTTTTTTAGGAGAACTCATGGTAATGTTCGTTAATCTACAATACAGGGAATATTGAACTGCAACTTGACTTGAAAGCATCACAAAATAAACATGCAATCACAATATCTGTCAGGAAAATCACAATTAGATATTTGAGACACATTTTTAAGCCATTTTCAAGCATTTAGCAATAGCGAGTGTTTCCAACAGAGTTTGTTTAAGATTTCAAAGACCACATATTATTCCCAATTTCTTATGTTTTATTTATTAATATAAAATAATCGATATTTACTAAATTTATTGACTGAATGTGTTTCTGTTTCTGAGTGGAACAAATATGTATGCAACTGAAACTTGAAGATTTGATTGAAAACGCCATCACATTAACAGCATCAACGTCAAATTTGTGATAGTGTTGGGTTTAATTTTCATTTAATACTTTATGGACCTAAATGAGATGTTTGTGGCCTGTTTTTTTTCTTTTCTTTTTTTTTGTACGGTGCAACCTAATTCCTTCTTGTGCTAGGAGAGATCTCGTTGTCTTCCCGGACACGTGTGCATCATAAAGAGGGCAACAGCAGCTAAAATGGCAGGCAAATCACTTTTCGAATGGTTTTGGAGCAGCTATCAGTGTCATCCCTGAAAGGCTGTCTTTATCAATGATTCTGCCTGATGGAGTGGGGAGGTGTGGGTGGTGGGGTGTCCTATCTGTCTCTGAAATCATACATACTTTGAGGGCTGGGAGCTGCTGAGTAACGGTCAAAGATTTGGAAAAGCCGAAGCCCCCGGGTAGCAAATGGCAAGCTGTTTCTTTTTTTATCTGTATTCCACTGTGGAAACACAGGGTTGTAACACTGCACCACTGCTACTCCACTGGGATAATGACACCGAGGAAATAGTGCCAGGAATTTGTCTCCACTGCTTTTTCTTATATATGATATGAGGTATTTTATGCACGACTGAAAGACTTTTGGTCCATATTTTTTATTCACCATGCAGAACATGATTTGAAATACACAGGTCTTTTCAAAATGTAATGAAAGGACTGAAAGGTATCATTCACTATCTACTATCTATCTACTGTTCTCTGTTGTTGTATTATCGAATTATAGTTTTTGTCTGCTGAAAAAGTGAAGTTTCTGTCCATTTACTCATCAATGCATACACTATTTCACCCTATTTCACCCACCTAGGGCTGCAACTAATCACCCTGTTCATTATTTTCAATTATTTCCTCTATTAATCATTTAGTTGTTTGGTCCGTAAAATGTACTAAACTTCAAACTGTTTACAAATGTCTTCTTTAGGCCAAATATATTTGATTTGAATG
Source organism: Microchirus variegatus (assembly GCF_963457635.1). NCBI lineage: Eukaryota > Metazoa > Chordata > Actinopteri > Pleuronectiformes > Soleidae > Microchirus > Microchirus variegatus. Next base: position 8,481,671 of record NC_139812.1, read on the forward strand.
GAATAGAGGAGCAGAGAAAACAGAAAATATCAGAACTTGTTATTTAAATAATTGAAACTCAAAGCAATTAATTGAATTTCACGGTGAGCAATTAATTTAGATGTTAATTACTGTAGCCCCAAACAAGACTTGTTTACTCTTTTAATTTACATTTATATTGCAGATCTCACGTTACGCGGCAAGGCAATATTTCAGGATGTGACAGAAGAGAAAATAAACATGACGGGGAGTTTACAAGAAACGAGTTTCACCATGTTTAGGTTCTTAAAGATTTTCTTTTTTTTTGCAGATTTGTAACTCCAATAAATCCATGTTGTGTCTAACTCTTTTTTGGTTTTGAACCACTCCTGTTTGTATCTTGTTGTCAGGGACCATGAATCACGCACAATTACTTCATAACTTAATTTTGCATCATCGCATGTTTATTGCAATGGCCTTTGGCTGATTGACAAAATGGAACATCATCATCATCTTCATCATCATCTTCATAATCATCATCATCATCACGACTCCACCAAGATATTTATATTAACGCGATCATTCTTCGATATTAAAGTAAAGCACAATCTCATTTCTTATTCAAATGATAGCATTAGCAAGTGTGCATTTATCACCAGATACAGGAGTGAGGTTATAAACAATGCCATTCATTATCTGGCCCAGATGCAGGGCTTGTTGATTAAAGGGCTTTGAATGTAACAGCCACACACACACACACACACACACAGATGGGTGGACATTAGGAAAAGAGAGAGGCCATCTGAATAGGCTGGAGGGACATTAACGGCAACAATGATTGATATTTGCCGCACAGGCTTTTTAATGGTATTGTTATTCCTCAGAGTTATACCCCGTCCTCCCCACGTCTCGTCTCGCAGATAAATGGAGGTGTAATAATGAATAGAAATTATCCTGATTATTTTGGTGGAGGTGGCGCGAGAGAGAGAGCATGCAGGGAGGGGGATGATTCATAATCTAACATGGAGCTTCAAGCTTAGTCATCAGTCTGCTCTGGATGTTCTTTAATGTTTGACAACTTCCTCGTGATGCAGGGTGCAGCTCTGAATGCTGGATTCATTTATTTATTTAATGTTTATTCAGATTTCTTAATATTAAGGAGCAAAAAAAAAATTATGTGTGTCATCCCATAGCAAGTAAATGACACTAGATACAAACCTCAAGCAGATTGATTACTGATCCTCACTGACATGTGATGCACAAAAATCATCCCCCCTTTACTTCATTAATGTCAGTGTTAGCAAAAAAAAAAATCTGCATTTAATATAACTTGGTAATATAACTCTGTAAGTTGCATTTTTGAAATAAAACCCCTTGCTTGGTTGACTTTAATATGTCATTAATAGCTAATAGCAGGCAAACGGATCCATAACTAAACCAAAATGCTGTGGTGATGATCAGAATAACTACTGTCTGAGTTTTCTTGAGAGCCTTCACTGCGGCTGAGTGTTGATCGTGTGCACAGCTGAAGTGGACAACGCCAAAACACATCATTTGATGTGGGAGGCCAGCTTGTCCAAAGCAGTTGTGTTTATTACGTACTTCTTTTGGCACCTGCTGCAGTGAGTCGGCCTGCCAGGACGCACACAAACACACACACGCACACATACAGTGTCTTCCAAAATCTCATCATTTAGCCACTTTCCACTTAAATGCTGGCCATTATCACTTTTCAATTATATTTGCACGACTCAGCTGTGTGTAATGCATCCAAAAACTACATTTCATTTAAAGTCACATCGACACATTACCCAACTGGAAGGCTTTAATAAAAAATAAAAAAATGTCTTAAAACAATATTAACAACCAGTGTGGTTTTACAGGTTTGAAGAATATTAAAACGCACCAGGGGTGGTGGAAATAATAGTTTGTAAGATGCAGTTTCAATTTTTGTTTTTGTGGATGAAATGTTCACATTGAAGCTCATAGTTATCTGACTGCTCATGTGGATTGATGAAAAAGTAGCCGTGTGCATTAATATGGAAAGCAGAAGATGCAGTGCGTCGTGGAATTAAACCGCTCACTTGATAATTGGAACCAGATCAAATCATGAACCAGTGAAGAGGCACAGCCCTCGTATATGCATACAGTGCCTGATAATGGATATATGAGGGTATTGTTTCTGCTCGAGCATACAGTGTATTTATAGCGAAATTAGATTTAAATCAATTAAAAACGACACCATCCACGTTTGTATATACTGTATAATGACATTACTTTCAAATGCCAATTTCTTCATTCTGTAACTGAAGCAATGAAGACAATAGTGTTGATCCTCTATCGTTCATGTTTCTCATGAAGGTGTCCTTATTAAGACATGACACCAGCCCTGAGGAGGAGTCTATGTGTCCTCACCGTCGTCTCACCACTGCTGTATCTGTATCTGTGCAACAGTTACCAAATAATAAACCACCAGGAACCACGAGGGACATGGAAGTTGTCTGTCGCCTCTTTAACTCTGGTCTTGATGCTCGTTGCCTGTAGCTGTCACCTGTTGTTACGCGCTCTCTATTTCTCCCCCTCTTCCGTTTTGTCTCTCTTTATCTGTCACTGTTGTGTGTTTTGCTCACCAGTGGTAACTTTCATTCCTCTTGTTTTGCTCAAAGAATCATTCTATTGACTTTGCTGTTTTTCCAGCTTCTGCTGCCTCCAATATCACTATTCCTTATTCGTCCTCTCCTACATCCAAAACACGGGGATATTTCCTATCCTCCCTTCTCTCTTTTTTTTTAAAAATTCTTAAATCTCTCCAATTCACTCTTCCTCTACTTCCTCCTCCTTTTCCTCCTCTACATGTTGTGCATCCTCCACTCCCTCCATCCCTGTCTCTTTTTTTCCATCTCCTCGGGTGTAATGGTGTGATGCTTCCCTCCCCCCCCCACCCCTGCACCCTTCCACTCTCTTTCAGTAATCAGGGCCAGATGGAGGCAGAGATGGAGTGATGGAGGGAGGGAGGATTGGGTTTGGTCCTAGCAGTGTCTTAGATCGTGGGGAGCTGTCAGCCCTGCAGGGAGAGAGGAATTCTCCAGCAATAAAATAAGGATTTATCACCACTCTACCACAGCGAGAGAGGAGAGAGAGATGGAGAGAGAGGGGATGTGAGGCAGAAAAAGGGACAAAGAGATCAAGAAAGTCAGATAGAGACGGGTGACGTGTGAGAGAAATGGATAGAGAGAGGCAGAAAGAGAAACCCACAGAGGGACAAAGAGAAAGGCAGGAGGAAAAAAAAAAAACTCCTAGAAGACTCTTCATCATTGAAAAGCTTCAGACAGATGAGGGAGGTTGAAGGAGGGAACATGCACGATGATGGACTGATAAAGGTCTGGAAGGGGGGACCGAGCCAAAAGACAAGAGGAAAAACAAAATTAAGAGAGACAGTTGTGTGATGACACCCGCAGCTCATCTGCTCACTTTTCAGCAGCCTGACAATTTCTCTCTTGCCATCTGTAGCATCAGGAGAGGCTAACATCTGTCCAGAGAGTAATACCCAGTTGTGCTCATGGGGATGGGGAGTTAAACAAAAAGACTCAGCCTCCCCTACTGGGCCAAATGAACCTGCTAAAATAACTGCTCCCCACAATCGGCTGTGTAATTGAAACCAGAATGTGCAGGATTTGATAAATTGCTTGACCCTGCAGGAATGTTAAGGTTGTAAATTTTTAGTGCATTTTGGCCGTGCTGAGGTGTACATAGGTGTATGTTAAGAGCTCGTCCATTAAGTGTGTGTGTGCGTGTGCGTGTGTGAGAGTCTGAGATTCGCAGAGAACGGCTGTGTCTGTATTTATTGTTTCAAAACATAAAGGTCTGCCAAAGTTGTGTTGGGATTGCGAGACACACACTTATATTCACATACTGTATGTGTGTGTGTGTAACCACAGTTTGCTGGATTATATTGCACCTTGTATTTTAGTGACTAAATGCACTATACATTATCTGTTTTGCATCTACACTGGTTTGGAGATCTAATGAGAAAGCAATCACTATTATATGTGATGCCTAAACAGATGCATTTAAATCTTTAATACCAGGAGAACATGTATCTATTGTTAATTATTAATTAATGAAACCCTAATTTAATTATAATAATAGGCCATATCTCTCTTAAAGAGTGTATAAATAATCCAGTATATGCTAAATGTAACTGGGTGAGCCCCAGTCTGAAGGAAAGCTATTTCTCAAAATGGCTACATTTCTTACATCTTCCTTTTTTTTCTCTAGCAAATGGTTGCAATGAGTGTGTTTCATACGAATCTGACTTTATGACTGCTGCTCAAATGCCGCTCCAACTCTTTCAAATATTTTGTGGCTGAAAAAAAAAAAAAAAAAAAGTTTCTTTTTTTTTTAAATGCACTCAACGGTCTTCTGTTCACAACACAGTTTGAAAGCATTTCAGAAAATGTGCGCCAGTGTGTAAATCACTAACCCCGGCAGACTAAAAATGATGACTTTGCAGTCAGCTGCTCTGTGCAGGGTCAGGTCTTGAACATTAATGGTGTTCAAGAGTTGAGGGATGTTACACGCATTCATTCAGGCCCTTTTTTTTTTTTACTTGTGTGGTTTTTTTGTTTGTAAGTTTTTATTTCAGCATGTTCAGCATATACAGTGTCTGATCTTGTGTGATGCTGTCATGTTATGATTTTGAAGCAGGATAAGGTTAAAATGTCCTGGTTTTAAAGTGTTATACCTCTCTCAAATGGCCACACCCACAAAGATGGTGATGGCTGTCATGTAGAACAGTGGAATCAATGTGGTTGCTCTGTCAAATCTCTTTCTGACATCCAGTGTTGCTCATGGTTGCCATGAAATGTGATACAAGGAGATGTGCAGTTCATATGCTTTACCTTCTCTAGTCAGTTCAAAGATTTACGCAAAAAAAAAAAAAATTGCACAAATACTGCTCTGCGACCTGTCCAGGGTGTACCCCGCCTTTTGCCCTATGTCAGCTGGGATTGGCATCAGTACCTCCCGTGACCCTCATGTGGAGGATATAGTAGTAGAAGATAGATGGATGGGAATTCTGCTCCGGATGTGCCTGTCCGTGGAGTTTTACAGCCCCGAAACTGAAAAGTTAGTTCATTCAGGAAGAGCATTTCAATGAAAAAAAAAAAAAAAAAAAAATACTTTATAGGAAACAAAATCCACACATACCCATATTCACGCTACTTCTGAAACAGCACTGTAACACTTGTCTGTGTGCAGATTGTTTTTATCTGAAAATGAAATACAACGTATGGATGTATCCAAGATTAAAGACACACTTTAAACTTAACATTGCCAAAAGTTTTCTTCTGCAGGTGCCGCACCAAAACCTTTGGCAGACCTTAGTAGGTGATTATCCATTGTTCAGATCCTGGTCCAATAGTGAAAAACTACACCTATATGTTCTTCTAGCTGCCTTAGATCCTGTGCAGCGTCCTGGTTTCTTTAAATTCTGTTGAATGAAGCAGTTGCACCAGCATTAGAGCAGCAGCCTGGCGCTGACTATCATAATTTTTACAGTTTACAATTACATTGTAAACACAGTTTTGAAGAGAACAAGGACAATTGCAAATCCAGATTCCAAAATCCAGTGACATCAGAGCCTGAATGATTTGACTCAAATCTGTATACAATTAGCCATATGCAGACACTACTAAAGTTATGGAAATGAAATGTGTGTGTAAAAATCGTTCCCGCATATGTAGAATACACTCTGTCTTTCTGTATGTCAACAGTGCTGAGGACATAGGGAGCCCAGCCAGGTCCAGAGGGCATAGAGGGGTCAACACAATGTAAACATAGAGTGCTGCACAATTTATGATGTTTTGTGGCTGTTAAGACGAGGGTCTGCACATTCTCACAATCATAATTGCTTTTTGCAGCTTTTCAATCAATCCGACATGGTGGACAATGTTTTTGTATTATTTTTTTTTCTTCACCCCTTGTCATCAGCGAGACTGCTCTGTGTGTCAGTCGCTTCCTTTGTGTGTATACGCAAATCTCCAGCAAAAGTCCAAAACTCAAACAAACTTTCTCTCGGTTTTGTTGTCTTTTTTAAAAAATTTTAATAATTCTCTTGCATTGTTTTTCTCTGTGTTTTGAAAACTACGACTTAAGCCACTCTGGGCAACGGAAAAAGGGGAAACCCAGTCACATATATTGACATCTGGTTGGACGCAAAGAGCATGCAGCTGGTTGGAAAACGAGAGAGCATGCAGCAACTCCACCCCCCCTTCATCTGTTGACAGTCGTTACCTGTGCCCCAGCGGGCCCTCGCTGCCCCTAGATAAAACGACCTCTATCCAGAGCCAGACGCATAAATATTTCTCTTTCTATTTTCCAAAATAGCTTTTAATTTTACAAGTTTTATGACCCTAATATTAAGTGCATATGTTTTACAAGACAGGGTGTCCTCTGCTTCACCCCACGGGTTCCCTATTGGACTTTTTTTTCTGTCTTTTAAAGAAAGAAGGGAGGAAAAGTAAAAGGCATAAATGGGGAAAAGGTAAACCAGAGGAGGATTTTACTGCAAATCTACATTTCACCCGAATCCCCGGAGGATTAGTTAATGTTACATGTGGCTTTTCTTTCTTAGCAGTTAGCAGTTCAGATGTAGCAATGCTAATAATTTTACGCCACGCTGAAAGCACAAACATAAACAATGGCAGACATGAAAATAAGCATAACAAGAGGGTACAAAAATTATTTAGCAGGGTATGAAGCTAAGTATCCCACGTGTTGGCTTTTAGAGCTTTCTCTGCAACTGTTTCGCCTTTCCATGTGTATCAGTGTTCTTAGCCTCTCCATGACCTCTTTTTCTCTTCTCTCCCTCAATCTCCTCCACATCACCCACATGTGTTTCAGTGACCAGTATAGGGCACAGAGCTCTGATTCATCTCTCATGCTGCAGATTTTTGATTTTCATGAGGATACAGTGTGTAACCAAGCAGCATGCGGTCACTTGAAAATCTCTCTTTCTGAGAAAATAATCGAATCAAAATACACTTTATTCTGAGTGAGGAAAAAAAATAATTAAAAGCTTAATAGAATCAATTTGTTATCTTCCTGTTGCTTCAGAGATATATCGATCTGAATATGAAATATCATTAAAATACTTTTTGAATAAAATAAGTTGTGGATTCATACAAAAAACTTTAATTTACCTTAATTCCAGTAGGGGTATAAAAAATGTTTTACATTTTTCTAATGTTTTTATTTATTATACGATGAAGCAAACCTGAATATTACATTTTCCTCGACAGACACAAGTGATGTCTTTCATTTTATACACAAACAGCCTCAGTTCCTTGTGGCAGAACTTACACAAATGTTGGAAACATTCTTCTGAAATTTGTGTACATGTGGACATGCTTTTTATTTTTATTTTTTTTTAACATGATGTCTACAGATTTCTCAGAAGCCAGTTTCACACAGGGAATCTCTCTGTCTACCAAATCTCAAAGCTGTCTGAGTGAAAGTTGATTTGGTAGCTGCGGGAGGTCAATGAAGTGAACTCATCATCACACGTGTATTCTGCCTCATGATGTTGGTGCATTGTCATGTTGGAAGTTGTTAAAGTGCCACTTTAGTCAGCAACAACACTGATATTCTGTGGTTTTAATAAGGATACAAAAATAACTGATTTCATGATTCTCCTCTATCTGTCAGCACAAACCTATCAGACCTTTCTCCTTTAACCACTACTCTCATAAAGCCATTGCTGTCTAGAGTTTTATTTTATTGTATTTTTATTGTTTTGGGGCACCCTTCTGTCTGAAACAATGCAGTAGGCATCGGTCTCAAAAATAGTCAAACTACGTCGCATTTTTCTTCCTCACAATGTTTGATATGAAAATTAACTGAAGCGGCTAATCAGTATCTGCATGGTTGCATGGTTTCTCAGAGGTACCACATCAAGATTAAGATGCCTTTATTTTTATGTTTCATTGTGGGCTTCCATACAAAAATCTAAACAAAATGCCAGTCCTCTTAAAAGATGTGACGGAATATTCCCTAAATGAGTATTCACATAGTAAGTCATTCTTTTTTTAGTCATCGTGATTAAAAGGATGTTCATGTCCACATAGAGTGCAAATGCAGGAAATCCGGCAGATGTACAAAGTGTCCCTCATAAAGTGCTCAGTAAGTATTAAGAAAAAAGAGTAGAGGAATAAGATCAAACCAAAATGAAGTAAAACCGAGCTTGATATTGAAGGATTTCTGTAACTCAATCCTATTTTCATATCATTGCACAGTCAACGGCACAGCGTGTCCATGTGCCTCTCTGCAAGACATCCCGGTTCACAAGTGCAAAACAGACATCAGCGCAGGTCCAGCATTGCCTCAGATGAAATACGGCACAATAAATCCCCTCGTGTATATCTCCAACATGTTTGCATCACACCGTCCGCTGTGCTCAGATTCGGCTCCACTGGTGACATGAGTTATAGCACTCTGTCTGAAACTACCTTGTGAGGATTTATGACCGTGGCATACAACTCTGAATGGAGGAATATGTGGGGGGGGGGGGGGGAGACTGATGAAAGAGAAAAGTGGGACAATTTATTTATTTTTGCTTTAGATTGAGACAGAAGCATTTGGATGAAGGACAAAGGCAGGATTGTGGCAAAGATAGAGACTGAACAAATATTGTTATGTTGCAAAATGAGGTAGTCGCTCTTTGATAAAACACATCACAGAAGGATTTATTGCAAAATGAAAACAAAATGATGATATTTTCTTTGAGAATATCAAATAACTTGATGTCATCGATTGACAAAAATTATAAATCTTTAATGGCACCGTTCCTCTATCTTTTAGATATATTGAATGATGAACTTTGGAATTTTTGGCGAAACAGATGTTTTCAAATATTTTTGATAAATCGGTGATGTTCCTGAGGTACCGGTGGAAAAGCCATTTGTTTTATAGCTTCCACTTTACAGATGTGGAGAAAGGGAGAAATAAGAGTCGGGCAGAAAATGGAGATCCTTGTTTGTTCTTTACTTTGTCTCTTTTCTACTTTTTACAATGTGATTCCACATCTCACAAAATACACAAATGTTGAATAGCTTTTTTGGAATATATGAAATCCTCCCAAAACTGTGGAACATTTTAGGAACTATTCTTATTATTATTTGACAATGGTTAGAATTTTGTTTGTAAGTCAGTTAGATGGCATTTGTGTTTCAAAGAAGCACAGTTGACCAAACAGAATACATTTTAAATGTACATATATATATATATATATATATATAGCTTAGAGCTTGGAGAAAGATGTATTCTATGGTTGATATTAAAACTATTTAGTACTTTAAACTTCCCAACTGCTGTGAAATACATTAATACAAATAAATTAAAGTGTTAGTCTTTTAAATTATACTCTAAACAAACAAGAAATAATATTCCTTTCTAGTGTTCACTCTTATTGTTTACCTGTATCCAATTTCAGAATTGTGTTCTTTTATGGTTGTATTACAATTATTATGTCATTAAAATGAATTACTGAAGCTCTGTATTTGTTCAGATGTGTCAGATACAGGTAGATCTGCAGAACTCCCAACTATTTGGTAAAAAGAAAAACAACACAAAATGCATATTATTGTCCATGTTCCGTTTTTACCATTCAATGAAATAACTCAGTAAAATGCCTCTGATTTTCACCTTTCACCATGCAGCCACCGAGACACACAGTGTCACTTTAATGCAAACTGTTACCAAAAGCAGGTGTTGACTTGTGGAAAGCTGCCTAGTGTAAAACTGCTGCTCTCACCAGCAATTTCAAGTGTTAAGTGCCTTGCTCAAGGACACTTTTATAACTCTGAATAAAGAGGTTAGTGTCTCTTGTCCATCTTGTTCCATCCACATGTTTTTTTTCTGTGGAGGGGGGAGACAGAAAAGAGTTTGGCCAAGAAACAGAGAGACGAGTGAGGCTTCAGGGAACTTGGCCCGGGGCCGTTCCCCTACAGGGACGAATTGATGTCAAGTCTCTGTATCCTCGAGGATTAAGTGTGTGTTTGCTTTGTGTTTGCACGTGGCACTGAGGGACAAAACCCACATGTCGTCACGACTCACAAAGACACCAATGATTAAGCCCACGCAGACAGGGAGGAGATACGTAATCTCTTTACCTAATCTGTATACACAAACAAATGCACATCGTGTTTTTGAACAATTCAATTACCCCAGGATAGCAGCTCTGTGCTCAAACTGTCAGATATACTGTGTACAAGTGTGTGCCTAGTGTGTAATATCTATAGAATATTATTTAATACAGCTGCTGATTTTTATTTGAATTTTTCCACAAATAGTATTCTTCATTTTTTATTTTATAAGCCCTCACAGCCAACATGGTTACTGCAGCGTGGCAGACATGCAGCCTCTCTCACATGATAAATGTTCCTTTTTTTCTTCTTCTACTTCTGATATCCAATCCAGTAATTTTCTGATATTCAATCTAGTGGTTTTAACCAGTATCAGACCGTGTATTGTATCGACTCATCTCTCTCTCTCTCTATCTCTCTCTCTCTCAGTCTGAGTTGCAAAACCTGAAACACAAAATCCAGCCCGCTCTCCTGTTCCTGAAACTTTGTGAACTGATGCTTCAGTTTTCTCTTTCTATGCTCTGCTACAGACCATAAACCCCTTGGGCTTGGACCGCAATCCTCTAGCCTGTGTGTTTTAGAGAGCCTCCTTGTCCATAATGCCATATAACATAAACACATTGCATTTGATTGGTGGACATAAACATTGACTGTGGCTGGAGCACAGTTTAACACCAGGCCACAACTCATGGCCACTGCTAACGGGCCTGCTGCCATAACAGAGGGAAGCCAAGGTCGACCACTGCCCTGTGCACTCAGGGTCACGGAAGAAGATGAGAGATGAGAAAACTGATGTGAGGAGAGTGTAAATAGAAATTACACCTGTTTTTTTTTTGATTTTTTTAGACGTCAATAAATTGAAAAAGGGGTAGAAGATGAAAATAGTATATATACGTTAAGGTCACGATTTGACCAACTTTACCGGCATATTTAGCTGTGGCATGAGGAGCATTTTACACATATTTGCCTGTTTATTTTTTGCACTGGACAGTGAAAAAGTACAACCACTAAGGGAATTATCTGGTGCCTTTCCTCCTAGTGCCAAAAATACCTCTCTTGAGCACTTTTGAGTTTGCACAGCGTCAACACAACTTCACATGTTGGCACGCAGGGAGAGATTATTTGTAGTTGATGTTAAGACCTTGGCAGTCTGGTGTGAACCCTTAATATCTGACTGTGCAGAATCTGTGTGGTACTACAGTATCTATAGACACAAACAGGGAGTGAAGAGGGAGTGGGTATAGGTGGTGAAATGAGCAGCTATCTGTTAAAGGGAAGTTGCTTGTCCCAAATGGGACTGGTATATTTGGATTCAACAAACACTTTAATCTTGTTCATGTTATGCTTTAAAGGGAAAAGCCGAGGACTTAGGCGTGGACCCGAATGCAGAGCAGGACAACCAGGTATCGATAAGACAGTATTTATTATAATAATAATAAATATATATATATATATACGATGACAACAATAGCCGAACAGCAGTATACGTGATATGAATATATATATACATATATAACAATAACAATCTAGATATAAAATATAGATATAATTATAGGTATATATAGATATATAACAAACAACAACACGCGCTGTGTTAGCTAACGTGACAACGGGGACAGAGACAGTAACAGATTGAGTGTCCAGCAAACGCAACGTCGGCGAGAGGAACAGGAGGAAGCGATTCCGGGGTGGTATGGAATCCGCGGGAGACTCCGTGATCCTCTCTCGGCAGGAGACGTGGTGACCTGAACAAGGACGTGAGGTAAGTACCAACAAAGTCAGGATTTCTAGCAGCAAAGAACGAGAAGTTACCAAGCGAGCGAAAACATGGATCTGACACCAGAAGACGCGAAGCTCCGCCTTATAAGCCCACGTGATCGCTGATCAGGAGCAGCTGGGCTGGAGCTGCGCAGGTGGAAGTCATTCTGGTGTCATCAGGGAACTAGGTCAGCCACGCCCCCTGCAGGGTGGAGAGAGAGAGAGGAGAACACAGAGTGGCAACGAACAAAACAACAACAATAGGTCTGTGGTGCGAATGTGGATCGTGACAGTACCTCCCCCTCAACGGGCGCCACCTGGCGCCAAAGCAGGTACATCGGGGTGATTGCGGTGGAAGTCCTGGATCAGGGACTGTTCCAGGATGAATCGACGAGGAACCCAGGATCTCTCCTCCGGACCATAGCCCTCCCAATCGACTAGGTATTGGACCCCTCGACCGCGCCTGCGAATGTTAAGAATTCGATTAACTGTAAATGCTTCTCCGCCCTCGATCATCCTGGGCGGAGGCGGGGGGTCGGCGGGAGGGACCAGTTCGGACTCGACCACTGGCTTGATGAGGGACACATGGAAGGTTGGATGGATTCTCAGAGCTTGGGGTAACTTGAGGCGGACGGATGTGGCGTTGACCATTCTGTCAACCGGGTAGGGACCAATAAATCTGGGTGCCAGTTTGCGGGATTCGACCTGCAGGGGTAGGTCCTTGGTTGATAGCCAAACCTTTTGGCCAGGAACATATTCGGGAGCAGGAATCCGATGGCGATTGGCCTGATCCTGGGAGCGTTGGGACGCCCTGAGGAGGGAGGCTCTAACCTCCTCCCAGACCGCCTGGCAGCGCTCCATGTTGGCGTGGACCGAAGGAACCGCCGCGTCTCTTTCCTGGTAGTCGAAGAGGGGCGGCTGGTAGCCGAGAGACGCCATGAACGGGGAGACGCCTGTTGACGCAGAGGTGAGAGAGTTGTGTGCATACTCGATCCATGGTAAGAAGGCGCTCCACTCCTCTGGATGGCGGGCAGCAACACAGCGTAGGGCCACCTCCATATTCTGGTTGGCCCTCTCCGTTTGTCCATTAGACTGAGCGTGATAACCTGAGGATAGACTGGCAGATGCCCCCACCGCTGAACAGAACGCCTTCCACACCTGGGAGGCGAATTGGGGACCCCGGTCCGACACAATGTCCGTTGGAAAGCCATGAATTCGGAAGACGTGCTGGACCAAAACCTCTGCTGTTTCCATAGCAGAGGGGAGGGCGGGGAGGGGGATGTAATGGACAGTCTTAGAGAACCGATCGATGACAGTGAGGACAGTGGTGTGATTGTTGGATGTGGGAAGCCCGGTGACGAAGTCGACAGCGATGTGTGACCAGGGACGATGGGGAATGGGAAGAGGGTGTAGTAATCCAGACGGGGGACGATTAGACGACTTGCCTCTCGAGCAGGTGGGACACGCTGAGACGAAGGTGGTAACATCTTGAGACATGGTGGGCCACCAGAAGCGCTGTTTCAGGAGAGTGCGTGCGCCCCCAGGGTGGCAAGCCAGCTTTGAGGAGTGACCCCATTGGAGAACCTCCGAGCGAGTGACCTCCGGCACGAATAGGAGCGAGTGACCTCCGGCACGAATAGCCGGTCGGGAGGTCCTCCTCCGGGGGCAGGTTCGTTGGCTTGAGCCTCGCGGACTCTGGTTTCCACAGGCCACGTAGCTGCGCCGAGGATACAGGTAGGGGGTAGGATGGTGCCTGGTTCCAGCTCCGGAGGATCAGGTGAGTAGATTCGGGAAAGGGCGTCGGGTTTGACGTTACGGGAGCCAGGACGGAATGTCAGGGTGAAGTGGAAACGGCCCAGGAACAGGGCCCAGCGAGCTTGCCGGGAGTTGAGCCGTTGGGCGTTCTGGAGGTAGGCCAGGTTTTTGTGGTCCGTCCAGACGATAAAGGGTTGGACGGTCCCCTCCAGCCAGTGTCGCCACTCCTGCAGGGCCAGGACGACCGCCAGGAGCTCCTTGTTGCCCACGTCGTAGTTTCTCTCAGCCGGGGATAGCTTGCGACTGAAGAAGGCGCAGGGATGGAGTTTCTGGTCGGCGTGGTTGCGCTGGGAAAGGACCGCCCCTACCCCGGTGTCGGATGCGTCGACTTCGACCACGAACTGGAGATCAGGATCCGGGTGCGACAAGATGGGAGCGGAGGTGAACATCTCCTTCAGGCGTATGAAGGCTGATTCAGCATCGTTGGACCACAGGAACGTCTGCTTGGGAGAGGTGAGGTTAGTCAGAGGTTCAACAATGCGGCTGTAGTTACGAATAAAACGTCTATAAAAATTTGCAAATCCTAGGAAACGTTGTAATTGTTTCCTAGATGTGGGTGTGGGCCAGTCTTTTACTGCTGCGATCTTTGAGGGATCAGGAGCGAGACTACCTTGTTCGACAATGAACCCCAAAAAGGGAACCGACTGTGAGGACACTACACTTCTCGGCCTTTACGAATAGTTTGTTCTCCAGCAGCCGCTGGAGAACGAGGCGGACATGCTGGACGTGTTCCTCCTCCGTCTCCGAGAAAATCAGTATATCGTCCAGATAAACGAAGAGGAACTTGTCCAGCATGTCGTGCAGAATGTCGTTGACGAGGTGTTGGAACACCGCAGGAGCGTTGGTGAGGCCAAATGGCATCACCAAATACTCGAAATGTCCACTGGGTGTGTTGAAGGCCGTCTTCCATTCGTCCCCCTCCCTGATTCGAACCAGGTGATAGGCGTTGCGTAGGTCCAACTTGGAGAACACCTTGGCTTTGCTGAGGGGGTTGAATGCGGCATCTAGGAGAGGGAGGGCGTACCGGTTCTTGACTGTGATGTCATTCAATCCTCTGTAGTCAATACATGGACGGAGGGACCCGTCCTTCTTCTCTACGAAGAAGAAACCTGCCCCCACTGGAGAAGATGATGGTCGGATGAGACCTGCTGCAAGCGACTTGAGACCTTGACGGGAGGTTGGCGCCAGGTAGGAGGTCGATGCAGCAGTCATAGGGTCGGTGCGGAGGTAGGGAGGGGCTCGGTCCTTTGAGAAGGCCTCTGCTAGGTCGTGATACACCTCGGGAACGTTGGAGAGGTCTGGGGGTGCTGGTGGTTCCCTGGGTGATCTGGTCGAGGATGGTTGAGCGGAACGAAGACATCGGGAGTGACAGGAGACGCTCCAACCAGAGAGACGACCAGAGGACCAGTCGAACGACGGGTTGTGGAGGGATAGCCAGGGAACCCAGAACCACCGACGCCGAGGACGCAGGGATAAGGAAGAGCTGGACCTCTTCAACGTGGTTCCCGGACAAGGTCAGAGTAAGGGGAACGGTACGGTGAGTCACCTCGGCCAATAAGTTGCCATTGATCTCAGAAATAGTCTTAGGTTGGGTCAATGGTGTCGTCAGGATGCCGGTCTGTACAGCGAACTGAGTGTCTATGAAGCTTTCGTCAGCTCCGGAATCCACCAAACAAGTAGTGGCAATGTTCTCCTGGCCCCAGCGAAGTTGGGCCTTTAATGACACACGGGTGGGTGCAGGACTGGAGATGGTCAGGCTCACCAGCACTCCTGCATGAGCTGGTGAGCCTAGGCTTTTGGGCGAAGTGTGCAGGCGGCGATGAGGTGACCCATTTGTCCACAGTATAGGCAGGCTCCCATCTGCCTCCGACGCTGGCTCTCCGTCGTCGAAAGACGAGTGCGGCCCAGCTGCATGGGTTCCGAATGGTTAGGAAGATCAGCAAAACCAAAAGGAAGAGAGGGGACTACTGGTGATGGGGTTAGAGAAGAACCTCGGGTGGTTAGCTTCAGTCGCCTGTCACGGTTTCGCTCCGTGAGTACTACCGTCTAATCGAATGGCTAATTCCATTAATGAATCGAGGTTGGGTGCGACATTTCGTGTAGCTAACTCGTCTCGTAATTCGTCATTTAATCCCCGTCGAAATATTGCCCGTAATGCTGAATCCCCCAACCACTCTCTACAGCTAGGATGCGGAAACTGATTGCAAAATCTGCGGCCGACGATCTTCCTTGGGTAAGGGACAGTAGCTGATTAGCAATATCACAGTTTTGAAAATTATGGTCAAATACCCGGGTTAGCTCTGTCGCGAATGTCCCGAAAGTATGTCCCCCCTATGATACCCGACTGGAGGAATGCAGAAGCCCACTGAGCAGCTCGACCCGTCAATAAGTTGACGACGAAGGCTATTTTAGCATGGCTAGTAGGGTAAGTAGCAGGCTGCAAGTCGAACACTAACGAACACTGGAACAAGAAACTAGCGCACTTGTTTAATTCCCCTGAAAAGTGTTCGGGTGTTGGGACAAACGGTTCGCAACTCGTGTGTGTGGTAGGAGCTACGGGCGAAGCGACAGGAGCTGGAATGGGAGCGGCGGCGAGTGAGGAGGGCACCGGCGGCCTAACGCTAACAGCTAGCTCCCGGAGAGCGGAGGCTACGTCGGTGAGCAATCCCTCATGCCGACGGATAGCTTTGCCGTGTGCGGCGAGCGCCTGCATAACCTGGTCTCTGTCTGCCGGGTCCATGGTTGGTCAGATCCAACTGTTATGCTTTTCCCTTTAAAGGGAAAAGCCGAGGACTTAGGCGTAGACCTGAATGCAGAGCAGGACAACCAGGTATCGATAAGACAGTATTTATTATAATAATAATAAATATATATATATATACGATGACAACAATAGCCGAACAGCAGTATACGTGATATGAATATATATATATATATATATATATATTTAACAATAACAATCTAGATATAAAATATAGATATAATTATAGGTATATATAGATATATATCAAACAACAACATGCGCTGTGTTAGCTAACGTGACAACGGGGACAGAGACTGTAACAGATTGAGTGTCCAGCAAACGCAACGTCGGCGTCCTCAACGACTCTTCGTGGCAACACAGTTCGTAACTGTTCCTCCAGGGAACGGACTCACTCGTGGTGACGAAGAGTGGAGTCGGGAAGCACACGAAGATCGGAGAAGAGCGATGAGGCGATGCTGGTGTGGAGACGACGACGGAAGTGGAGAAGAACAGGAGGAAGCGATTCCGGGGTGGAATGGAATCCGCGGGAGACTCCGTGATCCTCTCTCGGCAGGAGACGTGGTGACCTGAACAAGGACGTGAGGTAAGTACCAACAAAGTCAGGATTTCTAGCAGCAAAGAACGAGAAGTTACCAAGCGAGCGAAAACATGGATCTGACACCAGAAGACGCGAAGCTCCGCCTTATAAGCCCACGTGATCGCTGATCAGGAGCAGCTGGGCTGGAGCTGCACAGGTGGAAGTCATTCTGGTGTCATCAGGGAACTAGGTCAGCCACGCCCCCTGCAGGGTGGAGAGAGAGAGAGGAGAACGCAGAGTGGCAACGAACAAAACAACAACAATAGGTCTGTGGTGCGAATGTGGATCGTGACAGTTCAGATCATTTTATTGATTATGCATTTACTTGTTTTGTTTTTTTAAGAAACCAGTCAATTGCTCTGTGTACTAGTTTATAATAGTTGGTTAGTTATTCTCTTAGTGCAAACTTTAGGAGCTCATTTGCATATTAGGGATGTCCTGAATTTCAGGACACATTGTCTGTATTGCACCTCAGGATCCTTGGACAACGTGTCCATCATTTGGTAAGATACTTTATTGTCATTGTAGTTATACAATGAAACTGCACATGGTCTGTATTTATAAAGCTTTTCCAGTCTCGATGACCTCTCATAGCTGCTCTACACTACAGTTTTGCCATTCACCCATTCACACCTATTCACTAACACTTTCATACAGCGCATCTATCGCTCATCTTTCATACCCATTCACACACTGCCGTGGGGTTAAGTGTCTTGCCTGAGGACACATCGGCATGTAGACGAGCGGAGCCGGGAATCAAACCCACGACCTTCAAGATGAAAGCTACCATCGCTGCACTGTGCCAGCTGCTGTGTCTGGTAGCTCACCGACAAACCATCAGCAATAAGCAAATGCCCTCATCTGAAAATGGTCCAGGGTCAACCAAGGTTGATTAAGCCCTGGGTTGCGTCCTGCAGCCAACTCGGTGTCTATTGTTTAGAAAATGTCATGATCTATAATTTTTAATCATTTAAATAATTATATTTGGGACTCTGGAGGTCGTATCACTCGGCAAAGTGTGAAAAAAAGATTACTCACTCATGTTTTTGTGGTCCTCCTCAGTCTAAGTACAGGAGATAAAACACGCAATGTTGACTTCCGTGCTCATTGTGACGTCACAATGCGCTAAATTCCTGGAATTGTTGAGTTCTTATTGAGCTCTTACACAAACTTCCAGCCTCAGATGATTAGAATTAGAAGCGATTAGAAGAGATACTACTAAACAGAGCATTATGAACAGGGCTGTTTTGGCAGGGTGATTGAACTGCTGTGGTGCTTCATCCTTATGGTGTTTTGACCAAAGCATGTCACAGACATGTTCATTAGGATACCAGGGAACAAGGTAAACTTGGAGAAATAGGGTATAGTATGATCCCTTTAATTTATTCATCCTTTCTTTGGATTATTATAATAATAATAATAATAATAATAATAATAATAATAATAATGCATTTTATTTGGAGGCGCCTTTCATGACACTCAAGGTCATGAAAGGTAAACGGTTTTATTATGATGATAATAAAACCGTTTACAGTGTCATTTCAGCCAGACAACAGCCATTACTGTGCACATGCTACAGTATTGACAGAATCTAAGGTTGTTTACTGTCACCTGATTCTAATTCAACTCCCTGTTTATGCTTGATTCACCAACATGGTGGTAACTATGTTTGTCTGGTCTGATATGCTTGGATTTCTACGCTTATTGTCAATGTTTAGCAAAAGTCCTTTAAATGTTTCCTCAGTTTACTATGAATCACATCACTCTGCTATAGCAATTGATAACTGAGCGTGGTGGATGTTATATTTAGAGACTGTAAATCCTGCCTATACTTTCAGCACTCACATTTTTGGGTTCGCACTCAGGTTACCATCTCACACAAGTGCCTCCTTGTTTACCTTGAAACTGTGTTTGGCTCATTGACGTCCCATTCAGATGCAGTGATCCTGCTTATCCGGAGCCTAATAAATTCAGCTGTGTTTTAGTCGGTTAGCACTAAGGCACCTCCGTTTCATCCATCATGGAGCTTAACAACAGCCATGTCTTCAGCTGTTTCTGCACTGCTAAAAGCTTTTCATGTGAAACCTGCAGCCGTGCTGTGTGTGTGTGTGTGTGTCCTGAGGGGTGCATGTGTGTGTGTGCTTGTATGCTGAGCCTTGTGCGTGTGTGTGTCCTGGGGCCTGCAGCTCTCTTTCAAACCTCTTATCAGATGGATGTGTTTGATAACTCTGCTGCCAAGGATTTCCCATCTATACATAAACAGACCTTGAAACACTGGCAGGTTGCACCGGTGAAGGCACATCATTGAACTTCTTACATGTTTAGCAGATCTGTTTCACCGCTCTTATGTCTCCCACCCTCCCATTCAATCACCCTCGATGCTTTATTAAACAATATATACTCGGTGAGAGAAAAATGGCCCCATATTCGATGAATGTCTCTCGCTGACAGCAGCGCTTGTTTATTTAAACATCATTTGAAAAGGTGGAGAATGTGAGCGCGTAACTCACCTCCCCGACCGGATCAGTGACGTCTGCATTGATGTCAAGCTAACTAGCAGCTTTGGCTTGCCATTGTCTTGTGGGAATCAATCATCCATTTGCATAACAAGCCATCCTCATGACACCAACGCCTCCACAGATGTCAGGCCTGTGAGGGAAGTTGCTACATTTTTTTGATACAAACATTAACATTGTGGTTTTGGTGGAGTCGTCCGTGTTTGACGCAATGTCATAAACATGATTTTAGGACATGATAAGATGTTTTTTCATACTCGAGCTTTTGGAATTTTTTTGGGGTTCCTGTGAGCAAATCCGTCACTCTGTTACAACTAATCTTATACAAGTGGTAAAATTGTGTTTTTTTAGGATTGTTCTTTTGAACAAATAACACAAAATCTGCTAGTTCAGCACAATTACCAATAGAAGTGTTGTGGCTTTATATTGGAACAAGATGATATCAGATGTTGAATATGAAAATTAAAGTTCATTTATATTGTAAACCAACTAAGTTGTTTTAAAAGGATTTAAAAGTGGATTATTGTGCAGTGTATTGGTAATGTACTTGCATTGAACGGTTGTAAATGATGCAGTTACTATATAAGTACAATGCTACATAACGTATACATTTATTACTTTCAGTCAGTCCCAGTTTTACTTTTATGGCTGAATTGGTATTAGACCAATGTCAACACACCCGGAGACTCCTACATGATAAACTGTCGATGTCATAGTCTTTTCAACAATTATCCTTTACATCCTGACTCAAATGCCATCGACAATTACTTCTGGAAAGTGAACTGAGTGATGAAGCAGCCAAAAGCAGCACAGACTCAACATCTCAGTGTTTCACACAAGTCAAACAAGAGGGGGGAGGGGGGGAGTCATGGCAGCTCAAAGACTCTCTTTCATATTTGGTTGGAATGGTAAGTGGCCGTTGGTGCTCCCTGCTGTTTTACGTCACAGGGGAAACATCTTTATCAGGGCGTATATTATTCCAAAACACAGCATCCTGCATGGAAACCATCCCCTCTGTCCTCGCTCCGCCGGCCTCTCTGATAGACTACATTGCTTCTTATAAACTGTCCATGGTCCATAAATTGTGCAGCGCTGAGCATAACACTGCACAGTGCCGGCCTGCAGGGACATGCACGCTCATGGCCCCCGCCTCTCCTCGCTCCCCTGGCTGAGTTTTGCTTAGTAAATTGTGCAATAAGATCCCAGGGTTTTTGAGGAAAGATTGTTGTGAGGCAGAAGTTTAAAGAGTGAGTGAGTCAGTGAGTGAACTCGGAAAAATAAATATAAACATTCTGAATATCTCGTATATACTTGATACATATTATTAAATACTATCTGTCTGCCTGTGGTTCATACCATATAGATGATGTAAACCCCATTCTTCACCGCATATGCCATAGTGTTTGTTATATTTATAAATTCACAAGCTTTACTTATTTTAATTATTGCTGACTTAGCATATTGTCAGTTGGTAGATTAAGTGGCTCGTGACATCCGGTAAAAATTACAATGTCAAGGCCACTGTCATGCCAATTTTTTCAGATGCTACTTTGCATCCTGCCATGAGACGAGAGTTTGTGTGTGTGTGTGTGTGTGTGTGTGTGTGTGTGTGTGTGTGTGTGTGTGTGTGTGTGTGTGTGTGTGTGTGTGTGTGTGTGTGTGTGTGTGTGTGTCATTTTCAAGATAACACAAATACACAAATAGTCAACATGCGGTCTTTAAGAAAAGTGGATTGTTGGCATGTAAAATCATGTGCATTTCAGCTGAGACACTTCAATGACCACCAGTAAGATTTATGACTAAACGCTCCTTTTAAAAGAACACGCACGCACACACACAAACAATACAAAGCAACAAATCTTACTCCAGAAATAACATCTGTGTTGTGTTGAAGAGTTGAAATGAATGAACTGTCAGACCGCAGCAGTGGGGCAAGATTCTGACATCCAAAAATAAGAAAGAGACCAGTGGACAGAGAATAATTATTACATCACATCTAAAAGTGTAATCTGTAGGTCTGTAAACTAAAAAACTGAAACTCTCATTCAATTGGAGAAAAGTGTTAAATCACAATAAGCCAAATGCTATTTATATAATAGTGAGGTTGGTCCCATTACTTTATGCACATCCAAATTAAATCTGAACTGTTACTCTTCAATGACAAGGTCACTGGTGCTTTGATTGTTTCAGTTGCCCCTGTGCTCTCCCTCTATCTCTCTCTCCCACTCTCTCTCTCTCTCTCTCTCACACACACACACACACACTAAAGGCTGCAATTTGAGCAAACAGAGAGAAACCCAGATGAAGACACAAATTGTCATGGTTGGAGAGTGGAAAGCGGATGACAGGGTGAGAGCGTCTGGAGCTGACATTTCTCTTTACCCATCACTGTTGTGAGGCTGACGAATATGTGAGCTGGAGAGCACATAATATTCACAGCCTCTGGTGAGAGGGTAGAGAGGAGACTTTTGACAAAGTATTTCACTTTACCTGTTTACTTAAACAAAATTAAACATGCAATTACCCTTCATTTGAAAAAAGATTTAAGGAATTGTTTTTGTTTGTTTGTTTTGTTTTTAATATTAAAGCAATTATATAATCCAAATATAGGAAACAGTATTTTCCAGCTTGCCTTCATTATTAGTATTATTATTATTATAGTGGGAGGCTTATCTGGTTATTAAAGCTCTGCCTACAAATATTGACCATAACAGGCCATGCCGTTATTATTTAGAGGAAATGTAAAAATTTAAATGTGTATTTATTATAATAACAATAAAGGATATTGACAACAATAGTGTAATATAAACCTAACAGAGTTTTAAACTGATTTAGGGAGGAAAAAAAGAGTTGGAGTATAAGTACCATATAGGTGAATGCTGTTTTGCCCGCATGTGCATCCATGAATGGAATATTCTGGGAAATGTATTCTTCTAAGAAAGCTGGATCCTATACATGTTGTTCATCACACTTAAAAATAATGAATTAAATCTTTAGGATGCTTTCCAGCATTTATATCAAGCACTCACGCTGCCTTTGTGAACTATCAAGCTTACTTACTTACAATTCCCTAAAACACTCACAATCACCACCCAAAACACACTTCTGAGATGAGAGCAGAGAGGGGATTGTGTGATGAATGGGCTGAAGTCGCCTGCACATACAAATGAACTAATGAAAGACGTGGATCTGGGCCAATCATTTATCAGTATTGTTCCTGTGGCTGGAATTCAGCCCCTCATGCCCAAAGTCTGCACTTGCTGCCTCGCAGTTTGCTTTTGGAGGCCTGAGCAGTCCGTTTGTGCAGTCACTGCAATTAAAAGTCAACAACTGCGCATGAGCTAATTAATGAGGGCGGCTGCTGGCTCACACCTCAGACTGCGATGCCTTTTTTCTGCCTTTTCCCCCTGGATAATGATAATGAGTAATTGTGTGGAAAAAATAATAATGATGACCTTGCAAAAAAAGAATATTTTCATTTTGAGACTGTCAGACAGAATGACAAATTAAAATGTTCAGCCTCCTATTCCAGATAATCTAACCTCTCATTTTGAATGAAGGCACTGGCAGAGTGGTTATGCAAAGAGGAGCAGAAATGAGTATTCTACTCGGATCCAGCGTTATAATTAGGGCATCCACGACAGCAGGTGGCGTCGAGAGGTTAAGGTGGGCACGTGATCTTGTGTCTGAGATGTGGAGGAGGGGGTGGTTGCTATTGGATGCGGCCTCACAGGTGAGCTGATCCTGCGCTCTGCTCCTCTGGCCCTGTTTCCCTGCTGACTCTGCCAAGGTGACTTTTCAAAGAGAGAGAATGAGGAGGAGGAGGGGTTGAGGAAGGTGCTGACAGGAACATCTCTGGTGGTGAACCAGCCGCGGTTTGTTTCTCGCTGCCAGAGACCTGCGTCTCAACGCACGCAGCAACAGCCATATCAAGAAAAAAAAAAAAACACCAGCCAAAAAAAACATTGTTGTCCTTCCCAAACACCGACATCTCTGGTCACAAGCTGCAGTATCCTGCGGAGTATCTGCTTGTCCACAAACCAGACACTGTGTGTCTGTGTTTACCTGTAACCGGCCTGTGCGCGCCCTGAGCCACAGCTTGTGTCTGGCGCGCACTAGTACGCATGTCTCCAGTGTCAGGCCTACATATCCACGTTCAGAGACTATACCTGCTGTCAGCAGCTCCCCTTGGGCGCATTGGCGAGCAAAGGGTTATCTCCAAATTTGCAGAGCATCATAGCAGTTGCAGCCTCCCAGATTATGTATAATTTTATTTCATAAACCTATATGAATCCTGGATTTCTAAACTTTTTTATATAAATATGTGTATTATTTTCTTATATATAATCAACAGAATATATATCAAATCATCACATTCACACGACATTGCATCTTGCGCATAGTCCATGTGATATTTCAGATTATCCAAGCTAAATCCTTCACTTTGTTCCAGGGTATAAAACACACTGAGATAATATTTAATTTGTCAGCTCACCTTAAATACATCACTGCACGTCTCCTCTTTATTACGGACCACAATAAGGAGTTTGTATTCGTGTGCGAACTGAAATTGAAGGATGAAGAAAATTTAGTCTGCAGGGGAAACTGGACCGAATGACATCATACCCCCCGTGAAACAGGGCCATCTCCCACAAATGCGTCAGAATTCCAAGCTTTATAAAAGTCTTTCTGTTCATGGAACACGTATAACCGGAATCAGATTATGCTACCGTTTCGTCATCTGCATAATACGTTACATGTTACGTACTATGACGTCTCCAAAATGAGCGTAAAGCTGCTGTGCACTTTAATTCAAAATCTCGTTTTTCAGACTTAATGGAACTAATGGCATAATACTTAATCACGTTATACTTTCTCTCTTCCTCGTTTGCATTTCTATGTTTTATCTGCAGTGGCTTGGGGTTAAACAAATTAAACGAGCTGTTCCCTCCTCCTTCTCCTCCTCCTCCTCCTCATCGTCTTCCTCTTTTCTGTGAAATCTCAGTAGAGAGCAGACCTAACGTTCTGCATAGCCTGAACGCAGAGAGGCTGCAGATAATGAGAGCCTGGTTGCATTAAACGGACAAACAGCAATCCGGCTTCTCCTGACCCCTCGATGCTCCTCTCGGCTCCATTGATCATCCCCCCTTATGAGATAATGCAATTACAAACATCAATAAGGAGCTGCGAGGGGAATCATTATGTGTTGACAGTGATAAATGATGCTGCAGAAAATAGCGGCTTCTTCTCAAACAATCCGTGCGCCCAAGGGGCTTTTGAGGGCCGGGGCCCCGTCGCCAAGGAGACAGATGACATCCAAAATGGCCCCAGCTCAACAGTCTCCCTCTCTCTCTCTCTCTCTCTGTGTGTGTGTGTGTGTGTGTGTGTGTGTGTGTGTGTGTGTATCTCCCTCTCTCTCTCCACCAACAGATTTTTGTTTTTCTCTCACTCCCTTCCTCTTTTTCCCCCTCCTCTTTTTGTTTCAAACCCAGCTGCCATGCGACCTTTGAAGGTGCAGTTTTTGGGAGGGGGTTTGCAAAGTCTGTCCCTGTCATGTTCGGATGCTGCAGTTCCTTTTTTTTTGTATTGATTTCATAAAACCCCATGTATTGACAACACATGTCATCTATGTGTCGGCTGTTTCCTGTGCATTGTTTTTTCGAGTTAGAGACAATGAAAGTTGAATATTGGAAGGTGGGATCACGTGATTGCATATATAGGCCCATAATGAAGCCTGACCAATCTGCACATTTAATGACCAGCGTTTAACTTCTGGCTCTATAAAAAAAATAATTTATTGCACCTTGATCTAACCTGTGGTTTTTATATAATTTAATCTCAGTCATCAGAAACATAAGACATCCACTTTTTTTTTATAAAATACAATATCAGCAAGGACACGTGACTATGGTAAATCATATCCGACGTGTGTGTATAAAATGCGTATGAATACAGCATGGGATAAAAACAAACCTAGTTACAAGTGAAGTATTCAGTCAACACACATTTTGCCTAAAGGCCCCATGCATCCAGCATGCAGTGAATCGGTGGTTAAAATTAATGAGGTTACACACATAATTGCCACTGAGATTTGTCAGGGCTTGTGCTGTAGTGTTGCACAGAACACGAGGCGCGCAGTTACGTGTCCAAGTTCCCAGTTTTCAGCCACAAAGACGCACAAATATCTGCCTTGTGTTGTGTGAGTAGGAGGACAGGCCTGTCCGGGCACCTCCACTGCTCTGGAACACATTTCTGCTTCATTCATTACAGTTCACTCCGCGGTCAGTCGGTGTGTGTGCGCGCGTGCATGTAGTCGGGTGAGTGCATAGGCCGCTCCATACCATCATTAGTGAATTCCAACTATAAGCCAAACTTCATGCAATTCCGTGCGTAAGATCTCAGATTTTTTAAAAACTGCTCAAGCACGCAAAATGTGGGTCAGCTGTAAAATGAATAAAAAAAATAAACAAATAAACAAGCAGGCACAAAACAAAAGTTTTCAAAACACAATACACTTTTCACTCTTCTTTTAAAATACGTCTTATTTATGAATTAACAGTTATTTGTAAAGAACTGTTAGACCTACAGTTAGTCTACATGTATAAAAGCTCCAAAAAAATAATGTTATTTCACTGACTGAACAGATTCAAAGATGTATTAATTCCAATGGACTGATGTCACTCATGTATTAATACTAAGATAAACAAAATGTATTGAATGAAAATACATTAAAAACAACAAGAACATGTTATTATATCAGTTACAGAAATGCCCAAATCTTAACTTGTGATTATGGGGAATAAAATAATAATATAAAATAATAGTTCTTAAAAACAACAACTTTTTTTGTCTTTTGCTGTGCAATCTGTTGCAGCAACACATTCTTTTAAACTCGTCTTGCGTTGTTCACAGTGTTTTGCTGCGTTTTGCGTCCGTGCGTAAAAGAAGGAATGGTGCTGTGCGCCATCTCCAAATGTCCCTGGCCCGGACAGTTACCAGGCCTCCCTAAAGAGGGCAGTCAAGTATGGGCTTTCTCCTCCTGTCTCCACAGCTCCCAGCGGCCACGGGCTCAGGAATTCACATTTCACAGCCTCGGATTTTCCATCCGCGGTGGTGGAGAGGAGAAGCAATTAAAACGTCGCCTGGGTTTTTTAAGAGCGTGTCTTTTCACCGTCTCCTCCTCCTTCTTCTTATTCTTCTTCTCTTTTAGTGTAAATATCATTCAATTCTGCAAAGGCAGTAAAAACACAATAGTTGCGCGGAGGAGAGATGGAGGCGGAGAATGGGGAGAGTATTGATTTATACGCGTATATTGTCGTGGATAAAACAGAGTCTCTCTTGTTTGCTGCTTTGGAGAAAGAGAACAAAAAAAACAAGACAGTGACTTTGGGATTCAGAGCTGCTCACTGAAATGTTTTAATCAGACTGAACTCAGCTCGGCGCGTCTCAGTCGGCTCAGCCTCTGCCTCCTGAAGTGCAGTGTATCAAGGGAGACGACATCGGCTGCAGAGCGGAACCCTTTGACTGCGGGCAACAAGGCGTGAGGGAGAACAAATCTCCCCATTTACATGTTTGTAGCACTTTTACCTAAATTAATTTTAATGCTAAACGAAGGATAATTCGTTTTCTTGCCGAGCTCATCTTGTGTCGCTTCCCAGCTCCACGTGTGAGACAATTACAGCATTAAGTATGCATTAGCTGTACCCATTATCTACAGCAATGGGCTGAAGGTTAACTTAAGTGCACATTCCTTCGAGTCTAAATTGATCTATTTTCTTCAGTGGACATTTGTTGACATGTAAATATGTTTGTTTACAGCATCCCCTCGTCCAGTTATTTACTTTTTTTTAATTCAAACCACTTCACCACTAGTAATAAGTACGTTTAAAAAGTTCTATACAGGCATATGATGGTAGACTATAGTTGTGATTCTGTTACTTGAAGAAAAAAAAAAGTATTTATTTACGACACAGATGCACGTATATACCCTTCTAAATAAAAGCATAAGAAGCAAGACGTCTTCAAGGGAATTTTAAAAGATGTGCGTTATACATGTTTGAAGCAATGGGTAATGGATGGTTGGAAGGATTTATGCACACACATGACTGTCACACTGACACACACACACACACACACACACACACACACACACACACACACACACACACACAGTCTCTCACTTTCCGGGTGACTTTTACATTCTCCCCTGTCTGTTGATCAGTATTATATCATGAATCAATCACTTTAAAAATCATGTTGAAATCAATGTGGATTGTGGTATATGTGGTGTTATGTCATAGCCTCTGCCTCCATAAAACTCTGTGTGGATGTTGTTTCTATTGGAGATGCGAGGGCTCAGAGTTGTGACATAAAACACAAATGCCCTCACTCATGGACACAGTGAGACACAGGAAACGTCATGTTTTCAGGACACACACACACTTAGTGTAGTTTCCCATCCACAGTGATATTTGTTTTTTAGATTGTTAGTGAGCATTACTTGAATCATGTCTGTTATAGCCATGTTGAACCCTACATTGCAGTTCTGTCGTTCATTTGAGTATAATATGCAAAATGTTAGTATATCAAAAACAGTTTCTAACGTTGTCATTATGTCTGGAGAGTCAAATAATTTTCTACATCAATAAAAAAAACTTTCCACCAGTAGAGGAACATTTAATAAACTGATATGAAAATATCTTAAACCCACCAAAATTAGAGTTACAAGGTGTAGGCACAGCAACAGTAATACAATTAGCTGCACCCTGTATATGAATGTGGATGGGCTATGCATACTGTACAACGAAAAAACAAACAAGCAGACAGACAAAAAAAACAAAAAACACCAGGACATTTGAATTATCATCACACTCTCTCTTACCATCCAAATAAAAGCTTGCCAGAAATGACAGACTGATCGTATTGTCCATTTATTAAATTGTTTTCTTTTAAAAATCGTGATTTAATATGGGGGGAAGGGGGGGTCAGAGTTGATGATGGAGACGGCACACACATAGTGTGGAAAGAAACCAGGAAAAACAAAACAAAAAAAGTTCACATCCTTTTTTTAAAAAAATCTATTAGAAACAACATAATATGCAGAACAATACAATAGCATTTACAATACTTAAATTCCCAGTCCGTGTGAGAGTCCAGCATAATTTTACAACAGTATACAGTATATTTTCTTTCTCCACTCACTTCCCAAACTAGGGTTTGATATAGTTATAGTTTTAATTTCTTTTCTCTTGCTTTACCTCTTCCCATGTTTCAATCTGCTATATTTTTAAAGGGCACCTCTTTTGCTTTGTTAGTGTCCTGTCAGATACAGACATTGGCTTCTCCTTGGTCCAATTCCATCGTCCCAAAGAGTGGAGTGCTCTTCGCAGGAAGTCTCTTGTGTTTGCCAAAGAGTCTAGAAAATATCACCAAGTGCCACATTTGCTGAAAGTACAGGCAGAGGACCCAGTGTGTCTCTCGTGTGTCATCTCAGTCGCAAACACTTTCAATGGAGGAATCCATGTGAAAGTAGTGGCCGGCAAGAGGGGAAAGTCGAGTGCCCACCAGAGAGGAAGCAGGGGTTTGTCTGGGACACGGGTCGTCTGAGTTTGGTGTGATTTGATCTTCTGTGAAGCACCGTCACTGGATACATAGATTGAAGGCAGTCATGGAAGGTTCCCATGTTGCAGATGGCTGAATAAAATGCTGTCTGTTCTTGAATGTTGACATAAGGGTTGCTGTTTGTTGTCGTCGTCTAGAAGTCGTTGTCCCGTTCCCATGCTCTGTAGGCCTCTGTGAGACAGGTGATCCCCATGTTGCCTTTCAATTCTGTGCAAAGAGAAGAGGAAAATAGTTCGTAAATGATCAGTTCTGCAAAGATACATGAGAGAATTCACATTTGGCACGCAGATTGGATCCTGCTGCGCACATCAGGGGGAGGATTTTGTTTCAAGCTTCAATCCAGGAAGTTACACACTCCTTCATAGGTTGAATGACATTCAGAGTCAACTACCTATAAAGCTGAACAAATTAAAACGTCCATTAGATGTTTAAGCTCGTAGCAGGTTGGGCTATTGTCTCTAACACTAGGGCAGAAAGCATTTAACTGCATATGAGTTAGATATCATTAATCATTCATTAAATACAACAATTGATCACACTAGACTTCAGAAAGCAGACTCTCGTGTTACAGACTGATAACCCACAAACATGGCAAGACCTGTTAATAATACCCTGGAGGAGCAACACAGTCTGGAAACTGCAAACCCACCATCGTGTTAATCTCAGTCAGAATACAGACTCTTGTCTGCCCTTCACTAAGACTGTGTGGATGTTTGAGAGAGAGAAAGAAGGCATTGGAGGGTTTAGTGAGTTAATCCTCCGCCCTCAGTAATGCTACTTTAACAGTAGGAGAGAACTTAGAGACCAAACACACACGATCAACTTGAAATGATACAGAGGTCCAGTCCTTAACATTTTCTGGATAATCAGCTTAACAGGACTACAGGGAAACTTAAAATTAGCATTGGATTTACTGTTTTTTTTCCCCTTCTTCTTACAGTCGGCATTTAGCTAAACAAATGTTTGTGTCAGAAAAGATCCAGCCTCATAAATTCAAATGACCTTAGTTGTCACATCAACCAATACATATTTAAGTGATGTAACCTGCACATGCCTTCAAATCTCCCACTACAATGAAAAATGATGCACAGAAATCCATCTTCACCCACTTCTCTCCATGCATTCCTCTATTTAAGGCCAACAATAGCCACCATCCATCTCTGAAGGTGGAAAGTCACTGCTGAAAAGCCATGGCCATTGTTGTCAAAACCAAAGAGGAGAGGTGAGGCTCATGGTCGCCCGTCACCTGAGAGTGCCTGGGGCCCATCCACGTGTTCACCGCACACAAGAGGAGCACAACAGATGACACAAAGGCAGAAGAAAAGGACAAGGCGGAGCAGCAGGATGAGGACAATGGAGAAGTAAAAAGCAAGGACCTTTGTTTGTTCGTTCCCTCATCCATCAGTTTCACCTGCGCTACTAAGCTATTATGTGGGCTGTGCTAGCGTAATTTAGCTTGCTTTCAGTGAGAGAGGTGGTAGAGGTTACATATCTCTGTGGACCTAATGGCATTACACCTGTGACCTTTCTATTGTGGGACAGAACCTGTAGCACCACAACAAGCTGAGTCATTAGTGACGCTAGCGGCCCGTGCCCATTGTTAATGCACTGATCCATTACATTTTCATACAGTATTAAATGTCTGTAAGGGTGAATTCCAATTCCTTGCTTAACCCTAGATCTTAACCCTCAATCTCAAAAATGCGCGCCCCCACTAGTGCAAGTGCTGTCCCGATTCTCAGAAAAATTAAGTTGAGGGGCGAGTTTAAGGGCTGTATCGCCTTCAATATTGAGATTTTCCGAGACCACTCTTGGGAGCAAGGGCTACCCAGAATGCTTTGCGTGTTTTGACATAACAAAGATGGCGGTGAAAGCAGCTAAACAGGTACACTACAAATTAAGTATTTTCTTTGTTAATAGAGATGTAAAAATTATCAAAACCATTGTATTAGCTTAGTTTAGGCCCATATTATGGATTACTTACGTCATTGTTGCGTAACATTTATCTTTATTTTACGATCGTTTGTCAATAGCCGGCCGGTGCGGACAATCGATCGTTTGCTAACGTTTCCTTTTTAATAAGCCGTGGTGTGTGGTAACTGTCAGCTGAATATGTCCGTGGTTGTGGTATTTGTAAGAGTATCATCTTATAACTAACTGACAACCTAATAACTTGACTGACAAACGGATCGTAATAAATAATTGTGACGTAAATGTGTTCTTCTACAGACTGGACGCAGCTTTCGCGTTATTCTGCCCCCCACAGTCTGAAGACGTATCTGCATTTAAGGGGTGTCCCATTTCTAAGTGACAAAATAACGCCAGTTAATATTAAGGGTTGAGCTTGAGGGTTAAGATTGAGGGTTAAGATAGGACTTGGAATTGGCCCTAAATAACATAAGCATGTTGTATGTTGTGTTGTTGGCTAGCATTGTTGCCCCACAGCAAGACAGTCATTGGTTTGGATCCTAGTTTGACCGTGGTGGTTCCAGCCCCCCGCGATCCTTATGTGGAGGATAAAGCAATGGAAGTCACAATTTAAATGACGAGTGACTAACAACCCTTTACAGTCAAAAACAATCCAAAACCCAAACATCCAAGGGTACATTGGATTGCTACTTGGATTTTTTTTTAGGGTTTTTGGCAAATTACAAGAACATCAAGGTTGGAGTAAAAGCTTCACATGCTTGAAGGGACATACATTGCTAGTACTTTTGTTTTTCACTTAATAAGCCAATCAATACATTGAGCTTTAGGCCTCCTTTCTTATTCTCCAAGGGGGATTCCAGAGGGACCAAATCAACAGGGACACACATTCACACACACAATACAAGGGGGTACTAAATCCCCATCGGGAACTGTTTTTTTTTACCCAATGTTCGTTAATAGAAAAAGTTCATCCAACAGAAAGAGGAGTTAAGGGTAGGGGGTGACAGTGGGAGGAAGAGGTGGTGGGGGGTGAGGGGAGATCTTGACCCCTCAGCAGAAGGTTAACAAATTTGTGCTTAATGATTTGAGCAATGAATGCTGGGACAAAAGGTCTCCAGCCGAGAGCAAAGGGGTTACTCGCCGCGTCCACTCAAGCATTTTTCCCGACATTTTGGGAAAAGCTCTGAGTGGAGAGGTCCAGGAAAAATCCATATGCTCTGCGCCATGATTAATTATTCCCCGTGTGGTAACTATTGTCCTGAAACTTAAAAAAATACAGTTTTCCAGGGTCACCGCAGGCTAATTCTGTGGACGAGGGAAAGCAGGATGGAGGAAGAGGGGAAAGGGGGTAAGGGTCATTCGAGAGTCATTTTCGCTGCTATCAAAGGCTGGGCTCACTTCTGCTTGACTTGCTGGGCTTCATCTCTGCTGACAGGTGTATTGTTTCGCAAGGGGATATAAGCTCTGTAATCATCATTGGGTGGAAAGCATACACTCTTCACTAAGCAGGACTAATTGGCTTTAGTTTTAACTAATGTTGCAGTGTGACTGCTAGGCACACCTTCTGTATCAAGGATGAGCACTCCCCGGCAAAATAACCGCTCATTTTAGCCCGGCGGTAACAAAAACTCAACTCTGCTAATGAAAATTGCTTATAAAATATAATGAACCTGTGCTCTCTTAATCAAATAAGATAACTGTTCCAACCCCCCTCCTGTAATAACCTATTAATTTAATTGGTCATGAAAGAATATAACACATCACTTACATTTAATTGACCTAGAAAGGAAAGTAGCAATTTGACGGAGACGAGCTAGCAGCTAGTGGTGACTAGCTGATGAAGCTGTAAAGAAACGATTAGTCGCAAGGAAGACATGTTTCTGTCACCATCTCTCACCCAGCTTCATTTTTCTTCCTTCCTTCCTTCCCTCCCTCCTTCCCTCCTCCCTTTTGTCATTTACTCTTTTCTCTCAAGCCATCTCTTCATCCGCCCCTCCCTCTTGATGTCTACCCCTCTTTTTTTTTCCACCGCTGTCTACTCGTCTTCCCTGTGCTTTACCCGTCTCGCAGAGGATTCCTCTGGTGGCCCAATTACGAGATTCAGCAGTCAAATTGAGGCTGTTTAAAGCAAGGTCTGTTGGGAAGGCTAGCAGCTGCTGAAAGAGGCTGCTTGGACACAGTGAACCAGCCCTCATGTTTACACACTCGCACACATAAACACAGACGCACACACGCCTCATTCTGAAAACACAGCCTTTCTATTACCATGTCTCCCTGCATTTCAAACCTGAAAGATGCCATTCGATGGGAGATTTTTATGTTTTTTTTGCCTTTGTTTTGGTTGTAGAGATTTGTAATGGAAAAAAAAAATGGTGGTATATTTTCATCGTGACATGCACACATACGCACGCACATTCTGTGGAGGGTTAATGGTCCCTATTTTTGTAAACCGAATAAGTCAAATCCATTGGTCACACCTCTGGTGATGGCATATTTAATTTGGATCTAGTCAATTAGGCCCAGCTAAGCTCCATACCCTGCTGGCTATGTCCTCCATTTTGCACTAGTTTGTGTCCCCTCCCTGTGCCAGGAGTAATCCTATTACCATACACGCACATGCACATACACACACACACACATATACAGTTAAAGACACACTCAATTGTACACGAGTACACACCCACACATGGACAAATGTATGTATTTCACATGAATGTTTCTGTGTGGTATATATGTATGCACCTATATAGGTATACACACATGGTGTACAGACAAAGACATATGCTCGCTCGCTCTCTCTCTCTCACACACACACACACACACATGAAAACAATGATATTTCACTACAACCGGTCCTGTAGCTACTTTATACACTCTGTGCACCATGACAACACCAAGCCTGTATACATCCAGAATTATGTGGGAGTCTATTTGGCCCTGGGGCAAGAGAGAGGAAGGGAGGGGAGGGGAGGGGGGGAGAAAGAGAGGGACAAGCAGAGAATTAAAGAGAAACAGAAAAAAGGTGTTTGTGAAAGAGAGAGATGGTGAGAAAAAAAAACACACAGAGGGGGTGAGAGAGTTAGCATTAGAAAGACAGAGAAAAAGAGAGAGAGAGAGAGAGAGAGAGGGGTGGTGGTGGTGGGTGGACTCCTCTCGCTGGTTAGTATGTGTATTAATGTGGCTCATGCATCAACAGAAACCTGGCAGATTTATGACACTTAAGGGGCACTCACTTCTCTCTCCCCTTCTCCTTGCACCAGCGACGACTGCTTACATTTTTGCCAATCAGTCTGTTGCCACGGCAACGTCCTACCTAACCCCCCCACCCCCCACCCCAGTCTCCCACCCCATCCTTGCCTTCTTCTCCCTGTCATCACTCCTCTACTCTCTTTTTTTTGTTGCCCCGTTTCCCTTCTTTCTCCTCTCATCTGTTTGGCACATACACAAACCAAGAATAGTTTTGTAGAGATGCGCGCGTCAAACACTCTCAAGTTGACTCTCAACTCAATCATTGAGATTTTTGAGAAATTTTTCGTGACACTCAAACCATATTGTGTAACAGATGTTTTCATTTGTAAATTGTATATGAATGAGTGCATGCACCATTTGTTTGCCCCTGTCTTCTCCCGTTCTCATTTTTTGAAATCCTGAAATCCACCCTGTCCTCCCTGATATGCAGGATGTTTAGTCCTGTAGTTACTGGATAAGTGAGAGCTACACACACACACACACACACACACACACACACACACACACACACACACACACACACACACACACACACACACACACACACACACACATACACTCTCTCTACATACACAGTTACAAGGTTGTGATCAAAGGCTCTTATCACCAGACTGAGGGTGGGAGAGTTACAGAAAGAGAGTGTAACAGAAAAATCAGTATAGGAGGAACAAAAGCCTGTCTGTACCAACAAATTAGATTCAACGCAGAGGATGAAGGTAAATTTAAAAAAAGAATAATAATAATGATAATAATAATAATAATAATAAATAAAAGTTTGGAAATTGGAAATAAGCTCTTAAGAGCAGATCCACAAAAAGTACATGTATTTGAATCATGTTCTGTAATCACTTGAAAGATCCAAATTCAAAAATTATGTGTACATGCTTCTGCTTAGCTGGAAAGTTAAAGACATCTTTCATTGCCAGAAGTCAGAATGTTTAGATTTTTACTTACATCCTCTTTTGTGTTGCGACTGGTTGGACTGGGAGGAGGCTACATGTAGTGCCACTGACCTTCCATGCCCATGTTCATGCCCATGCCACCCATTGGTCCTGAGAGACACACAGTAAAGTGAACTTAAATGCAAAATCATAGTAAAACAGTTTAATATGTATAGAATCGGACTATGTTTATTCAGGAGGAAAAGAAATGCTCATGAGCAAAGTGGCAAAAGTCTAGGTGTGGAGGGTGAGGTTGTGTGGTGGACTTGAGGTTTAAGCAGCCTGGCAGTTTATCCAAACCTGCTGACTTCGAGTGGAGGTTGAGATAGGGTTAGAGACTTGGGAGAATCCCAGAAAACAGGGGATAGAGGAGGAGGAGAGGAGCTTAAGGACAAACTCTGGGATTAGACCTGATGGCGTGAGAGAGGGACTGAGTGCAAGGGAGTGAGGAGAGAGAGGCGATGGTTGTGTAATGTGATTGACCACACCTGTTCTGTTTTGTGTTTCAAGGGAGGGGGAGGTGTGTATGTATGTGTGTACATTATGTGTGTCTGTGTGATGACTGTCTTTATCACTATGTTTGAGGGTGCACGGCCCAGCTTACACTTTAAACACAAGGTTGCTATACAGCTTCCACCGAATCCATGTCTGTTCTCTGGCAGAGTAAACTGGTATCATGGCAGATACTGTATCAATCACCTTGACATCTATAGATGTCTGTAGACGATGAGAAAATGTGAGTAAAGAATAAAATAGGAGAAGATGGTGACTCCATGTGAGGAAAGCATCAGCGGTGAGATTCATTAAATGGGGAAAGGGAGGGAAAAAATGCATGAAATTGACTAATGACAGCAAGGGAAGAAAAATGGGAAGTGCAAGGTAGGAAAGAGAGGGACAGACATGCAGAGAAAGCCTTACCAGGTGGTCTGATTCCCATGTGCTGTTGGCCGTCCATGACGAAGCCCCCCATCGGCTGGCCATCTGGATTGTAGGGAGCTCCTTGACTTACTGTGGATGGAGGAGGAGACAGAGGGAGGGATGGAGGGAATCGAGGGAGGGGATGGAGTGGTCAATTAGTGCTTTTAATTAAGGCTCAGTGGCCGAAGCAGGGTCATCTGTTGGCTGGTGCACGCACAAGGAGCCACCGTTGTTTTTCAACGTCACTGTGCCCCGTGTTTCAGCAAACGGCTTTTCAATGTAATCCCCTGGTCAACTTTAAATGCATCAAAATGCTCTTACAAAGACTGGACCGAACAGGTTAAACCAAACCAAGTAGTTTTTACAAAACATCGCTTCTAAAATGCAATTTGAACCATCTGGAACAACAATGTTGTCGTTTTTTTTACTATGAACAATCAATAGATCATGTTAAGAGGCCTTAAATTATCTTGAAGTTTTGCTTCTAATGTAAAAAATCATCTTGTTCAACAGACTCTGAAGATATTGTACAGTTTTTCTGTTTGATATTTACACTTAGTTGAATATATTAACCCTCTCTGAGACTCTTTTATGTTCTGTGCATAATTTTATGTTGTATCAGAATTTCAAATTAAGTTCTGACTGGCTTACCAATAAGATCTGTTTTAAAGATGGAACATCTAAGATATGAGTTTTTCTCATAAAGTGAAGAAAGAGCATTTAGTGAGTAGAAATGTTTGCCATACTGTTTTGTACTAGTTTATACATACATACACAAACAAAATGTGTTTCATGCAGTAACTGACAAGTTTGACTAAAATGTATTCCCTTTAATCTCTTTTCAAAATACTTCTACTCCTATTTAGATGTGATTATACACAATAGCAAAAGAACAAGACGTCAAAGCAAATGCTCCACTCAGTTTTCCTTTGTGACAACAATATGTAATTCTTGCTGAATGACCTGCAAATCTACTCCTTCTTAAATGCTTTATTTAATAAATACTGCTTAGGGCTGAGCAGCAACTATAAGTGAAACCTGATAGGGTTCCTATTTTCGCTTGCCTCCATTGTCCTGCCCTCATAGAAATCCACTTACCTTCGATTTAGGCTGTTTGGGGGTCAGTCAAGCAAAAGCAAGAACTCAGCCCCACTGAATGCCTTTGAACTTTACTGCGCCCCTAATGCCACCCTGACCTCTGACCCCTATTACAGGTAATAAAGTTTACGGCAGTCCAAACCAAGCCATGCACCAGGGGGACCGCTCACTCACTCACTCACTCCCTGAAACACTCACGAATAGGGTTGAGGTGGGGTGTCAAAGAGTGTTGAGGGGGGTGGGTAAAAACAGGTCTGGAGCCAAAAAGCCAAACAACGGTCATCCAAAAAAAGAAACAAGTGTAGTTCTCTTTATGTTTTGGTTTGAGCCAGGGAGGAAGGGTTGAGTGGTATTTTTTTTTTCTTTGGTGGGAGGGGTTAAGAGCAAACTTCACTTCAGTTCAGTTTGTTTATGGATGACGACAAATAAACCAATTTGTCGTTAACGTATTTGTGAAATTATTATATTTGATAATTAATAGAGCTTCTCACCCCAAATGGCATATCAAAGTTGATTAATTGTTGCTGTTAATGTTGTAACATTAATGCTGTAATGAAGGGGGCAGCCCCTGGAGCTTTGGAACATTCCAGGATTGAGGGGGGGGGGGGGGTCTGTCCTGTATTTACCAGCTGAGAGGCCTCCAGGTGCATGGAGTGTGGACGGCTTTCGCCTGCGCGACTTGAATACAGTTATTATAGGAGACTTGCCTGCACGGTTTGACTGGTCGATCATGGGCTGGACTATTCTTCTCCTCGCGTTAATGAACCTGAATAAAATGAAGAGAAACGGGAAGGGTATGGATGGGAACAGGGAGGGTGGAGAAGAGACAAAGAGGGAGAAAATCAGTCAAAAAATGCTGACTCAGACTTTGGAAATCCTGGCACTCATCATGAAAACAAACACATTGCAAAACCAGACTCTTTCTCCCAGCAAACCATAACAGTAATATGGAGAAATGATTCACATATAAGCAACCCTGAGCTCTGCTAAAGCCTCTATAGATCCACAGCGAAAGTCACATCTTAATAACCTTAACAAATGAGGCAGTTGTCTTTGAAAAAGCAGCAACTCCTCGACTTGTACAAGCTTGCACAGCCATAGTGTACACAAAGTCGCATCGACCTAAACAGTGAGGTCTTTGAGGGGCGAGGCTTAGTCGGGATTTTCTCTCTCTCTGCCTGTTTGAAACATGTCGATCCATTTTGCTTTGTTGGAGATGTTCCATCTCACAACGAGCTGAGATTGCTGACTGTTTAACACACTTGGCAGTGTGGGAAGTGTTGCTGACGGAAACATGTCACGTCGCCACTGGTGCAAGGCATTGTTGTGGGTGATAGTCAGTTAAGACAGGTGACCATGTGTTACAGCAGGAGCTTTTTATAGTCATGTGTGTGTGTGTGTGTGTGTGTGTGTGTGTGTGTGTGTGTGTGTGTGTGTGTGTGTGTGTGTGTGTGTGTGTGTGTTTGTGTGCACGTTTATGTGTGTGTGCTCACAGGAGCAGTACATATAGCCTTGGACCAACCCCTTCACCCTGTGACCTCCAATAAAAGCACACGGTCAGGCCATTTATTGCACACACTAGCACACACACACACATACAAACACATACAAACACAAACAGGGTGATTTACCTATATTTAAATCTGATGCTTGCTCATTTTCAAATACACACACACACACACACACACACACACACACCCACACACACACACACACACACACACACACACACACACACACACACACACACGCACACACACTTAATCTCTCTCCCTTCAGTTCACACACATTCACGCCCTGGCACACACTGGCCCAGCTAGTGCTCTGGCCTTGCTCAGCCTGACCCCTTGTGAAATGACCCTCTGACCTGTGATGACCCTAAGGAGAGACGGCTTTTGGGGCTTCTGACTTGATTTATGTGTTCCTGCTGTTGCCCCACCGGACACTTCTATTTCATCTCTGAAAAGGGAGCATTAGCTGAACTTTAAGGGAACAATGGCCCTGCTACCCTTCTGAAGCTGCAAAAAGGAGCATTTAAGGGGTCAAGGGAAAAAAAGGGAAGGATGAACAGAGACAAAAAGACTCTAGATGGTGCATCTGTTTGACTTTTAATTGGAGAATTGAATCCTCCCGTTTTATATCACTTTAATATATGCTCGGTAACTGGTTTTATTGTGCTCCTCTTTTTTCTGCTTGCTATCTATCCTGTATCAATGTCTACAAGCAAGGCTGCAGGGAGATAAAGACTGGTGGAAACATAGCAAAATAAAGGATGATTAGCCATAGAATTGTGTCCCTGTATTATTTTGTAACGTATTGCAAGCTGTTTTTAAAAAGTACGTTGTGGTGGGGTGCAAGTGGAACTCTCTGTGATATTAAACGAGGAAGAGAAAAAAAACCCTGAGATATTTGACATCATTGCATTGCCAATTTTGTTCTGTATTTTGTTATAATGTTAATAAAGTATGTTGAATTGGAATTTAAAGGGGGCAGAGGGAAGGGAGGAGGAATGCAAGAATGCACTGACATGGCAGAGCACCATCAAATGAGGGAACGTCTGGAGTTTTATCACCAACACCCCCTCCCTTCCTCCCTCACTACCCTGTTTTGTTGGAGGAGATATGGAAGGAGGAGCAAGGGGGAGAGAGTTGAGGAGGCCTCACAATTCTTCTCCTCTCTTCTCCTCTCCAAAAACCAAAAACGATGAGGTCAGCTTGAGGCCAGCACTGCTAACGATTGACTTCTTCTCGTCACCTCCTTCCTCTTGTCTTTTAACTGCCGTCTCCTTGCCTCTGCTCTTCCTCTCTTGCACTTTTCTTTCCTTCCTTTTTGTTTCTGTTCTCCCCGTTCCTCTCTCAAAAACAACACTGATGCAACAAAGGAGGCTGATTAGGCAATAGGTGTGCACTTCTTAGAGAGCCAGGCTTACGTTCCTGGTACAATTGAGCTCAGGGAGGAATCTAACTTGAGTTTACCCCCCAGAAATATGGCACCAGTGCCTATTTACTCTTAGGATTTTACAGACTATGAATCAGAAGAGTAATAATCCGACTAATCACTGCTACTGCAGCTACGAAACAAGTGCTACTCCCAAAAGAGAAAAAAACTACAGCAACTCTACCTCTCATACCTCCCTCCCTGTTCCCTTCTATATCTGTTTCCTCCTCCTTATCATTCCTCTCCTGTATGGTGGAAACTGTCCACCTCCCAGCAATGAATCCACACTCTAACCCAGCAAACCCCCTCCTTCTTGCAAAAACTCTCACTGGTTTCCTGTCCCCTTCGTCCCCATATCTGAGGCCAGATGCACCATGGGGGCTGGAACAAAGGATAAAATGCCTCTCATAATAGCAACCAGGGGAACTGAGCGATGGAGAATGGGAGGGAAGTAGGAGTGAGAGGGAAAAGGGGGAAAAAAGGGAAGGGGCTCTGGTCTGCAAACCAGACACTCTTGCTGTGACCGTTAATAAGCTAACAGAGAGAAAGACTGAGAGAGAGGGAGAGGTTGGGGTGAGGGAGAGGGTTAGAAAGAGCAGTGAGGCAAGAGGGAGGAAATATGAAAAGGGAGAAGACTCACAGAGATAAAGAGTGATGGAGAGACAGAAAGGAAAGAAAGAAATAGAGAGAGAGAGCGCGGGAACGCAGAGAGAGAGCGGAGCTCCTCTATTAGGGGAGTGAGGCTTCACCTTTGCACGACCCTTGGGTGCTATAGGGCCAGTGTTTATGGCCTGTTCATTCCCCTGCCTCCCATCACAACACAATGAGCTGCACTATTCAGCTCTGCTCAGTGCAACAATAGCTGCGCTATTTTGGCATGACACACCACTGGTGGTACACCCAAAGTTGGGCAAAAACATAGACAGACAAGAGGGAGGAAGGAAAATGACCCGAAATAAAATGCAACCATCCATAGTTCAATACATCCAACACAAGATTTGAACTCAACAGGCTTGAGTTCCACTCCCACAGTGGGCACAGTGGATCAAAAAAACATGGCGGCCATATGTCATGGCAAAAGTGATGGCTCTAAGAAATCATTTAAGTCTACTGGGTGAATTTTATTCTTTGTTGTTTTGCCTTCAATCTATTTCTCCTTCTGAGCTTTCTAATGTCTGGATTAATCCTCCTGCCCCTCTCCCTCCTTCTCTGGAAAGAGTGGAACTGATTGCGACGGCGTCTGCCAAGCCCTTGCTAATGTCCTATTCTCATTACACCCGAGACACACACACACACACACACACACACGCAGACACTAAGCTGAGACAGTCGCACACAGGTGTACACGAAGCACACGTGAAATGCCCAATTAAAAGCAAGAAATTGTCTTTTTCATCAGCTGCCTTTGATGCGTGACCAATTAGGGGATAATTTAATAACGAGCACTGGAAAGATGCAGATTGGATATACAAAAGGTTACTCTGCGAGCTCGCTGATTTAAATTCATGTGGAGTTCTCAATTTCTCATACTCGCACGCACACACGCACATCTCCAGAGCCTACTACCAATATTATATTAGTAATATGAGACAAACTGAAACGCACAGGCGTGCGTGCATGCACATACACACATCCTCTGCACTCACTAGCAGTATTACATTAGTAATCTGAGAGAATGTGCACACGTGTAGAGGCCTACACACACACACACACACACACCTCACATTTATGTATTTGAGTTTAACACGCATGCCATAAAGACTCGGCGGTGGATATCAGTGCGTGCCGACAGAGCTTTACATGCATATTCAAATGGGGGGATCCGCTTAAAATAACTGTAACCGCACGCTCCTTCTGGCTGCCAATCAATGTGATTTAAAAGCACTAAAAAGAAAGCGAGCTCTGATGGGTAGGTCATGTAACTTAT
Organism: Microchirus variegatus; assembly: GCF_963457635.1. Classification (NCBI taxonomy): domain Eukaryota; kingdom Metazoa; phylum Chordata; class Actinopteri; order Pleuronectiformes; family Soleidae; genus Microchirus; species Microchirus variegatus. The sequence continues at coordinate 8,523,821 of NC_139812.1, forward strand.
CATCAGGTTGTCACTGTGCACTATTGATTGTGTGCCGCTCAACCACAATTAGTGCCTAGCCCTTGTAGCCGTCCTACTCACTGGTAAATACAGAGAGAGACACAGATCTGTAGGCTGTTCATGTCGTCTATCTGCATTTTCTTTGTTTAACTGATCTATAAATGTGATTTCAACACAAATTAATCCATGCAAAAAAATAAAAACTTGCACGGAAGTGGCTGATTTGCACTTGTGCACCCACACAAATGCAAAAATAAATCATGAGATAAGCAATCACAAAGCAAGTTAGAACTTACCCACACACACACACATTACACAGTCCAATCCGACTGCCGTCACACTGTATCCTGCAGAACTTTATTATCCTGTCCTGTGTCCCAGCACATCTCCATCTTCTTAAGTAATTAGTTATTTTATTACAGAGCTCACATATTCTTTTATGTGCAGCAGGGGGTGGCAGTGCATTCGTGCACATGTACCTACTTTATGTGTGTATATGTATGTGAGCGTACAGCGTGTGGGGGTGTTAAGGGGAATTGCAGCTATGATTTTCTCCCCTTGTTCTCCTCAGTTGACAACTTAACTCATAAATCACCTCCTTCACTTTTCTTCACATCCCTCCCTGCCACCCTCCCTCTCTCCTTCTCTCCACCTCGATGTTGGTTCTCAGGTCAGATGCTTGGATTAGATGCCTCTGATTAGTTTATATAAACTGTGTCAAAGCTGTTTGCAAAAGAAAGGCATAAAAAGTAGTTCAAGGTTTGGTCTTAACATGAAACAAATACATGTCACTAGTTTTCTTATTAACTACTAAAAGTTTATAGTGTGTGCATGATTTGAATTTGGGCCATTACCACGAAACAACTATAACACCAAAGTGTGACTTCATAAGCACTATTTCATGGAATTATATGCTAATCAAATCACTGAGGGAAAAATGTCTTCTTTCTTTAAATCAATAATAGCTATTCGAATAAAGAAGGATTACAGCAATTGTTACACATTTTGGTTCTGGGAAAATAAAGCAGTGTGAACCCTCATCTGAGAGAGAAACATATTACATTATTATTATCATTATTTGTTTGTATCGTCTCTGTTAAATAATGACATGACCACCTCTTCAGATTTGGACTCATTTGCAACAACTAAATTAGAGGAATTTTAAGAATAAGGATAAGATGTAAGTGCAAAAAAAATATGAAAAACTAGTGTGTTCTTCCCATTTGTCTGTGCATATTTCAACAGGTACAAACACTTAATATTCTGACACATGCGCTCACTTGTCAAAGGATAGCATCACTCCCACCGGTTTTCCAACATTACTCATACTGATCATACTGATCCCTCTGGCTTCAAATAGCAACACATGTCAGGTCCTCAACACCTTCTTTTGGAAACAAAACAGGCAGCTTGCTAATTCCCATGATCCTCTCTGTTTCAGTAACTTCCTCCTACAAAGGGAAAGGAGCTGTGAGCATCAAGGCGTGGTATCTTAGATATTACTTTGGGATTAGCTACGCCACTGTGATAGACATAAACACATGCGTGTTCTCACAAGTGCAGACACGTCAAATTAATATGAAAAACACGCGCACATCCACACTTGACAAGGAAGGTTGAAGTGAGGTCATGCAGGAGTCACATGGCCAGGTCTGAGTGCTGCTTGGCTGCAGCTATGTTGTTATTAGAAAGGAGGCCCATGTTTTCAGTCACTGATACATAAAAGTTTTTATTAGCAGCCAAAAAGCTCCTGGGCCATCTCTTAATGCATTGCAGTGTGCATACACAGGCACACACCCTGACACACGTATATACATGAATGTATGTATATATATATATACATACATATATACATATACATATTTGTGTGTGTACATATATATATATATATATATATATTATATATACACATATATACACACACATTCAGGACATGCAAGTCTGCTGATCCAGCTCATAATAACATGAGGAAGATTAGCTGGATCCGGAGCCACATATGGAGGGAAACATTAGAAAGCTGTGAAATTTAAAAGGAGCTTTAGACGGAGAGCAGCCATGGGGTCACTTAATCCCCATTACTGCTTCCACATAAAATACAAGTATGTAAGCACATGTGCACACACACACTCCCTGTTGCTCCACTGTCCAACTATCCAAGAGCCCGATGTCCATTAAGTGAGCCATGAATCTACCACTAAAGCTGGTTTTACAGAGTGGAGCGACAGGCTGTGTGACTACACACACACACACACACACAAACTAGAGAAGAGCTCAGTGAGTGTGTGTGTTTATTGTGTACGTGTGTATCCATGACAACCAGGTGCCTCACAAGGGTTACAGAGAGGAAATGTTGGCCACTTGAAAAACACACATGAACTCATTGGCTGGGCTGGATTTGCAAAACTCACTGACTCCAAACAAGGAATTGCCAAAAGACAAAATATAAACAGAAAGTAAGAAGGAGAAGGGAAGAGAAAGAAGGAGGGAAAACAAAGAAATGAAGATAGAGACCAAGAAGGAGAGTGTATCTGTCACATTTGACCTCTCTTTATCTCTGTCCCTGCTTCCCTTCACACACATTCAGACATTCTTGGACTCAGTTAGCCAGTCATCCATCAATGCCAGAGAGAGGGTGATGGCTCAAAGCCCGGCTTTACCCAGAAACAACATGGCTGCCCTGTGCTGCCCACTGCACAAACACAACATTGGACAGAGTCTGTGTCCTTCAGCCTGGACTTGAATCAAAACATGTATGCATCTGTGTGTGTGTTCAAATAGCTGTAGTAGTGCATGTGTACAACCTCTATTAGAAAAGCTTGCCGTGTGCATGTTTTTTTTTTTTGTTTGTTTTTTTAAAGATTTTCAGAAGGGTTTTGTGAATGCATTTGCATGTAAACACAGTTTACACACACACACACACACACACAGAAATGACCACAGTGTGTCACACAGAGGCAGCACTGCTGACAGGGCTCACAGTGGGGACTGCTGCAAATGCAGTGGTTGACCTAAATCCCCTCACACGACCCGTGTCATATCCTGTCTCTGTGCGTATCACTTCCCCCCACTGGCTCACAGCAGCCGACACTATGGGGATCCCACTGAGTGCCCAGAAACTAAAAAAAGGCACTTGACATCCACCGAGGAGTGGAAGACTGGTGACTACACAATGTCTGAATTTAGAATTTATTTTCAGACATTACATTAGGGGGTCAGGTATTACAGCAATATATCTACAAATCAAAGTTAATTAATGATTTCAGTCATCAAAAATTTAAAAACACATCAGTGCCAGTGTCAGTTGCTTCCCTAATATTATATAAACATTATACACTTTCATGATACGTCTAGCCTGATCATTGTATACTTTGTTGACACATCCATTACATACGGTAAAGCCATTACTTATCTTAATTGCATGTAATCAATGTCTTCTGCCAGTAAACTATAGATGTAGGTGTCCTATTTATTTCCCCAAGATATTCAATTCTGGAGCAAAACGCTCACTATCACTGCAGACTCACTCCAGTGTACGATCAACACTAGAACACCAACATCAGCATGAGAATCACAACTATTTGAGCAAAACAGCTACCGTATGAGCTTCAACACAGACCCTGGCATTCACTTTGTGCTGTCTTTCATGCTCAGGACTGCCCCCCCCCAAACACACACTACAAAAGGAGGTTGGAAAGCAAGGGAGAGGGGTAGTAAGAAAAGAGGAGGAATTAATAAAAAGACAGAGAGAGAGGGAGAGAGGCAATGCAGGTTTGGCCTTGGGCAGCGCACTGTGATGTGAGGAAAACTGGGGGAAAGAGAGCTGGTGATCAGTTCACAGAGTGTCTTTGCAAATGGACACCTATATTGTATGTGTGTGTAAGCACTTTCACACATCCACACACGTCTCTGTTGCCATAATACGGTAAAGACAGGGTCGTGTCTGCACAAGCTAAAGATTCCTGTAGGAGCTTATTAGTAGCAGCACACTTTTAAGCTGCGTGGAGAAGATACTGTTTTTGACAAGATTTTAACATTAGAACTTTGTGTTGTAATCTGAGGGTGAGGTCATATCTGCTCAAAAGTGTGCACTTGTGTGCGCGCATGTGCAAGCGTGTGAGGTATTTGCTGTAATGTCAGTTTCAGGCTGTATAACCTGTCAAAGATGCAGTGTATGTAACAGGCTTTAGGGCACTGACTGAAACTGGGCCTGCTAATTCCAACACACACACGCGCACACACACACACACACACACACACACACACATACTTCAGAAGACTTTCTCTGAACAAGTTCCAGCATCTCTCTCTCTGCAGCTTGTCACCATACAGTCATACACCTCATCTCCCCACCTGTTTGTCTGTCACACATTATGTAAATGAGTACAACACAACAAGTCTTATTTGTGTTTGGATTTCACCATTATTTCAGTTGGTTAATTCACAAAAGCAATTGATCATATCATACAGAATTTATCAAAATACAATTACAAAATCCAACCGTAAAGATTCTACAACAAAACGTGTTGCCACTTTTGGTCAAAGTTGCAGCTGGTGCTTGGTTTGTAAAAAGTGCAACGGAGGTTAATGACAGATCGTGTCGGTAATCATCGCACTGTGTTCTCTTCCATGGGTTGTTTGGAATTCGTTTGAAACCTGTCTGTCTTCTTTGTTGCGACATACTCAGAACAGTTCAGTGTCATCATAGCTGCCAAAAAAAAAACATTGGGCAAACTGAAGCAAAGACAATTTGGATTTACTATAAAGAGCATTATCATTTATGTAAATGATGTTAAGATTATAGGCTTTTTTATGCAAATTAAATAAACAGTAAATACGTCATTCTCCATTTCTCTCTCACCCCACCCCTTCTCTGTGTTCTCATTCACTACTTCCTTTCCCTCACCTCTTCTTCTCCTCTGCACTTGCTCAGCTCGTCCTTTCAGAAACCCGATAAGAGGCATATACTGTATGTACGCACTGCACCGCTCCTTCCTAAGTAGCCTCCACGTCCGTCCATTCTGCCCTTTTAAATACTAGCTCCCTCTCTTTCTCTCTCCCTTGTCGTCTTCCCCGTCCATGCTTTTAAGACGTTCGTAAAAGGAGGTCTTATTGACAAAACAATCACCCGGCAAGGCTTAAACACTGCCTTTAAAGGGGCATTATTAAATTGCAGGCAGGAAAGGGAGGGGCAGCCAACAAGGGAAACCTGATGACCTTGCCATCGATTTTTACATCACTGAAACGTTAGGAGAACTTAGCACAGAGATGCTGACTGTAGCCGGAGAAAGAGAAAGACAGGCCGTCATGTTACACCTTTGTATTACAGTTTAAATGTGTCAGCAGGTACAGGATTGCATAACCAGACACTAGCACTAAACCATGGACAAACAGGAAACACTTTTGTTTTTTGTAACTGCTGGATGTCTTTCCTTTTCCATCATGTGTTGTGGAAATCTTTCAGGTCTTGTGCTGCTGTCAGTCATTTGCAAATGTTTGTCACAGATTTCTGCAAACATTATGTGAAGGAAGCTGCAGGCTAGTTGTTTGGGTACATCTTAGGTTACACTGGTTTGTTGTAAAGGTCAAAATAATTTTTATTGTTAAGGTAAAGGTAACAAACTTACTTTTCAAACACTTGTTTTGGAGGAAATATTTTAATTAAACTGATTTTATACTTTTTAATACCGTAGTTTCACTGAGAACACGGCGATTTAGTTGGTTTGGCCCGGGGAACATCTTTTATTATGCTGTTGTTACACACTCCTACAGTTGTGTGAACGTTTGACTTTCAATGACATTAGATAAAAATAAAAATGGTCACAGAACAAATCGAAATGCGAGTGGTTCTGTTACACAGAATTGCATTATTCTTTATGTTTTTCACGACAAAGAGACATCACAAATCAAATCAAACATTGATGTCCGTTTTTTTACCGAACAGGAATCCATAAATACACAGAGAAATGTTCAGAAGTTGTCGGACAAGGTTTTTGTCCGGCTTCCTTTGTGTCATGTGGCAACTTATATTATGTGTGTGTGCTGTATGGGTGTGGGGAAAAAAAAAAGTTTGTATGCACACCTAATAGGAGGTGTGAGTGTATGTGTGTCACTACCATATAGGGATGTGCCTGACTATTTGTATTTGGGTGTGCGCAGCATTGCGTGTAAATTCTCTAATTGTGCAAATGTGAACATGCACTACCACCCACACCTACACACTTTCCATTCAAATTGAGATTCCCTGGTGCAGAGTATTTCTGCCAATAATTCATGAGTGATCTGCGCCCCCTTGCCGGCCTTTAGCATTTTTATTTAATCTGCTGAGCCCTACCGCGTGCTCGCTCATCAATAATACACACTCGACATGTGTGTTAACACATCTATGGTGTGTGTGTGTGAGAGATAGAGAGAGAGAGGGACAGACAAGAAGGAAATCACATTGCACACATAAAAAAGAGAAAGAGGTGTGTGTGTTTGTACTATGCTGCGCTGTAACATGTCACAGGGTTTCACTGTGCGTTTCATTTGTCAGTTGTACATGTTTTTTATTGTTAGGTCTCCCCCCCCCCCCTACACAAACACGAATGACCTGCAGTTCATCTGTGGCCATTCGATGTGAATTCAATTCAGTCCTGATGGCCTGCGTATGACCGTGAAACACACTCCCAGTAAGTGTTTTATGCTGTCTTGTGTCCTCTTTGCCTTGATTTCACAGCTGTAGAGCTGATTTGGCGCAAGTGAACACATGAGAAAATGTGTGTGAGTGTGTGTGTAAATCTGAGAGACTTTAGACATGCATGCATGTGTGTGAGAGAGAGAGTGTGTGTAAGGGCAAGTGTGTGTTCTTCAACAGCACTGACAAACATAATCACAGCTCGGGAAATTGACTTCAACAAATCAGTGGGTCAGGAGGTAACATCACCATGGGTTGCTATGGAGACACCCAATGACAGGGCTTCCCAATCAGCACAACAACATGCCTGTGAAATGGCAGTTCCCCTAACGTAACCTCTCTTCCCTTATCTCGCTCTCTCTCTCTTTCTCTGTCTGTAATTGACTCTTTTTCTCCCCCTTTTCTCCTCCATCGTCTTTTTTACTTACTCTCCTCCTTCAATCTCTCCTTCCCCAATCCTGCATCTTTTTTTGTGACAATTAGTTTGTCTCCAGCTCTCTGTCAACCCGTCTTTTTTCCTTCATTGTTTTCACTGTAGGTCCCCTAAATGCTACGATGTACTGCTCGCTCAAACAACCGTGCATGGAAATATGCCTGTGGACAAGCTCGCACACACAAACAGACACACTCATACAACGAAATGTGAGGGGGCAGCAGGATCCCAGCATGCCGGGTTTAACAGCTAATACCCCTTAGATTAACCACCCCCGGTTCATCTCTCTCGCTCTCTCTCTTTCTGACTTTTTCTTATGCGCACGTACATACACACACTCACACACAGACACTTAACACAAACCAAGATTAACCTCCCACAATTTACACAGTGTGTGTTGGTCTCGCACAGACACACACACACGCACATGCACACACCTCCAGGGTGTGTTGCTATCCCCCAACCAATAAAAATAACAAACAGAATGAGAGCACACATTCAGCCTTAAGTGACCAAACTACTGTTCATGTGACTGCCTGTCTTGCACACACACACACACACACACACACACACACACACACACACACACACACACACACACACACACACACACACACACACACACACTCCACACGCACACAGCTTGGCTTTATCTCAGCTGTAAGAATTGATCCCCCGTGGATTTCAGAGAGGTCACGTGATTTGATAACCTCAACAGGATTCCCTCTGGTCAGGAGGCTTTTTTCTACCAGTGTGTGTGTGTGTGTGTGTGTGTGTGTGTGTGCACGAGAGTGTGCATTGTTTTTGGCCCAGAATGAACTGAATTCTCCATAGACTGATACACCATACCCTAATCTAACGTCTGTCTGTCTCTCAGGTCTCAGATTGAACAATGGCTGGGAATAATGTTAACATCATTAGACTCCTGGTAATGGGGATTTATCATGTCTCATCTCCTTCTCTCCCTCTGTCTTTATCCCTCTCTCATTCTCTTCATCTCTTTTTCGCTCTCTCCTTCTGCTGCTCTTTACGTCTCGGCACTCTCCACTTTCATGCTCCTACCTCGCAACTAACTGATACTTTCAAGGATTATTTTAAGGGCTGCTCAGATCAAACACCCTCTGCCTGGGCCTTACCTCAGTTACCCTGACTCCAGCCCATTTAATTAGACATGGCTAATAACACTAAGCATGTGCTGATAGCCATCTCTCTGATAAGACTAGCTGCACAAGGACATAGGGCCCCTTTCTACCTTTTACAGTGCTACCTAAGGTTAAAATGGCTAGTAAGCAGCCTCATTTTATGGCCCCAGCCAGTCACGCTTGTTCCCAATTAACAGGCTAGTTGGCACTTACAGAGCATTAATTTGCAATGGCAGGTTTGCAACCAGGCTGTGCAAGGCTCCCTGCTAACAAGGACAACTTCACATGCTTTATGCATTATGAAAAAGTACTCAATAACAATGTGTAAAAAGATATAAGGTCAGCGGACTACCAATAAAATGACCTTTAAAAGTAATGAAAAGAGGAAAATACCTAGCACCTGCTCTAATGTCAGTACATTTCCACTTTTTTGTATTTAAAGTTAATATAAAAGTAACTGAACTGCATCAGTGTGTCTTAAAAAATATACTTTTAGGATGAACATGAAGTGGGAATAAAAAGTATGGTGAACAAGATGTTCGCTGTTTAATTAAAACCAGCATTAATCACAGTAAAGGTGCTACAAAAACCCACAAAGTACACCAAAGTAAAAACCTATAATTAGTCTCAGAGCTACCACTTTGCAAGTAATTATTCTCGTATAACTTGTGCATGTTGGATGCTTTTATTGGATGTCTTCAGAATGTAGTTGGACTCTTAATTAACATGGCTGCTCATGTTTGGGCTGAGTTAGGCTGTTGGTCTGGAAAATCACTGCAGGCCATATCTCTTTAGATGGATTGATCTAGATGAGGATGATTCAGTAAGTGGTGTGTTTGTGTGTGTGTATGAAAATAGGGTTGGAGTGGAGGCATTAATTCCGATCATTAAGAACTGGGATAGCCTGGAGGGATCAAACCTCTGAAGTCTACTGCATGTAAACTCCGAAATGACTCACCAGTTGTTCACTTGTAGGATGGTGAGGCCTGTGTCTTGTGCCAGCTGTTTCTTCTGTTCTTCTGATGGGTATGGATGCTGCAGAAGAGAGAGACGACATGTATGAGAAAAGACTGGCCACATATTGTTAAATGAAGCACGCTCTTGTTGGGTTTGATGCATCTTACAGCGATGATGCTGGGCAAAGGTTACAAACAGACACGCACACACACAACCACGCACAGTAATGAAATGAAGAAAGTGAGACGTGTGCTAATGCTCATTGATGCACAGGTGTCGACATGGGCTTGTGTCACTGCCTATCTGGACGTATACTGTAATGTGTGAGAGTGGGTGAGTGGTGTACACGTTAACGTGCTTCTCTCACCGATCATTAATGGAAAATGAAATCATGTCATTAATGGCAGCCAAAAAGGCAAGCCAATTAGAAAGTTAAGTGAAGTGAAGAACCAGCTCTGGTAATTAGGCAGCCTCTTACACAAATATATTTGCCCCACTGCATATGTAATCAGTGAGCTGGAAATATGCAGTGTTCATTTGATGGAATATAGACAAGAAAATGTTACGTTTTTCTAGTGTGAGATCGCTTTTGCAGTTGGTGCAATAACATGTAAAGTTTGCCACTTTTTTTGCTGGAGTTGTTTCTCCAGACACAGATGGAAGTACAGAAAGCCTGGGATTATTCATTCATTCCTTCATAATTACAGCAAACAATGATTTGCACTAATAGTCAAATCACATTACTCTTGAAAACTTTATGACGCTGTAAACTTGCAAATATGACACACAAGTGATAAATTGTTCAGATGTTGCAAAGGATAACACAAATTGACCAACTGTTTAAAATACAAACTGTTGACTGCATGCTCTATGTTCTGGAGCAGCTGAGAACAGTTAAAGTCAAGCCACCTGTTTAAATATATAGAATGAATAAATTGGATAAATGTGAACTTGGAGAGTGTGTTGATTTATATTAGAGTGAGTTGGGGGGTATCACAGATGCAGGGAGCCTTGTTCACGGAGGACAATGTGCTGGTTCATGACTGAAACAAGACATGGACTGTGCTGAACACCAGTGGCATGCCATAAAAGAGGAAGAGAGGAGGGAGAAGCAGAGGAGCAACCAAGAAAATAGATTGTTGAATGGATATCACAACTAACTAATGTATATTCTGAAATGTTTGTACATTCAAGACAGAGAGATTACCCAACTGATCCATTTTGTGTTTTTATTTTGTCAACGAGAGGTGTGAATTACCTTGTTGTCACTCATTTGTCAATACTGCAAATAGAGATAAAAATTCAGCTATATAATATATTGAGTTTTAATTTCTGCTAACCAAAGAAGACAAGAACAGTAACAAGATATTTAACCAGCAATATTATCAATATCAAACATCTGTAATAATCGTTTGAGTAGATCCATTCGAATGTCATATTATTATTATTATTTATTGACTTATACCATGTCATGGTGACCAACAATAGGCGCCACTCAACAAATGGCCTCTATAATATATACAGTATGTCTCCCAAGAACACACAAACACTTAATAGTCAATCAGACGTGCAAAATCAGTGTGGCGCCAGTGTTTTCATATTTTCATTACAGTTTTTTCAGCGCATAATGAGCACGATTGTGTTTAATGCTGGAACAAGTCAGCAGAGAGACAGGAGACAGATTTCCTCCCAGCCGCTGTTCCTCCATGTGATTGGTTGTGGTGAATGGGAACACAAGGAGGCTAATTTCACGCGCTAAGTTATTACTGCATTGTTGCCTCCGGCCAAATTTGTGTCCACTTCTCTTTCTGTCTCCAATTTTTTTTTTTTTCAGTGCACTTGCATGTGACTGTGCCAGTGTTCATATGAACTTTCTGGTCATTCATATATCTACCGCATGAACTATCTCTCACACTGCGGAGCGATAATATCAGAATCGAAATTACTGCAGCGAATCGGTGGCGCCACTCGTCTGCCTGAGTGTTGAAAGTGAGGAAAACATTCTTTAGGGCTTATGTCATGTGAGCACTTTACATATAGACATCACACACGCTCTTTGCCGAAATATTAAAACAAACTGACTCTTATGTCTTTCTTCTTGACAAAGTTGATTGAACATGAGAAGATCAATTCTACGTATTGCAGATCTGTGGACGTAGGACTGTCTGCCTTGTGATATATGGGAGCTGAGGCGACGCTAGGAGCCACAATACAGCACAAGTGCACCCTGTTTCTGCGCTGCTGTCCTTCCTGCTTCTTGGCAGACACAAGCAAACAGATAGATATAGGCATAAAAAAGTTAGTAGCCCTGTGACAGCAATAAAATAATTTAAAATGATTAAAATGATGGATAAATTGAATATAATATGGTATACACAAATATGTCAAGTGCACTCCAATAATAATCAAATAAACATTCATAATAATAATAGTATTATAAGTATAATATAAAAAAACATGGATACATTAATTTTATTATAATAATAATAATATTTTTTCATTATATATGTATATATATATATATAAAAACATAAACTGTTACTGTGATGTATGGCTGGGTATTTAATGAGTCACTAGGACAAATCTGCCAGAAACATGAAAACAGTTTTTTGTCCTCCCTCTACCTAAACCATCAAATTAGCTCCTGTCTTTCAAAGCACTGTGATTTAGTTTCCCGCTTAGCAACAAGTTGCCATGTTTTAATATTGTCTGTGAGTGATTTTGGTCCTTTTTTTTAACTGCCTTTGGCTATGGTTCAGTAGGCTGAGGGAGAGAGAGAGAGAGAGAAAGGCCTTTAGTGAGGAAACCAATAACATGTTCTTTAAAAGAACAGATGGAAAGTTTCTGCGCATCCTTTCCTCCCTTCCCTCCCCTCCGCCTATCTTAATGATATGTCTTCTCCAAATATACAACTCCTTTCATGAGAATTTCCACCCTGCTCTCTGCTGGGCTCCGAGCATGTGGGTGCCAGGAGGGGGTGTGGGTTTGGACTTCTCTCTTTTCTGTGTGTCTTATCAATCCCAGTGTGCGTGTGCACGTGTGTGTGTGTGCATTTGAGTCAAGATTTTGCGTTTTTGTGTGCGCTGATATTCATAAGTTCATCTGTGCGTTTTTTGTTCTCATTTGAGCCACTGAGCTTGCTGGGCCAATGAGTAAGTTCAGCCGGGCATGATCGTGTGTGTGTATCTGTGTGTGTGTGTTTTAGCGCAGATGTGTGTGTGGGTGAGTAACAGAGCATCAGTAACATCCCCTCCCTGTCTGACTGTCTTCCTCCCTGACCCTGTCAGACAAGAACAAGAGAGGGACAGATAGTCAGAGGGAAGAAGGAAAGAGAGGAAGAGGGAATGAGGAGGCAGAGGAGGAGGCATGGAAATGGATATCTGGAGCCCTAGGGGTTTAGCATAGAGATAAGAGCATAAATATTCTGCAAAGACCCCTCTTTACTCCCCCGTCCCATACCTAACGCAGAGGAAAACTATTCTAGACAATGTGGTAAAAATATGTTGACTAAAATAAGCATACTACAAAATATGTACTTGAGCTGTGTATATTTAAAATACTGTATATATAAGACAATCAATACAGTCCCAACATTTAAAAATATATAGTTTTCTTTTATGTTTCAAATGTGTGAAGACAAAAAAATGCTAATGGCTCGTTGCCATGATTAAGGTCATTCAGACAGAACACGCAGCTATTGTGATGAGTGAACTTTTGACATTTATGGGACAAAACTAACCCATCAAAAATGTTATCTCCTCCGCAGAAGCAATAACTCACTGAAATGTTTACAGTCATAAAAAAGCGAGAACTTTCTAAAGGTCATGGCTTACTAATTCTTGTTTTCGCAACTTGCAAACTGAATAAAGCCTCACCTTTAATGTCTCAGTGAGAGGTGAGAGGAAATGGAAAAAGAGGACGACTGAACAAGCCTGACTCACTCTTTTGCTGGGGATGCTCCACTTCACCATGAGGGGAGGGTTATTTTAGAAATGTCTTTTATCTTGCTGCTGTTCTCCATTCTCTTGATCTTGCCGCCTCAGCAAAACCAGTTCTCTTCTCTACTCTGCTCTTCCTGCTCCATGTAGTTGGAATTTGGCTCAAAAACAATGACCGAAATACTGACAAAGTGACTTTGTAATGCAATTTTTGCACATTTTCTTTCTGTTTTGATTTATGAATAATATGCACTGCATATGTAGTGCGTTTTAAATGTGACCTTACATATTACTGCCATAGTCATTACATTGCGGCGTTGTCATTGCATATATTCCTATTCGGTGCTGTGCTTTCTAAGTTTCTATGTATCACATTAAAAAGACTTGACGTGCCATTTAGCTTTTTAAAACTGTAATGGAGGATGGAGGCAGGAATAAGAAAGAGAAAAATCACATTCTGTCAGTCATGTGATGAAAAAAAGACACAATGCGTGGATATCAATAAGGTTGATAGCTTTTACTGCACACTTATGCAAGAGATCTTACACGTCTGACACTGTTTATCCCAACAACCCCAAGCGTACAGCATGCACCATTACAGCAGCATTATTCATGCCGCATGTGGCTGTTGAGGTAAAAGTGAACAGTCTTGACTTGGCCAGGTCTGTTCCCCTCACTGTTCCCAGGTCAAATCTCTGTGGAAACTGAGCTGCCCATCAGGAATGCCTGACGGCTAATCCGGGGGCCTTTTTGGCTAGAAGGGCATCAGAGTATCATACCAAACTGTCTTAAACACACACACATGCACTTGCACTCGTGCACACACATGCACACAGTTTACTGGAAGTGTAGTATTCCCCCTGCCAGAAGTGTATGAGATTACCTTAAATATTTGGGGAGGCAAGCACATTGTTATGCTAACAACAAATGCCCAGAACCCTGAGCATGAGCAGATTTTAAAACAAGCGTTCGGAACTGTACGCCTGCTGTATCTCATACACCAAGCTTCCAATTTCCCAACTTTGTTGCTCATTCAGTGGAAGTTCCATCCTCTGTATGTGTGTGCATACTGCGCTGTGAGAGCGTGCACCATTTCAAATTCCTCTCTGTGTAGGTGGCATCGACTGACATCCCTTTGACTTCATTAGGGAGCAGGGACCCAGCAACAAAGCTGGCTCTGGGAGAAAGGGGGGATTAAAGAAAAGAAAAGGAATGGGAGTGAGGGCGAACAAAACAACAACAGAAACAACAAAGCACTCCTAACCTAATTTCCTCTGATTCAGTCTGCACCGATGCAAAATAACAAATAGAGCAAGAACAGATCTTTTGAGAGGCTCATTATGAACCAGTTACAGGATGAGAGTTTTTCACACTGCCCTTTGCTAGGTCTGTGCTAAATAAATGCCGTTCATTTTCCTGTGCTAAAACAAAAAAAAAGGACAAAAACTGAATGTTACACTATGGTAAACCAACTCAAAGCTTGTACCATGAATAATTCACCACAGCTCTTTTTTTAAAAACCTCAATATATGCACCAAAAATGGCAAAGAAACCCCCCTTTCAAACTGTTTCTGTCATCAAATATCTCCATTTCGTCTGGACCCGGAGAAAACCAATGAAAAGCATACAGTATTTTTTTTTTTTTCTATTTTATTCATTAATGAGCATTTCCACTCTCAAAAACAGCTTTTGTTGATTTAGGGAAATCTCACAGCTTTCTGGCCTATGGGAATTACATAAATCTAGTTAGCTGGTGAGGCAAAGGGTGAAAAGTATATTAAAGCTCCAGTACAAAGTGGATTAGAGAGTGTACAGCATTAACAGCTTCTCCACTACGGTAATTGATGATTATCATCATTCATCACTTTTCCAAAACTCTACGAGCTCAAAACATAATGCAGGGCAGCAGCAGTCACTGCTGCACCTATTGTTCTAGCTGCTGTGCTAAAGGGTTTGAACAGTGATCCCTGTGCTTTACAGCTGGGTGGGTCTCCAGCTTATGTGTATTCTGAAGCTTATATCATGTATGCACATGACTGTCTCAAGTCTTAACAAAGTGCTGCATTGTTAACACAGAGCGAAGGATGAGGTATGTTGATACTGAAGGAACGCATCTCTATTGTGTGTTGTATGTGTGGCATCTGCACTCTCTGGCTGCTTTCACTAAAAGCAAGGGCGTGCTTCATTAGTCCTCCCTATTCTAGCTCAGGGGAGGCTAAATTTATTAAGGGGGCCGGATGTTGCACAACACCTGCTGCTGTGCTTCCCTCTGTGCAATAAAGGGAAGGGGGTGCAGTATGATAGCTAGTGCTAGTGGTAAGCGCTGCTCGTTGGACTGAGGCTGATGAGCTGGGGCTAATTCAGGGGGTGATTATGTAGTTTGCTGGACCACTAAACCTCTTTAAGCCCATAATTACTGCCTATTTGAGCGAGGGGAGGCACTCCAAAGCAATCGGTACTTGCACCAAGTGGTGCAGTGAACGGCAGCCACAGCTGGAGGTGTGCTGCCTCAGGGCTGCCTGGAATGGAGGGGGTGTGTAAATGAGGAGAAGGAGGGATCCACAAAGCCTCATCCCAGTCAGGTAGCGCGTAAAGCTTTGAGAAAACAGTGGGACGCACCTCGGAGCGCCAGTTTGCAATCTTCAAGCTACAGTGCTCGGAGCTAGCATTCTATCAGTGATCTGTAAATCTACAAACAAATGTTCTCCTTTTACAAACAGCCACTATACACAGAGCTGCAGAGAAACACAACGTGACTACAAGAGAGTTAAAGCGGAAACAAAAAAACTATTAAACAAACCCTATGGACTAAATTAAGCTTGTAAGGAGTATGCCACTGTGGTGAGACACATCTCTTAAGAATTGGTGTCCATAACATACAAGAGGGAATCAGATTTGAAGATTGTACTTGGGGGGGAAATCCACTTCAATTCACCTGACTTTGAAATTTGGCTTTATGTAATGCCACTGAAATCTGATCTCTCTGAGGAAGCAATTTGGGGACCACAGAACATTCTAATAACCCTGGCGATATTATTATGTTATTATCATAATTACCCTTTTGCTCCTGTCGTTTTAATTAGAAACTCACCGTTTGCCCCTAGGGGCTAAAGAAAACCAGGATTGGGGGAATGCTTAAACTCGGTAAAGGTATTTCACAATTGCTCCCTTATGCTCTTTGGAGCAGCGAGTATAAGAAGCAGAAGGAAGCAGTCGCTGCTATTGAAAGATGAAGCTTTCTCAGCCATGTCATTCAGTGTACACCTCCACCCCTCCCTCCTTCTCCCATCCCTCTATCGCCCCATCTAACTCACCCGTCTCCACCCCTTCATCCCTCTGTTCTATATTTAGCTTTTTTGCTGAACTATTTTTTGCTGCCTCCTTTTCTACGCTCTTTAATTCCACCTCCACTTCACTCCTCTCTTTACCGTTAGCTCTCATCTTTTCCTTCAAGTTTAATATCCTCACCTGTTCCTCCTCAGCCAAAAGCTTCCCTCCACCTCCCTCCTCTGCTTTCGCTGTCTCGCTCTTCGTCTCCAGCAGCAGAGAGCCTTCTCCATCAGTGCACCGCTTTTACAAATCAATGACTTAATCTGTCGTAAAAACAAGTGAGCAGCACCCTCAGCCATGTTCACTTCCCCCTACCATCACCAACATCACAACAGCATGCATCAGAGAGAGTGGAAGGAGGGCAGAAAAAGAAGAAAGCTGACAAATATGCAACATAAAGCTGAGAGGTGGAAGGTGGAAGAAGAAATGAGTGAGAAGGGGGGATGAAGTAAAAGAAAGACAGCATAGAAAAAAAAGTAAGAAATGAGACTGTGTTTTCCCACCACACCCCCTCAGCCCTCAGCTTGGTCCAACTCCTCTACCATGAGTTATTTCCTGTCTGCATTCACCACCTGGGTCACTAGTTATGATTTCTCTCACTCCACTGGGCACAGACACACACACAACACAGTCAAACACACACTCAGAGACACACATCCACATGAATCCTTGCATATACAAACTGGACCATCACTCTCCAGGGCACAATGGGTCAGCTGACCAAGTGTAAACCACAAAAAACCAATAGCCATACCTTCCATGCCACCTGCCTTTAACGCTGCACTCACACATACGAGGTGGAAGCTTCACCTTAGATGCTTACGTTTAAATGGGACGGTGTCACACATTGCCAAACTCTCCATTGCTACTGTTTGTTTTCCTTGTGTGTGGCAGAAGCTGAGAAATGATCAACTTTCAAAGCAGCAGCACAAGAACCAGACAATCAAACCCTGTGCTGAAAAATATTGCAGCACAGGCATTAACCAATCAAATCACATTTATGCAGGACAAGCTCATTCTCCTCATTGCAAGGTTGTGTTCTTTGGGGGGGTTTTTTGTGCATGTAACAACAATACAGAACACAAGACACTTTAACAACATTAGCAAGTTATTGCTACGGCGTCACTAACTTTCCATAAGCTGCCTTTAGCATTAGGTTTAAATGACAAATGTGTGTGGGTGCAGTCTTCTAATGCAGAAAATGTCACTCATAAGACAAGTCGGTGTACAGGAGGAGTTATGGGTAGATATCACAGGGTATCTCATTTGTAAATAATAGCTCCCCAAACTGCCCAAGTGCAACAATTGCTATAACATCATGGTTTAAGACCATTAAAATGTATAAGGCAACTCTGTTGTACATTATAGAAAAATAGAACGAGAAAGAGTCATGGAAGAAAGAAGGAGAGGGAGAGATAAGTCAGAGAGGCACAAGGCATGCATAAAAGATGGGAAACCCTTACAGTTTCTCTTAAAGGAGTGTTTTGTCTGAGAAGGCAACAGAGACGGAGAGTGTAGAGGAAAGAGAGCGGGTTCACGCATGGGAGAGGACACAAGTGGGAGGAACTGAATTGATAAATTAGTTCAGCCAACGTGCAATCTGATTACCACGACGACAAAGCAACAGGATCCATGAAGCGCACGCATGGAACGAGGCTCGCACACACTCGCGCCGCTGACAAAAAAAGAGACATAAAGCTGACACATACAAATACCAGTGCAACTGCATATGAAATCGCAGACAGATGTGCGCACGCTCATACACAAACATGCACACACACTAAATGTATCTAGGGCAGGCCGCTGCAGTTGCTGTAAGTAAAAGGTATTGAGCTGCTGACTCCAGCCAGAAAAGATTCCACAATCCTGTGGATCACCAAACACAGCCTAATGGATAATGGCAAACAGCTAGTGCTAATGTGATTTCACACTTAGCGGAGTTCATATATCAGTGGATGAACAAAGTCATGCTGCACACATAGCGTAGCTTAACTATTTTTTTTATTTTTTTTTTAAAGGTGATGAATATAAGCTTCACTGATGGTGTTTTAACTTAAATAAATGGAGGTTGTGCATTTGCTTGGCAGTAGCAAAGCTAGTGAGTAGTATTGATAACCTGTGCTGGATCATCCATCAAGCTATAGCCACATACTTATGACAGTGATTTTCCCTGACTCCTCCACACATCACCATTGCCACTCACTCTCCAATAAATACCACAGCAATGGTGGGGAACTCCACACTCCACCCACCCACAGACATTACTACTGGAGGCCCATGTTTGAGCGTTTGTGTGTGTCTTCATCTGAGTTTGTCTGTGTGTGTGTGGGCTGAGACTGAGCCTCTTTTTCGGATTTGCAGATCATCGTAAACTGATTAGTGGGTACCAAAACCAAGAGTGATTTCACACATCTGAGTTAATGGGCCTTTGTCCCACTCTGAAGACACACACACATACACACACACACACACACACACACACACACACACACACACACACACACACACACACACACACTCACATACGCTTATCACACACAACTGATAATGAAAAATAGAACTAGTGTGAAACACAGCTTCAGTATGAAGCTATCAATCACTCTGACGTACAACAATGAAACCACACACTGAAGTGTCTCATAGTTTCCCAACTATGAAATTATATGAGAACCAGGTAGAGGAAAAGAGGGATGATGAAGGAAGGAGAAGAGATAGTAATGATGGTGACAATGTAATTGAATAAATACAAGTAATATTGAATGTTCCCTCACCTTTTGATAAAACTCTGTGATTGAAACAGCTTAGGGACTAAAACATTAATACAACATTTAGATTCTGTAACCATGATTTGTGTGTGTGATTGTGCTGTTTTCCACAGCCATATTAGATCTCTTGTGACTGTTGATCCACTCCAGTGCTACTTACCGACCTTGAGTGTCTGCAAAGTTTTCACGTTCTAAAGGAAACACATCGACCCACCACTCGGCTAAGGTCAGATCAACTCACAGACACACACACACATGCTTGCTTCCTTTTGGCTTTTGTTCAACGGCTGCCATTTTGGAAAAGTTCAAAGGTGACATGAATTAAAAGTTAACTGCCCTTGAGCACTTATAAATAGACAGAGTAAAATGATACGAGAAGAGAAAGTGGAAGAAAAGCTGATATAAAGGGTTATTACAAATAAAACAATGATATTTCTATCTTATTATGATGGTATTGCGAGTAAAATTTCATTTCCAAGCCAGCTGTGGTAGCTTTGTATTACTGTTGTGTGTTTGAATTTGAACCCAGCCAAGTGAAATGTCAAATAAGTTACAAGATTTATTTCCGTGTATAACGATTAAACAAATATGACATCCATCCACACACAGGTTTGGAACAGCAATGATTCAATATTCAATTTAAAGACAAAGCATTTAACAATGCAATGTTTTTAAAGTGGCCTGCACCCCGTCTTTTGCCTTGTGTCAGCTGGGATTGGCTTCAGTGAACCTCATGTGGAGAATAAAGCGGTAGACAATGAATGAGTGAATGAATGTTTTTCAAAGAATCCAATCGTAGGATAAAAACAGCTCCTGAACAACATGAACTTGTGAAGACCAATGTAAGATCAAGATGCCAGTAACCCCACAATAATTCTGCAATCAGCTTGGCTTCCAAAACCTCTACATCTGTCTCTCTACTGTATCCCGCTATCATCTATTCATCCATCCATCATTCCACACATCAATCATGGAACAGATGGCCTTTCAGGAGCCCATGTCAGGACTGATGGCTTCCCTCTGCCCTCTCCATACCATTACCCCTCCCTCCACCAACACCCCCAAAACCCCACATAACACACACACAAATATATACAGACACACCTCCTGTCTGCCACACATCTACCAGATGGACCACACTTACTATCTTCTCACTATCACCATGCACACTCCATGGTCATCTGACTATCAGCTTCTAGTAGACAGGATAAAAATTAAAAAAAACATGCATGCATCTTATGAAATGATTACAAAGAGCAAGTATGTGAGTAGCAAGTTTGTGTGTCTGTGAGGGTCAGTTCACAAAGAGAAGCCCCCAAAGAGAGCTGTCTGCCTTTGGTCTCCGGGGCCTGTCAAGAGGGATAATTGATGATGTTTTCATTACAAGGTGTGGGGTAATGTGGGGGTTGGAGCACAGTAATGGTGTGTGTGTGTGTGTGTGTGTGTGTGTGTGTGTGTGTGTGTGTGTGTGTGTGTGTGTGTGTGTGTGTGTGTGTGTGTGTGTGTGTTGTGGGGGTAGGCAGGTTGACTCAGCTGCCTCCTTTCTGACACCAACCACTCCTCCGATTGGTACACTGGTTTCAAATGCCCTCATACAAGCAATCGCACATGCATTTCCACAAACACTACTCCTCACAATCAGATACACATGCGTACAATCGCCTAGCCCAAAGCCAATTCCATTTGTAGAGATAATGTATCTGAAACCAAATAAAACTGTTGAGAAAAAGACTAAATTGTTCTCTTGTTTGTCTCTGTTGCCCTGTCTCGTCACAGTGTCACGCCAGGCCTTTGGCAGATCCGTCCGCCTGTCTGTCGACTCTGAAGTCCTCTTTGAAATCCTAACGCTGAGGCGCCTAAGATTCTGACTGCCACTTAGATTAAATTAAGACCTAATCGAAGACACCAGGCCACATAGACCACTGTATTACTTTACAATATCGAGATGGACATCATGCCTGTGTTGCTGTTTATGAATAAATGAATGAAAAGTCAGATGATGTTCTCTTTTTTAGGCTCCCTTCCTGATGAATTTGCAAAGCTATATATTAAAGTGATGTCTGCCAGCTAAGAAAGTCACGTGTTAAAAAAAGAAGGAATATATGCAGTGGATAGCAACAAAAATCACAATACAAATAATACTGACTTTTATCTTACTATATCTCCTTTCTCTGCCCTGTTTTATCCTAATCAATATCACTGTGTAGTGAAGGCAAAATGAACAAAAGGTAGAATGAGGACACGATCAGTATAATCACACTCTTACAGGCCTGTGTTGCCCCAGGTGACTGGGGTGCTGACATGTCCAGGCTCCAGCAATAAACAGCCGAAGACTAATGGCATCTGAGGCAACGTCGAACTTTGACCTCTAGCAAAGTTTTTCCCCTCTCACTTGTGTTGTTTAATTGAGACTTTGCATATCTGGTTTGTGTTCTCTTTGCTGTGAGGTTAAGGTAAGGTTGAGGGCATATACAATAGTCTATCTACAATTGTCACAATTGAGTTGTTGGGTTTTATCCATACTTTGGATCAAAAGTGCTTTTATAAATAACGTCTGATTGTGAAGTGATTGATGGCTCTTGTAAGGATAGATGTTTCCTTTAAAGCGACACAATGTAAGATTTCAACCTTCAAATAAGGTCTACAACATTACTTAGATTTTACCTCAACTTTTGGTTTTGTGTCTATGCCACAAAAAGAAGAATTCTACCGGTATCATTGGCTTGTCAACAAATGATCGTGTTACGCGACATATATTTTAAAGTTGCAATAAACAATACCGTTTGCCAACTGTGGGGGAACCCAAGAGCAAATCATGCACTCTACGTTCTCTGAATTACAGAATTATCTCGACATTAAAGATTTTTCACAAGAAGAAATATCTTCCTTAATGATTGTGACCCGATATCCCTTCGTTCATTAACATCACCTCTGCCATTGCCCCCAACCCTCCCATCCTGTGCACCATGTCATGATTTCTCCGCCACCCAGGTCCCACCACAGCGAGGCTCCTTGCCTCCTCTGCCAGCGCAGAAATGAATTATATCACTTTTCACACCTGTTTCTGCTCAAAACCGACGGTGCATGCTGCTGTGGGGGGGGGGGGGGGACAGCTCTCCCCCAGCTCAGCTACATCTGCGTATGCAAGCGGTTAAATTAGACTTTAATTGTATTAACGGGGGATTATGCTTTTCAGTTGTATTTTTTAATACTCCCTCTCTCCCTCTCTCTCCATCTCTCTCTCTGTGCATTTTACATGTTTTAAGGGCTGAGAGAAGGGGGGAGGTGGCTCACTAAGGGTTTGCGGGTTGGCTTCTTTTATGAGCTGCGATCACGGCTGCCCCTCGTTACACTGACTCTGTGTACAAATAGGAGGGGCGGAGAGCCAGAATGAGAGTGTTGGTGATAATGTGTAGGAGAGTGTGAGTCCCAGTCTGCCAGGCTAATATAGCAATGCTAACACTTTCGATGCCAAACCCCTCCTGCTCCCCTCCACACACACACACACATACGCATGTGCACACAAACACCTACTTCAGTTTAGCAAGGCAACAATCTAAATGAGGATTTGGGTAGTGTGT
The DNA here is from genome assembly GCF_963457635.1 of Microchirus variegatus. Taxonomy (NCBI): domain Eukaryota; kingdom Metazoa; phylum Chordata; class Actinopteri; order Pleuronectiformes; family Soleidae; genus Microchirus; species Microchirus variegatus. The sequence continues at coordinate 8,546,640 of NC_139812.1, forward strand.
GTGTGTGTTGTAGGAAGGCGGGAGTGAATTCCATCTAATTACTCTATCACATAATTTCACAAATTGCCTTTTCATAGGGGAGTGGAGAGCAGAGCACAGGGCGCATTGGGGATTCGAGGCCTGAGCTTTCATTTACTACTCATTTCTTGTTAAATTAAACAAGAAAATACCATTTGTTAGGAGAGGAGGGTGCAGGCAGGGGGTGGATTCCAGCAGCACAATAGGAGAGATGAAGGTAAAAGAGATTGGGTACCAACTCTTTCTTCATGTTAAGGCTCATCTCGTTGGCTGTAACACAAAGCACTAATGTATCTCAGCCATTTACGCTATCAGATTCCAATAATTCAGCCTTAATTATTTTGTCATACATGTTAAAATAGAATTATTTATACAAAAAAAAGTGCTTCAGTCACTATCTACAAGTTATCAAATTAATTCTTATTGGTGTCAAGCGGATACAGATGTGACAAAAAAAACAACAACTTTTTATGGACTTCTTTCATCAAATATCCCATTCACAGAATGTAACTCATCACATCATCAGGATATCAGTGGAAAACAAACAGTAAAACAAGATGAGGACACAATTTGAGATGCCCCCTGCCTGCTTTATGTTGGTTCCCCACCAAGTTTACAGCTGCATGTCAAGCTGGCAGCAAGCTGCATTGTGTGGCCATTTGTGACAAGCGGTAAACACTAATGTTCTGCAGTCGCTCCAAGTGAGAGCAGCCAAATTCTTCCAACAAACTTCTCCCACAAGCACTTGAGAACACATGAGCTCATTGGGCGTGTTGGAGAGAAGTCAGAGTTGCAACTGCCGTCATCGTCACAGATTCAGTACCACTTCTCTGTCTTGTCACTCTACCCATTGCACAATGAATAAAAGCACAGTCAAAGACAAAGTACTGAGGCTTTCACTGAGGCCATGAAAATGCAGTTAACCTGTAGGCATAGTGCAACCCTTTCTGCTGGTGATGTTTGTGCTTTTTTTTTATGCACATCATGCATAAATATTTCCTTTGTTTTTCAGCAAGGGAAATTAGCATCATTGATGAATAAGTGAGGACAGATGCAGAACTAATTTTCAAAACAACCCTAAAAGAAAACAGCTATTTGAATGACATCTACCACCTACACTTCTGGTGCACTTGCAGCCACTGTTTGCCACCTACCTTCTGCTTCAGTGTGATGTGAGGGCGAATAACAGAATATACTCCAAATTGGGTACTGAAACATCAGCCCGTAGTGATTCTATTGTATTCTGGTTTATTCTGTCCTCTTGGTGTATCAGTACTTCATCAAACTCTGGCATATTTATTATCCATGGGAAAGGGAAGATCCTGACTTCCATGTGTGTGCATGCATGTATCTCTCTGTGCCTAATTGGTATTTTGTCTATCTCTAAGAGGCCAGACTCACATCCTCCATCCCTTATGTGCAACAAAGGTGGTTGATGACGCTGTGGATGAGCTTGGATCAGCTTTCCATGCTCATGTCCACACCAGTAGAGGCAGAGAGACATTGCATTGAAACTGTAAATGATTTTTGCAGTTTCAAATATATGGTGATTTAATTAGAGACCACAGAGAGAATTTCTCTGACACCAGTGGTATTGTTGGTGCCAGTGTTTCTAAAAATTGAGACCAGATAGCCCAGAAACAAAGACAATGCTCCTCTTCTCTTTGTCTGGGTTTAATTTCTGTTTGGCTTCACGATTGAAGATAAACACTGGAAGACATGTTTTTGAATCAACCATTAAGATTGAAACAGATTTAAAATCGGTTTGCAGTGAGGGAACACCGTCAAATTATATTATTGTTCCATGCCATATAGAGGGATTAAGCCAATGTGCCACTGTGTGCTTTAAATGTGAGCATGTTTTAGTGCCCTTAGCCTGGGAGAAGAAAAAGGTTGATAGATCCTCCTTATCCCCTTCTTCATCTCCTTGCCTTCACCTCCTCCTTTTCTCTTCTCTTTTACTCCCTTGACAATCACTTCCCACAGTTTGAGAGCTGACAGTACAGAAGTCTTCCATAAGCCATACTCCCAGTGTAATATGACACAGCAAGTGTGTTTCTCTGTGCGTGAATGTGTTTTAGAAGATGTGTGTGTGCTATGCTGCACCTCCATAGACAAGATGTGTGTATGTTTTAAACACCTTTCCTCTCTTACACCAAAGGTTTCAGTGGATGCATGAGTTGAGGTCAGGCAGTTGGAGGAGAAGTGAATGTGTATGTGTACTGGGCAGTGCAGGGATAGTGATTTTTTTTCAGGAGGAGGCAGGGGTCAAATGGAAAGAGAAAAGCACAAAGAGGAAGCTTGTGAACTGCACTGTGTGTGCACATCACTTTGTCTAGGATTCTCAAATCAAAAGCCTGTTTTCCACTGGTCAGAAAAACCCAATAACACCTGCAAACATCTGGCTTTTGTCTGCAGTGGGAACGAATACAATGACTCTACAACAAAGATGGGGTTTTATCAGTCAGCTACTTTTGGGAGAAAGAAATTTGTCTTCACCACTTTTAGGAAACAGGGGGACACTGCATCAAAGACAGTCTCCAAATCAATCAGTCAATAAAAGTGGAACCCATGCAATATCCATAATCCAGCAACTAAATTACTTTCCCAAGCATCTTCCCTGTTGGCCTGTGCAATTTAAACCAACACCCACTCAGCCAAACTGCATCGGGTTCTCCACAAACACCTGACACAGACAAATATGTGGAGCCCAAGGCTGGATGAAGTTAGTCCCTTATTTAAGATGTCACAATTAAACACCTGTTTTAGCTGCTGCTAATTTTTAGTTCCATAAATGCATTGGTGCTGCACCCTAGACTTGTGTTTTCATTTGGAATCAGACATGTGAGTGGCCATCCAGAAGCCAGAGACCCAGCTGTATGAAACATGCCAGTTAATGGGACAGGCACTTGTGTTAATGCTATTTTGGGCCAGCTGTACTACCAAATAATATATATATATATATATATATATATATATATATATACATTAGTAACAGTAACATGTTTCTGTTTTTCTATTCTCTGATGTGTACTATGGGCTCATAATGTTTTCTCTGGCTGGAGTTGAAATTATTTGAAACTTAGGACAGGATAGTCCAACTGCATTTTTCCCCACACCATTTTCCCCTCAGACAATTTCCAGTTTTCCAAAACCAGTGCTGTTTGCACCAGCTAACAGCACTGGTGTTCTTTGCTATAATTGTGCAAAAATAAAGCCAAACCACAGGCCTCTGCAGCATCCCAGGCATCTGTTAAATAATGACAGATTTGTTCCTAATAAGGTTCATCTATGTATCTGCGGCAGTTATGGCCAGGGGCGTCTCTCCTTGGCTTCAACCTTATTCAGTTTCAACAGATGAGGAGCGAGAACGCAGGCTGCTGAGATCACCAGCAGATTAAACAGGCCTGTGTCTTTGAAGTGTTCACTGTACAAACCAGGATACTTTGTGCAGTAAGGGAGGGGCTCCAGTGCAGTGGTGTGTGTGTCTATGTATGTGTGTCAATGAATGTCCCTTTGTGTGAAAGTGAATCTAAGTCAAATAATGGAAGAGATCTAGAAAGACAGAACATATGTGTGTATACTCTATGTGCCTGTCGATGAGTCAGAATATTTGTGCCCGTGAAGTTTGGTGTGCACACATGATGTGAAAACTGGAGGAGATTGAGAACAAATGCAACTGCATTCAACTCACTGTTAGGTGCTGGAAGAGCCATGCTCTCATGATGTTGGTGGCCACCTTCGGGAAAATGCCTCTCTTTTTGTTGTGTTTCTTTTCTTTTTCCGGGTCATCGTCGTCCCCTGTGCTCGGTGAAGCCACGCTGTTGTCCAGGCCATCACCTGTCACATGACAAGAAACAGGAAGAGACAGATCAGACACACCGTTTGTTTACTTCCTGCATTTGCTGCGCCTCTGCATGCATTCAAAGCAAATAAATATGATTTCGAAGGAATTCTGCAGGGCTTTGTATGCACAGATGGAGTGGTATAGAGACACAACAATAGAAAGCAGAGAATGGCTGAAAAACAGCACCTCATAAATGCATTCATTTTTAATACATTTATAAATAACCCTGCCTTTCATCCCCCCCCCTCCGCCACTTGAAAACACAGCAAGCGCTCGCATCTTTCTGCAAGAAAAAGAGCGAGAGAGACGGGGAGCACAAAGGACTTGTAAGGTCGCATTTCCCCACTCTCCCATCCAAGCCCGCGCAGAATTGAAAATGACAGAGAGATTTAGTCTTTATTATCCTGAGGGGAAAATAGTTATTGAAGCGTCGCCCTGGCGCATTCTGCCATTTTACCTGAGGTGGAAAGAGTAACATGGCACTACAAAAGGGGAGGATGCCAGGAGAGGGGAGGCAGAAAATAAAAGGAAAATAGGTGGAAAAAAGGAAGTCAGAGGCACACAGCGCTAACAAAGCTAGCTGTTTTTCATAACAATGGCGTCATGGCTGCTTACAGCAACCTGTAGGGCTTTGATAAGGCTCTATTAAGGGCAGTTAACCTCACCTAAGGGGGGAACTGAGACAGCTTAGAGTATTTGAGCACGGAGAGGAAAAGTGAAAGGAAAGTGTGTACCATGGGCCTTTTCTCTGCATACACACTGAACATACAGCGCATACACACACACACAAGCGCACCCAAATACTGCACATATTCAAAACTACCCAATTACTGTTCACATTCTATACAGTGCCATTGGAGAGAAAGAGGCTCTTCCCATCTGTGGCGGTGAAAAGCCTAATTGTTATTATCATTATACAAAAATGCGAGCCACCCTCAATGAAGATGATAATCATAAAAGAAACATGAGCCAGGATAAACAAGTGGCACCCTCGCTGCCTTTCTTAACTGGGAGTAAGGGGAAGCAGAGAAGGAGAAGAAGAAAACACCGAAGCATGGCACAGAATTGGATCCAGTTATTTATTGATTACACACAAAGCAGGTCTAAAGCTTCGAGTGCTATTCACTGTGGCGGGAGTAAATAGCTGTGTTCTAGCGGGCCTGTACTCCACTAACTTGTAGTCAGCGACACCTCGCACCTAGCTAAAAACTAAGCCCTCGATTCATCGATAATTAATGGGGATGTTGGTGCTAATCCGGTTGGAGATTACTTTTTTCCAGCCTGCCACATCAATGGAATAATCATGGGCCAAAAACCCAGGCCTTTGCTCCCCATTACCTCAGGCAAAAGAATTCCTGAAAGCATGCCTGGAGGGCACCTGAATTATATACACCATTAGGAGAGAGAGGCTCTCAACGATCCATACGAAACAACGTTGTTGGCTAGCTCTCACTCTCTCACTCCGACTGTTCTGGCAGAAGGAGTTACATATGCACACATATTGAAGGCTTTTTAATGAACCTCGTGTGGAAGTGGAGGTGACGCTTCGGATAGTGGGGGAGGGTAAAAACAAGAGCTTGCTTTTCATAGATGGTGTGATACTGATGCAAACGCCAGCCACTGCACATTAATAATGCATATGCATGTAAAGCTGGTGAAGTTGGGTTACTGTTACAATGCCAAAGGGTCATAAGTTGGATTTGTGGCGAAAAAGAAAGCCTCATGGTGCGTTTAAGTGCTTTTAACACAGCCAGAAACCTCTTTGCAATTATGTCTCATGCTCTGAGAGCAAATGTACAGCACGTACAGACACACTTTTAATCATTATGCACTCGTACTGTATAACTGTGATTATCGAGTAACATGTTTATTTATTTATTCAGTTAATAAACAGTAAAATTCCACTTGCAAAGTCAAAAACATTGGATTTACAATGTGAAGAAAAAAATAAACATTCACACCTGCAGGCAGGGACTCTCACTCTGGCAGTTCAATTAATTACTTGTACTTGTAAAATAATTGATTATTAATTGATTAGTTGACTAACATTCACACATTGACTAACACTACACATAGAATGCATCACATCCACAGCAGCTTCTAGTCCTAATCTCTCTGTCTGAAAACACACTCACACTACAGGCTTGAGTTACATCATTAGCCTGGGACAAACGCAGCCTGAGCTTAACATGTGAGGTTTTTTTCTGCCTACTGTTTCAGGGCTAAAATACACCCACCCCCTTTCCCTCTTCCTCTCTACGGCTGGTGGAAAAAAGGGGTGAGCTGAGCTGAGGACCTGTAATCTAAGACCAGATTTTCATTGGAAGCAAATGCTTTCAATCCATTGTAAAGACCGGCTCATGTTCAGCAAAGCCTACAATAACAAACCCAGGGGCTTGTCCCATGCGAGTTGGGAAAACAGAAGCAAGCAGCCGGAGTATCAGCTCAGTGAGTGAGTGAGTGAGTGAATGAGTGAGTAAGTAAATGAGTAGACTCAGGAAGAGGTGAAAATTCATGAGAAGAGTAATTTAAGTGTGTATTCTCACAAGATATTACATGAATCGGATATGTCTGTTGCCACTGTTTCATTTTATACTTCTTGTTTAATCCAACTTTGATGAGTACTCTACTGTACACTTAGTTATATTTATTTTTCGTTGTAGCTATAATAAATGAGAGGAAATATCAAAGAGGTGTTGTAATCGATCCACCAATTTTTATGCTTTTTTTCTTCCCTTTGCCTCATACATAGTAGAACGATATCATACCACCATAACCGTCATTTAAATTAGGACATATTTATTGAGATATGGCGAATTAAATGGTTTGCAAGCAGCTATGATCTTAAAAATGTATTAACACAAGGCTACAGAATATAAAATAACCCCAAAGACCTCATTATAACAAGATGCAAAATGTGAGTGAAATAGTGCCTACTTCATATTACTACAAGAACACAGAAGCACTGTGTGTTTTCATTCCAAAAATGCACAGGATCTGCTCAACTTATTTACAGCTATGAGTAAAACGAAACAAAAGTTAAACAGTTTGGGAAATAAATGTAATGATGACCACTACTAATTGAATTTAACCCTCAAGTTTGAGAGGGATACCCACCTAATATTCCTTATTTTACCTCCTTCCAACACTTCTATGTATGTTTGGCCTACAGACACTTACTTACCGATAAGGGAAAAAGGAAGGAGGAAGGCTGGGGAAGGGCTGTCAATTTTATTGGCATTTTCATTTCCACTGCAATTTGATACCAATCACCTCTGCAAGGTCTGGGGCTAATTTCTGCTTTTTCCTTAACCCCAGCATATGAGGGGGGGAAACAAGAGAGGAAGACTGGGGTGAGGCGGGGAAGGTGATGAAGTTGTGTCTGGCAGCCATGTTGGGGGAATGTCAACAGTGTTACCTCAGCTTGTGTAAGAGAGGGAGATTAAAACAAGGGAAGAAAAGGAATGCAAGATGGTGAAGGAGGGTAAGAAGAGAGGAATAAGGAATAATCAGCAAGAGTGAAAAGCTGTTAGCTCAAACTCAATGGGGAGAAAAATAGGATAGATATAGATAGATAGGAGAGTGGGGAGATGTGTGGAACATTAGAGTTATCAAAGGAAAAACACTTGCTGTATGGATTGCAATGTAAATATTAGTTTCTCTTCTTTTAGCCTTTCAAACTTTTCCACCACCACTTAAAAAAATGATCAACATGGGGAAATGCAATATGAAACATTCCTGTGCAATTAGAGCCCATTTTAATAACAAAACAACATAGGTGTTTGACGCAGACTTCTCGCAAATGCTGAAGAATCGTCTGTTATGTGATATGACAGCTCTTTGTGAAAACAACAGGATAAACTGGACTTGCTGGTACATTCTCTTCTCCACATGTTTGCTCTGTAGTCAAAGAGATCTTTCCAACCAGGCGTTGCGTCATTTGATGCTCATCAATAGATGCCTGTAGCACAAACAGCATACAGACAGAAGTGGCCAAGCGAGTATTAGTCGAGAGTGAATTTGAAGGGGGGGGGAAGCGTTTTTGTCGGGAATTGACTCACAACCATGTTAAATATATAACACAATAACATGTAAATATAACACACAGTCAGAAAGCTACCCAGGCAGCTAGTCAGCCAGTCAGCTAATGAATCAGTCACTCTCCATACACAGGCTGCCAGGCTCATTAAGAGCATCAGCAGGCTGTAACCCATGGGCTGCAAACATGCGGGCAGCTCGACTAGCAAGCTCCAGTCTCCCCACAAGGAAGAGCCAACGGCACAACTGTGGGCCCGGCCCACTGATCGGCCACGACAACGTCTTTGCAACTAGTTAGAGGAGGAGCTGGGAGGTGGAGGTGGTGGGAGGTGGGGGTCGAATCAATGCAGGATGGTGGGGGTGCATGTTCGTGTGTGAAGAATGCATGCATGCATGGATGTGCATTCATCTGTGTGTGTGTGTGTGTGTGTGTGTGTGTGTGTGTGTGTGTGTGTGAGTGTGTGTGTGTGTGTGTGTGTGTGTGTGTGTGTGTGTGTGTGTGTGTGTGTGTGCGTGCGTGTGTGTGTGTGTGTGTTAAAACTGTCTTTCTTTGTGTGTGTGTGTGTGTGTCAATTAGGGAGCAGGCCAGTGACTGGAAGGAGCCAGGGGCAGTTGAAATGCCCCGGGGCCAACCAAGGGAAGGAATATTTTATCAGTCCCCTCACACGCTGTATACACAAATACACACTTGAACACACACCCCACACAGATAATGACGTAAAAAAAAAAAACTGGGTTAGCTTTGCTCCGTGCATTTCCACAAGCTTCGTTAGCATCAGCTAAACACACTTAATTCTGTGCTCATTCAACTTCAGTGCCGTTTCTTTAAGTCTCCTTTTCAATTCATGTTTCATCCCTGCTTCCTCCTGCTTCCTACTCCATTAGTTCTCTCTCTCCACTTTCTCTGTCTGCTGGAGTGTGAGGTCGGGAAGGAGGTTATTTGCACAGTGTTTGGGATGTAAGAGAGAAGCATTGTTATCTTTCAAAGGAGTGTTCCTCCTTTGAAAAACCAACAGAAATGTAGCAAAATATATTTCATTAATTAATCTCACATTGTTTGACATATTTATTCCTGTCATTTTCAGTAGCTTCAACAAGTTCAACAAGTAGAGTGCTAATGATGCTTCATCTGTCTCTTTGTCTCTCTCTCTTATGTCTTTATCACTTCTCTACATCTCTCTGTCTCAAGGCAAACCCTGACATTATCAGGCAGTATCTGGGCTAATCTGTTATGATCTGATTATGAACCATATCTCGGTGTAATGCAGAGATTGGTACTGCCTGCCCCCTCTGTGCAGGCACATGTGCCATTTGCAGGTGTCAGCCATTTTTCTGCTGCCTGGCAAATTAACAGCCACAGATTCACCAGTCACTCATTTGCAAACAGTGATCTTGTCAGACATGTTGCTTCTAGCACAGCGCTGGAAAATTACGACATTTAGCTTTCTAATATTTTTCTTTCTGCTGAGTTGAAGAATATAGGTTATGAATATTAGCTTTGTGCCAGATGTCATGAGTGGAATCTTGTGTGAGGAATCACTCGCATATGGCTTAACGTTTTTGGAGGTTACTGTGAGATGTTCTTGCAAGGTTTTATAGGCTGTGGATGAAGTGAGAGCGAGAAGAGGTGGGGACAGGTCTTTTTTTTTGCGCATTTATGACAGTGCATTTAGTCTTGGAGAGAGCGAGAGAGTGTGTGTTTCACTGTGAGTGACCTGGAGCTGATCCCTCATGGGCCACTCCTAAAGTTTCACACCCCAGAAAACTCACATGACCCTGGGTTGACTGCCCAGGCAAGACTCGGGCCTCAGGGGCCTGCTATCCTGTTCCAATGGGATCCACACATCTCATATTGGCAGGCAAGACATTCATACGCATACACACACTCAACACATGATACACTTAACACACACACTTGCAGAGGCACATTTACTAAAGTGCTCTCTTTCTTGCTAGTTTTCTCTCTTGCCTGAACACACAAACATGCACACACTCGCAAACGTAGGCATACGTTACCTTCTCAGAAATCCCCACACGGGTAAAGAAGGGCTTGCAACGGGAGGAGGGAGAAAAGTGGCATTTATTGTATTCAGGCCATTCATAAGCTCTAGACCTGGTTAGGGGGTGTGGGGGTGCAGGCGGTGGGGAGGTTCCCTTCACATGGCTCTGGAGGGCCCCTCCCATCTCTAAAAAATCTGAACATGCAGGAATTCCTTGCAATGGAATTCCCAAGAAGGGGCAGATTTTCATGTGTCTCTTACCGTGTCTTTACCCATGCACCACATTATTAAGAGCACCACTATTTTAAGTCCATAGCTTCCCAATGATGACCACACAAGTATTCCAACTCAACATATACACACACAAACATTTACTTCAATACAAAACACTCTATGTGACTAATGCTGTTTTGCCTTCCTTTTACTCCATGGACTCAGTGGAGGAGGAGAGACGGAAAGAAATCCCCATGACCATTTGACGGATAATGACATGTGCGTCGATATAACAATATGGCCAGTCTAGAATTCCCTTCCTGCCAGAGAAACACTCCACTACAGTGAGTGTATTGTGATCAACTAAAGCATTGCTCATTCTCTACAGAAAGAAATACTTGAATGTAGCATTTAGGCAAAAGTTTCATGCGGGTCATTTAGACAATTCTTAACTGATAAACCTCACAAGCATATGAGGCAAAATGTCACCCAGGGACAGAAAAGTTTGTGGTTTGGTGTCTAACATATGAGCAAGAGCGACGCCACTGTTAGAAACCAAATGTCAGACGTTTGTGTTGCAGCGTCCATGTGACCAAATGTCAGATTTAGTTTTTGGATGGATGTTACCCGCCTTTTGCCCTATGTCAGCTGGGACTGGCACCAGAACAACCCCACGACCCGCATGTGGATACAAGGACACAACGGTGTGTTACGTAACAACATTCATAACCAGGAATTAGATACCACCCCCCCCCCCCCTAAATTCTTCTTTCTTGTTGACATATGAATAAGTCATGTCATTTTGGCTGAGAAACGTGAGCTTACACATGTCTGAGGTTTTCAGATGTGTGCACAATGGCATCCTGCTGACTGGTTTGTAACCTAGATTATTGTACAGAGAAAGTTGTCATTATTACTCAGGAGTAGAAATGAGGGCTTGCCAGGTACAGAATCATGAAAGAGCTAAGTAATAGCTTCCTGTAATCAAAGACAATTCCATTGAAGTAATTATGGTAAGCAAGTGCGTTGTCATTACTGGGCCGGTTACTTTGATCGATGACAGTTCTGTGGACCAACGCTGACAGATTCAATAACGACACTAACTAGTGAGTTATTTACAAGGGCTATTCGTAATTAAAGCACACTGGAGACTTCTTATTGTGAGCGTTTGAGCCAAGTTTTGGAGCAATTATTTCATTTGAGGTGAAAGAGGTGATGAGAGGGAGACCAGGAAGCCACGCATAAGGCATGTGTTTAACTAACAACAGAAAATTGAAAATAAAGAACAAATATGAGACAGTTATCATATTTATGGCGTGATTAAAAGTGTTATTCAAAACCCCTTAGATTCATGTGGCTTTCATTGAAGTGGTCTGAGAGGATTGTTGTTTGTATTCATATTGGATATTGAAATTAATACCAGACCTTTTATGTCTGAAGCTACTGACGTGTGTGTTTGCTTTGTTTTTTTGTATGGTTATAAAATGAATATATAGTCCTTTTTGGAGAAGCAACATGCAATCAAAGAGCATAACGCTGTGCTTTGGGAACTTGTGCTCGACATATCTCTGTTTTATGAGATAACCTTTTATAAAATGTTTAATATTAGAACAGTGTTAATGTTTTTTTGTTTGTTTTTTTCTGTGAAAGAGCTCATGTGTGCCTGTGCGTTATGGCTGAGGCCCATCTACTGTGGGCTGTGAGGGGGAGGAGGGATCAGGCCTGTTGACATAGCCATAGGTGATGGCAAAAATGTCAGTGTAAATGTGACTGCTCTCTCTGTGCCATTTTCCCGTAAAGGGTCATCTCCACAGGCTGCCTGACACGCTGGAAACTGCCTCAAGCGCAGGGCACCGGCACGGCATTAAACTGCAGTGCACCTCCATGCACACAAACACATACATACACACACACACACACACACACACACACACACACACACACACACACACACACACACACACACACACACACACAGAGCGACTGCCTTTTATTCCCACTTCCAGATCATTCCAGAGAAAAAGAATTGGGGGAGGGTACAAGCTAAAATGAAAGCGTGGGGCGATGAATTCACCCTTTCATATTGAGCACTTTTGCTGTGTAACTATTGATTTTCCCCCCTCTTGCCTTTGTGATGCTGTTTTCTTTTTTCTTACCTGAAGATAGAAGGCCAGACTCGGTTCAAATGGGAGCACTTGTTAGGGGGGCCCTCAGATTCTTGGCTTCAGTGAAGGGAAGTCCTCACACAAATACACACACAGGTGGTTACTGTAATTATGACAAGATTCCTTCAATTGCGCCTCGTTTGCCCTTTTCACAGTCTTCTCTGTCAATCTCTCCACTGTTTTGCTTCATATCTGACGGCTCTTTGACACCCTCCAAAGCTCAATCCAAATCCTCAGCGCACAACAAATGCACATGAAGGGAGTCAAATGGAAGAAGAGGGTAAGGGGGATGGTAGAGAGGACAAGGACTTTAACAAAAGCTAAGAGCACTTAACAACACAATGGCATGGCGGTCCTTTCCAAAAGTCAGCTGATGTGCTGAAGGGCGTTCCAAAGTCCTTCAATGAAGAAGTGGGACAAAGAGATGGAACCTTCAGCTTGACTAAAGGAAACTCAAACTGACGCTAAATACATCTTTCTTTGCACAAAATCACTTTTTGAACTTCGAGGATCTCACTACAAAAGTATAAAGGTATCATTTTAGCTAACATCAATTCACTGAAACGACACCCTGTCATATGTTCTGAGCATCTTCTACAATGAGCCACATTTAGTGAAATTACAGTGGGCTCTATCATGCAGCACTGTCTTGTTTTACGTCTACCAACCTATTAAAAAGTGCCAGTTTAATCAACTAAAATAGAAATGTATAATTTCAGTACCAACAGTGTGTATGTTTAGTCTGTAATCATCTCTGTGTTTGCGGTGTAGATGCATTAACCAAACTCGAGTTTCCCAGCTTATTTTTCAGAGCGAACATGTTTGTCTCTAGCCTGTTTGCGTTTTTCCACATGGTGACTATCTGACTGACACAGCCTTTGATAAACACTCATAATGTACAAGGATTTTCCCACTCACACTAACTTATCAGCACTCGCCAAACTGCAGTATGTAGTTAGATAATGCAGGCACGCTAACCCTGCGGTGGCACAACCTAATAATAGCACATTAGCTCCCAGTGAGTTTTTTGGGAATTACAGAATGTTTTAGTATTAGGAGGGAATATAAGGTCTGCACCCACAAGCTCAGGTTACTGAAGGGGTGGTTAGAAAAACAGGATAAGTCATTATCTGAGCAACAACCCCCATTTAAATACTTGTGGAGTTGTTTTGGGGTTTCATGTTCATGGCTTTCCTGCTTAAGCCAAGTTTACACAAGATGATTTTCAGAGTCAGAGAATCACTGTGCATCCCACACTACATGATGTGCTGTCCACCAATACAGCACTGATGGGGTCACACGCCACATGATCCTACACCTGGAGGAGGCCTCGCTAAATACATCTGATCACGTGGTCACCAAGACGCACGTGAGATATGAAATAGGGAATCGGTCTGCTCGGCTTTGTGTCTCCTGGTTGACAACTGAGCATTCATTGTAGCAGTGCAGATTTGTCACGTTTTTAGAAGTTGTATTTCTGTTTCACATTCTCCCACCTCTTTTTTCTGATGATGGTTGAAACTTTTACTTTTATTTTACACTGTTCTGGTCTCTGATTAGCCGGGGTGGCTTGAGTGGCTTGAGTGGTCTCAGACTCAGCACCAGTGGGTCTTTGCAGACAAGATCAATGTATCAGTAATAATAATATCAATAAGGGATAATAAGCTTTTATTTGTTTATTGAGAATTAGGCTTTTAAGGCTCCTTCTTCAAGATACCCACACTATATTAACCTTTCTCCTTCCAAAGTAGCACTCCATCTCCACTTCCCCCTCCTGTCAATGTTCTATGATCGGCACAGGATGCGGTGTAATGGGGATGCGGGGGATTTGTAGTCCTATCAGCCTCCCCATACGTGGACCTAAAAAGGCTATCAGGACCGGAGCACAGGAAGAGGAAGTGAGTGGGTTTACAGCGGTCCTACTTCCTGTGGAGCATGGGCCCATGTGGCAGGGTGTGATATGCCCCCCGTGGACAGCAGCGCTCTCGCCACACAGTCCTACCAAGTCACTTCCTGAAAAAGCAGCCCTCTCTGGGGGTGACTTCCTGTAAGAGTATGACCTCTCTGCCGCTAAAGAGAATCTCACTGGAACAAAGACCTGGGGCTGCCCATGGGAGTGTGTGCACAGTATGTGTATGTTTGTGTGTGTGTGTGTGTGTGTGTGTGTGTGTGTGTGTGTGTTAAACACCACCACTGAGGCCTTTACCCTTTACTCTAAAGGTTATCACTTGTGAGAATCTCACCCTCAGTCCCTGCTCATCTCTTTGAGTTTCACTTGCTCGGAGCGAGAGGGAATGATCGGGTTACATCCAAATGTGTGTGTTTGCAAGTGCGTGTACTGCAAGTGGCATGCTTTGTGTTGCTCTGCAAACACACAAAGTAAACGCCCATGCTGCCCTCCAGCCCACCCCGCTGCTTTTGTGTTTACTTGCAGGTATTTGTTACCTAGACCTCTCTTCCCTCTCTCGCTCTCTCCCTCTTAAGTTTTAGAAAAGCTTGGTGAGGTCTTTATCTCTCATTCAAATCCCAATAGCAGGTATCCATGTCAAAAGGACCAATGGGAGGAGGCCTCAGGGAGGCACGTGTTTGGTCTGGGTCAGCCCTGGGTCAAGCTTTGGCCCATTTGACAAACTTTACCTCCAACCTCCTGCATCCCAGGCTACCCTGGCCCACAACACTACTCAACTACAGTACTTCACATGTAACTACATTAACGCTGACATTATCAGAAACATTGCAACGGTAATTTAATATGTGACTAAATCATACAATTTAACCATTCCAAGAGCTGTGATATTGTTCACTCAGAATTGTTTTGTAGAAACAAGGTTTGGATGTTGGAAGCAAAAGAAGTCGTTTGGTCAAAACAAGGTTATCAAATAAGCCCAAACAAAAAAAAGAAAAGTATTGTCAACCCATACAGTATTCAACAATGAATGAAATCTACAGAGATGCAGGTTGTGACCAAAAATGGTGCTTCTGCTGGTGTTTTCCTGGCATGAAATTGGCTTTGTGTGGGTGTCGTTAGGAGAGCCGGCTGGTAAATTCACCCGTTCTTTTGTTAGAAAAGGGGGGCTCCATGCATAATGGTCTTAGCCAGGGAGGCCTGGAACTGTGTCCATAAATTGAATTATTTCAATTTGAGAGAGAGAGGGAGAGAGAATAATGGAGAGTTGCCGCATGAGTGTGTGTTGCATTTCCATGTGAACATATGCATGTGTGTTGATAGAGAGAGAGAGACTCATTCTTACTCTTCAACGAGGCTCACATTTTCAAATAAGAATATAACCCGAGATGCAGGGAGATTACAGTAGAGGCCAAATGTTGCTTTGCAGCTCGGAGATATGGTGTATTTCATAAACAAAAACACTACTACTGGTGAGGCCACCATGATGTCAGTGTGACATTATGTTGTGATATCACAAAAACTACACAATTACAAACAAAAATGGGACACTTAAAGGAAGAATGAAAACTTAATTTGGTATATGTATCATATCTACATGTGGTGATAAACAGATCTCCCAGCCTCATAAATGCTGAAACAACAGATATGTATTTGTGTGTATATGTTTGCGCCGTGGTGGGGTAAAAATATTCCTGACACAATATAATCGGCAGTGGAACATATGGCAAACTGGCAGCAAGCTATTTATCCTTATCCTCTTTGGAGGCTAAAATTAGCACTTCACTGTTTGTAGCTTTAAGCTGGACTCCAACCACTGTGATAGGGCTAATAATAAAAAAAAAAAAAAAAAAAGCAGCCCAGCTGGCAGAGCTACTGCACCTCCTCATTTCCAACCATTTAATTTACTTAGAAAAACGTCATTCTTCTCACTCTCCCTTTTCCAACACGTCCACAGAAATATATAAGACTAAAATGTCCAACCAATCACGTTCCTCTGACCATTAGAAATTCCATATATCATATAAGTGTTGCTTAAGCCCGGTTTTCACCATAAGACCATGTGTCAGGAAAGCCAGGATTTCCTGAACATGGACCCCCTCGGCTAACCTTAGTGCATAGGATGATGAGCCTAATCTCTTTATCAAAAGGTTGAATAAACATCGCTGCTCTCTGCATGCATGCATGTGTCTGTGTGTGAGTTGATTGTTTGTGTGTGACAAGAGGCCAAACAATGCTTGAAAAAAAAGCTAATACCCCTTCTCTTTGCTCTTACCCTCCCTCCTCCATTCCTTCTCTCTCGCTCTTTCCTGTCATTCTCCCGCCACATGACTGAAAGCCAAGCCAACTGCTGTTGGCCTCCATGACAGCCATCTGAAATTAATATTTTACGACATATAAATGATGATATTGCTGTTTATGTTTTCCAACATAAACAGCAGGACAAGGCTCGTGTATAAAACACTGCCAACTACAGGCAGAGGTAATTATCTGAATTCTCCAGCCTGCTATCAGGGTTTTGTCTGAAAAGTTAACATCTATCTGATCGGAGGCCTCCTGGGCCCTGAGCTCAGCTCCACTTCAGAGGAGGCAGAGGAGGGAGCGGCGGGCTGCAGCAGGCAAAATGGAATGAGAGAAAGAAGTGAGACAGTTTAAGGTTGTTTCATCAGCCAGATGTAATGTGTTGTGACACATCAGTGATGAGTCGCTGTGATTTCACTGTCAGATTCCCTATGAACCTGTACTGGTTACGATTAAGAGCCAGGGCATTTTCTGTCTATGAGACCTTGTGTGAGTGTGAGTGTGAGTGTGTGTGTACTGTATGTTCCAGTCAATTTAGAGCAGAATTGAAAATAGAGCAGAAAGTGGTCAATTTGGAATTTGTCACATATCTGCACTATGACAAGTTACCCATGGCAATGACACAAGACGCCCACCTCCTCCAAGCAAACGCACTCACACAGAAAATATCTTCACAAGTGATTTTTTTATGATATATATATATATAATCCTATTTGTTTGCATGACAAGTGCATTACCACATTTAAACTTGTTTTTCATTTGCAAATCAAAGCTACAGTGTTAAGTTCCAAAAGGAGATATCCAGTAATTTGACAAAAGTGGCATCTTCTTTTAGGACATGATTACACAAGAATGGTGCAAATTATGGTGCTTCATACCAAAATAAACCTGAATGGAGTCTTTGGTTGACACTTGTCAAACATGATAGCGAATGTAGATGTTCTCTGTGTAAATATCTTCATGATTAAATGTGGAAAAGATTTCCTTGTTGTAATCTTATTTTCAGCAAAGGCAGCAAAAAAAAAGCTTTACAGATAAAATTGCAAAAAAAAAACAAAAAAAACTAGTCATTGCCAGGTTTACACATTTAAATTTTCTTGTCATAATCTCCTCACCACGACACACAAGAGAACTCTACAAGGCAAAAAGTGTGTGTAAATAGTATCTTTTAGCAAACACCAGTAATTAGATATAGGCATTTGGCATTCACGCCAGTCACAAATTAAAGAAGAGCGTTTCCTGTAAACAGACAGTGAGAATGTGTCTACATCATTAGCGTGCCACAATTATAACATGGGAGCTAAAGATACATTTTCATCCCGCTTGAATTCCCTCATTGGTGCAAATGAAGTGGAACCTCTTTTATATATATTTTTTTGTAAATGAACGGTTGCAGTACTGTTTCCTAGAGCAGCATCAAACTACATGATGTGAATTTAAGGGTAAAATAAAAACAAAAAAAGGAAACACAGACAGTTTTGTGAGAAATAAGAGGACATGAATGATAGCAAAATGTTCAATTAAAAGACATCCTCAGCGAGCGCCAAGACGGCTACAAGGCAGACAGGAAAAGAGGGAGAGGGAAGCTGTTTGGTGTGCACACATGTCACAAATGAATATGTATTTCATGTAAATTGTGCACACGAGGCATATTGTAATGGTCTGAGCTAGACTTTGCATTTCTTTGGTCATGCAAACATGCCCATATGTAACCAACAGTCCAAGAGACGCTGACTGAATGAATGCAGGGGATATTTTAAAGTAACAGAGAGAGAAACATTATATATACCTTCATGTGCATGTCTATTCATTTTGAATAACATTAAAGGAAGTAGAAAAACACCATGGATGCATTGAAATAAAAAAGGCATATAGCAAAAAAAAAGCAAAGCAACAGAGGCTATGGGATAAAACAAAGACAAACAGATACAAGGCTCTCATAAGGTTATGTAAACGTGATCAGTATCACACAGCACATAAATCCCAAAGTCAAACACTGAAATAGCCTATGACACCTTATCAAAATGTTTTATGGCCATTATCTTCTCACAGACGATATATTCACCAAAAGCCAATAAAATACAAGTTGACTAACAAAGATTGCTTCATGCGTGAAAAGAAGGAGAGGAAAGGAGAGGAGGAAGTCACTTTGTTTACTTGTATTTCTGATTCTTTCTTCCACACGACCCCAGCAGCCCCAGTGACACCAGCCTTAATCCTAAAAGCAAACTGGCCCCTTGCTGTGGGAACCTGATACAATTTCCTCTTTTTTGAGAGGGGCAAACTCAGGCCACTCGGAGTTTACTTATTGCCTATGAGGCAATAAAAAGTAATCGAGGGCTATCATTTGCCATACGAGTCACCGCATGTTGTTTGACGCATCGGCTGCCGCGATAGAGCGAGGTCATAAAGATCTCAGTGAATCTGAGAGAGACTGGTTGTGATTGGACACTGAAAGGCCAAACATCTATTTTCCCAGGTTACCACGGATAATAATGTTTGAGATGCAGTAAATCCAGTTGAGGCTGAATAAACACTGCTACCGGCAAAGCTGAGTTGTTGAGGGTTGTTTTCTTAGGGTCTTTTGAGATGCATTTACTCTGAAGGTCTTTTCAGATATTGATTTTATCAACATCAAATGAACAGAAAAGTTAAGGTTTGTATTCTTGTGACCCTGTGTGGTGATCCTCAAACTGTTGTTTTTTTTATTCTTAAACAAATGCACACATGAGCTTAAACGGAACGGCCCCGTGGGACACAGGGTGAGGTGAAGATGGCCCTGCCACAACCCTTTCACCTCTTAAGTGCCAGAAAAGATATAATAAAGACATAATGCTGTTTGCTAGCCGCAGTGCATGTGTCTCAATAGACTCCCCAACAACACTGAGCAGCACTTAACACACTCATCAGGGATAACTGTTCTGTCTTTTTCTCGCCCACTATAGGCTTTTCTAACGCACACAATCACACACTTGCGCAAAACAAAACACTTTCACCCTGAGATTCTCCAGTTTTTTTTTTATTCTTCCTCTCAGTCTTTTTCTTCCACTTTCATATTTTTCCTCTCTCTTTTTTCCCCCCATGTTCAGGCTGCGAGCAAATCAAAGAGAGATTCATGTTTGTGTCTGCCAGCTACTGTACACACACTCACAAATACACGCACACACACACACACACACACACACACACACACACCTCCAGTAATACAGACTGCAGACTAATGAAGGGAGCCACATACGTTTTATCTACCCACAGAGCCTCACATTTAAACAGATTACCGGTAGAGCTGGACACCAGTAAGACAATTACTGAACTGAGGATCTTCATCCGTAACGTCTAGACAACATCTAGACAACCTGCACGCAAAAACTCTCTCATCTTCTTCATTTTAGTTGCACTTTTCTACACACTTTCCATGTTTGTACCGGTGCAGTAAACACCTCTGATGTGTGCAAACTAAAGCTCGACTTAGTTATTGTATATGCATGAAGTTTAAAACTCCGTAATTTATAATCAACTCTATGAATAAATTAACTCCATTAACTCTATAAATAACATATTTTAAACTTGCTACTGTGTCAGGGAAGCAAATCAGGGAGGAATATACACACAGTGAACAGAGACACACACACGCGCAGTTCGTTCTTCCAGTCTACTGGACAATCGGACTAATTAATTGGTGACTTTGAGGGGGCCACGTGAAGCCGAGGGACTGGACAAGCCGGGTTTTTGCCACTGATTGCCTGACACTACTGTCCACGTCCCCCTTTGCCCGCCCCCAACCCTAGAGACTGGCCAATGAGACAACAGAAAGCAACAGCTCCTCTCTGGCCTGACCTAGTTGGAGACTACAGAGGTCGGATGGATGGATGTCATCAAGAACATTCCAGCCTGATCAATGAGGATTCACAGCCAGTGGAGATTATATTTATCCACATAAAGTTAAGATGAAAGGGCTGAATCAAACTCATATAAAATTGAACCAAACAAGTGGATTATTCGTTTGACTTTTGGAGCCACATCCTGAAGATGAATAGGGCCACATCAATCAATCAATCAATCAGCACTTTTCATACAAAGCAAATCAGCTCAAAGTGCTTCACAGAATAAAAACAAAACAAGGAACCCCCATTGCTACTTACAATTTAAACATCACACATGTAGCAGAAACAAAACAAAAACACAGATGAGGAAGAGAGGAAACACTATCATAGATCAGTAATACAATAAACAATCGGATCAAATGTAAGAATAGACATATCCTCCACCAAGGTTTGGAGCAGCAAAGTAAGGTTTACTTATTTCCTTCAGGTAATCCTCAGAGTAGTCCTTATTTAACAGTTCTGTGCTTTACTCGGCTCTTAATACAGTTATCGATTCAAGCTGAATTCACTCTTATCATCAAGCACAAACAAACATGCAGGAATCTGATTGCACAGACTGGAACAATTCGTTTCACAGAAAACAGACCCTCCTGTGCAGAGGAAATGAACAATAAAGATAAACAGCACCGCTGAGTTTAGGTCTGTCATAAGTCACGTTTTGTGTTGACCAACAACCAGAAATCTCAGGCCACTACTCAGACACCAGAAATGTATGCAAACACGTACATCTAACTTTACAGGGAGCTATTTGACTTGGCCCAGCTGACCTTACTCTTTACAAACGGCCTGGGTAATTGGTGATACATATCTAATATATCCAGTCATCGCCTCACTCCCTGGATGTTTCTGACAAGCAGAGAGGGAAACCCTGTAGCTTTCAAAAACAGAGCAAACCACTCTGCTCCGCTCGTCCGCTCAGCTCACATCCACACCGCTGCAGCTGTCTGATTCAGTGCCTGAATGTTATGCTGTTTCCCTTGCATGCCAGGCCCTCGGAGAAGCCAAGGGGTGTCTTTAAAAATTCACACAGGCAAAGAGGAGTACTTTATACTGGGAGAAAAAGAGAAGGCCCACTCATGTCCGTGAGGGACCCCCCCTCCCCCCTCAATTACATGCATACAGTATATGATCTGTTAGCTTTTCCTCTGCCCTTCGAGCATTACTCTTCACAGAAAAGCACGATCCAAGGCACAACAGCTACAATGAGGCTTCTCCAGAGGGCTTCGGGGTATTAAACAAAGGGGCCTGTTGGTAGGAACTAGCTAGCAAACAGCTGGGTTAATAGAGTGGGACTAATTAACTTCAGGGCCGTTCTCAGATTCTCCCTGTCGAAGCTTGCTGGATGTTTACAAAGATCTCCCAGAGAAAGGGAGGAGAAAAATAAGAGGCTTTCTTCTTTGTCTGCTCTTTAGGGAAAGAGGAGACACCCAGAACTGATTTTAATGACATGTGTGAAGCAAATGTGATCCTCCCTCCACTTTTTTTTTTTTTTTTTTTTTTTGTATCTGCCAATGGAATTTAGTGCTTAAAAAATACCATTGCCTTGTGGTCAAAGCATAAACAACATAACTAAGAGCTCAGCATGTGAGCATTGTCACCACATGCAAAAATAAAAAATCTTTTTTTTTTTTTTTAACTGCACACATTGCCACTGGGACACAAAGCGCTGGAAAACATCTGCTGATACATGAACAAACGTGAGCATTATCACGAAATATCATATGGCAAGAGAATCTTCGCTCGTAATCGAACTCCGCCACGAGCACATCGAGACATCTGATCTTATGTAACGCAGAGACTAACATTTCCAGGTAGAGATGGTGATTTTTATTACAGGAGGCAGCAAACGGTTCAGAGCAGAGCCTATGTCAATCTCAGGCTTTCTCATAGAATAAAATCAGAAAGAGAGGGGAGTTAGATGGGGCGTTTCGGGTTCACTGTAGTTAAAAGCCCTTGACCATCCAAGATAGGACACCAGGGATATTTGGAAGAAGAACAGGAGGCAATGAAAAGAGTAGAAGTCAGTAATGCTAAGTTCTGATGCTCATGTTGTAAAACACCATAAACAAACAAATAAATAAAAAGCATCTTTCCTTGGTGGTCTAAGGGGCAGAGTGGCATGAAGACGGGGGATAATCTCAACTATGATGAAGCAAACAATGGCGAATTTGAGGAAAACCTGAGTGCAAGAGGAGGTGTATTAAATGTGAGAACATAAATTGAAAGACCAAGAGTTGGGGCCGAAGGATGAATGAGAGGAAGAAGAAAAGAGAGATGGCCATTAGCTGTGCTGCTGTACAGGCAGAGGGGAAATGAAGAAAGTGTAGGAGAGAGATAGAGGGAAAGGTCAGTGAGAAAGCAATCTGTTAAAGGTAGCGAAAGAGGTAGAGGCAATATGATGAGAAAGAAAAGAAAAAATGAATAAAGGGAATATAGAAGGAGGTAAAAGAGAAGGAGGAATGGTAAAAAAAAAACCAGGATGACAGAAGTGAAGATAAAGACAACAATCAGAGAGAGACTGGAGGTAAACGTAAATGAGTGAGAGAAGTATTAAGAAAAGGGAAGAGTAAAGGATGACGAGATAAAAACATAAAGAATAAAAACAGAGATGTGAGAAAGGCAGATGGGTAAGGGGGTGCAGAGGGAACAAAGAGGTGAGAGAAAGGGAAAGAAGAAGGATAAACAAGGGTTGTGTTTTAGCATGAGTGGGAGACAGGGAAGGAAAAGGGGGAGGAGAGAGAGAAAAGAACCATGATACACAAGAAGAGAGAAACCGACTGAGAGCAAAATGAAAGAGAGTGACACAAGAGTAGGTGGCAGACAAGGGAAAACAGGGAGGATGCAAAGATGAAAGTGAGAAAAACGGAGGAGAGAGAGAGTGGGGTGAGGCTGTCGGAGAGAGAGAGAGAGAGAGAGAGAGAGAGAGCAAAGTGCCAAACAGATAAATAACCATCTTACTGGGATTACCAAATGACTGACACACAATTTGCCAGAGTCAATATGACGCATCAGTGATAGTGCTTAACCCATATAAACCTGAAACCAGTCCAAGATGTTCTCCAGTATTTACGGTGTCCTGACACACACACACACACGCACACACAAACACACACACTGACGTACACATTTGCACAGGATGACATCAGGGTATATCTGCAGGTCAAAGAGAAACACTGGCTGAGCGCCGTAGTTATCCGGTATTTGGATTACACTACATGCCTAAAAGTATGTGGACACCTGAATACTATACACACGAGGGATTATTAAAAATCTAATTCTATAGCCATGGAGATTAATATGATACTTTTATGTTCTCTGCTGTCCTGGAAAGGCTTTCCACCACTTCTTTTCTGATGTCATCAAACTAGATTTTTTTCTATTGTTTTGATTGAGAGACTCCTAGCGGTTGAAATGACATACTGTGCATTTAAGATTATGATTTTAGGTTAGAGTTAGTCTCATAAACTCATCTCATTTAGCTAACATATTAAAACACAAACACACACACACACTATAATATATATGTGCAAATAAAGTTTGCCTCCCAACTCTCGTGTAATACTTAGACAAATCAAAGTACCGCACTAATTAAGCTGAAACACACCAACACACGCATGCACGTCAAACGTGCACATGCATACACACACCACTTCACATTTTACCCTCTAATGAACTTCAACAACAAACAACACCCTACAATAGCTGGGGACAGTCCGAGGGAGGGAGAAAAAAAAGAGATATGAGAAGATGGAAAGAGGGATGATGGAGATATAGAGAATAAGACAAGAGTTGGGTCAACATAAGGAGTGGGCCTATAATTGGAGAGATGTGAAAAATGAAGTGTCAGTTTGGTCAATAGAGGGCAAGGGTCAGGGAAGCAGGAGTCCAAACTCTACACAGAGCGCACTCATTAGAGCGACCAATCAGATCTAGCCTGGCTTCACCAGACCATTAGTCATCAGAGGTAGCAGCACACACACACACACACACACACACACACACACACACACACACACACACAGAGTCTTTCCCTTTACTGTTATTTCAATAAGAGGAACATTGTGTGTGTGTGTGAGAGAGAGAGTGTGTGTGTGTGAAAGACAGAAGCAGAGAGGATGAGTCAGAAAATAAAGGCAAGGAGAAAGAAGAGTGTGTGTTGACCGTATAAATGGCTGCTCGTTGGAGTGGAAGGTATGACGGTGCTCCCTGCTCCCACCCAGGCTCTGCCTCCTGGCACTAGCACCCCTGCAAACTGCTCGCCTTGACATCACCTTCAATAATATATGAAGTGGCTTTTTTGCCTACAGTTTGTTTGCGGTGCTGCCCGACCGTCACACAACCTACTCTCCTACTGTACACACACACACACACACACACACACACCAGGCCCCAGCATTGTTTTAAAACGAAGGGAGAATAGACAAATGTATGGATTTGTTTTTCATATTTTATTCAGATCATTTTAGTCCAAGTCCAAATTAAACCCATGTGTAAATTTTGGTGATTTTTTTGTTTATGTTGATATTATTCTGCCTCCTGTTTCCAGCCATGTGGCTTCACAAGTGCTGTAGTTGCCTTCTGTCCTGTCATAAATATTATTATTTAATTTTTTTTTTAAGTTTAATCAAACAACACATTTATGAAACATATGTCTCTTGGCTGCTCTAAAACGATATATGGTGTTGGCAGATATGGCAGTAAAAATCAGTTGAAACGTTATATTTCGCACGTGTTTGTTCTCGTCTCAGTTCCAATTGCCAATTGGGTCGCAATGGTTTGTCTTCTTTTAACAGTGGGTCCCCATATCCCCGTTTGGAAAACACTGCTTGAAAGTTTCTGAAATGGTTTTATGGGCCAATAGTAAACCATGAAAATTGCCATTAACACCTTAAAGTGGTTTCCATCCTGAAACCCAAATCCTAATGACAAAGAACTGAGGCATAAAATTGTAAGAGTTCCACAAACTATACGATCGAACAGTATGTGGAATACGAACTGTGGGTTATAGTACAAGCAGGAGCGCATAATGCTCGTTATGCGAACTATATGGTGAAAGAGTTTAGCATGAAACAATCCACAGGGGGCACAAGGAAGACAGAAACCACACTTTATACTACAGTGAAGCATATTCCACACTGCTTCTGCTCTGGCAATGTGTCCCTAAGTTGCGCCCTCCAAGGCCCACGGCTGATCATATATGGATAACAATGACATTTGACCTCTCTGTGACTTACTCGCAGCACAATTCTGCATCGCAAAAACTGAAAAATCCTTTGAAAGTTCTCTATCCTGTGTATATTTCATATCCCTGAGATAACGTAGCTGATGTAATATACTCAGCGTTGGTCTCCTTGGACTGATAGAAAAATTAAAATGTGGTCTCTACCTTGTTCACTGCTGTTGTCCCCGCTGTGTGATGTGTGTCCACCGCTGGACGGTCCTGGTGTTCCTCCAGAGCGCGTGGATCCTGTGTCGTCATGGTCTCTGTTCCAGGACGTCTGTTGAACAGAGAGAGAGGACATTTAGTTAGCCGCTCTTTACGTACGTCTTTCCGTCATTTTTTTTTACAACCATCTTTTCAAAAGTGAAGTACATGTATGTGGAAGAAAGCCCACGTACAAACACATGAACTCACACTCCGCACAAGCCTCATAATTCGCCTGCTCTCTGCCCTGTCACGTAGTGTGCAAACCCTGTAACAATCTTACGAAATGAGGAGGCTTGATAAAGAGAAAGGCCCAGATGAATAGAAAAGCGAACATGTTGTATTAGTTCCCAGATTTCTGAGGCATGCAATCCACGGCTGCCTCCATTTGGCTCAAACCACTAGCAGATGAAAATACAAAACAGCTACAACTTAAGATAGGCCACAGTGAGTGCCAGGGAGTGATGTCATCCCAGCAGAGCAGACCAGACGCAGAGGCAGAGAGAGGTAAATAATTCAAACTATTGCTACACAAATATATATCCTCACTTCTTTTGTCCAGGATTTCATTTTATTTGTTTAAAAAGGATAACCAATCCGTCTAATGTACTGTAGATTTAAATTACCTTTTGGGAGGCAGAGCCGGGGCAGACACATCACCAAAAGAGCTTTTCCCACAGTCGTTTTCTTACGCAAAATATGAAAGAAAACTATGATGTATGAGCAACCAAACTGACACAGACTGAAAACTTTAATTAAGATTAATTTAAACAAGTTTTTTTTTTTTTCTTATGTTACCACTAGCACAATGTAATTCAATTCTCTTTGACTTTAAAAAATAAGGGATTAGTGACCAGACTGAGAGACACTGGACGATTTGTTTTATATATTGTGAACGGTGCTTGTGTATGTATTTTCATCGAGCTGCAAGTGACACACACGCAGGTTTGTGCAGATATTCTTCATAGGACGCTGCACTGACAATGCATTGTCTCTCACCTAAAACATAACCAGTTAATGCCTCGTCTTAAATTTAATCTAAGTGCAATTCAAATCTTAGCCCTAAATTTAACCAGTTCCTCAGAAATAAGGTTCTGCCTCAGTAGGACCAGAGTTTGGTCTCCATCAAGACTATTGGTCCTGAGAGCAGTGTTTGTGCCAGAAAAGGTCCAAATACAAGTATACACACAAACACCTCAGTCTGCTCCATACAAAGCTGCTACATAATGTTGAACCTAAGCCAGATGTTACCTCTTATCTGCCAGTGCACAAAATTAGCGCTGAGGACAGACGAGAGGAAAGGTTTCAGAAAAAGAAGGAAATGGAATCTCGTGTTTTATTACACACGGGGACCTTTCACAAACAAACACACACCAAACGTAGAATGTGCACATCGACACTTACTTAAGCCTCCTCTAACACCCGCCTGAGTCTATCTTTGCTCGGTCAAATTAAATGAGGCAAATATCACAGAGCAATGCGTTGTCCGCATCACACGTTTAGGGCCATGCGAGAAAAAACGAGCGATAGAAACCCACACTGTAGAGAAACACAGTGAAAAAAGGAGTGAAGAGAAATACACTGGAGAACAACTGGTTTCAATTGAGGTACTACGAGCCTCTGTGAAGACGCTTGGAGCTGAGTTTAGCATTTTAAAAAAAGTAACCATTAATTCCTGAAAAAAGGTTTGCTTTAAGCAAAACGCAAAGGGAATAAAAGAAAAGAAAAGAGTATCCAAGTCAGCGAATTCAACACATTTGGGGTCTATTATAGCCCATTTGATGTTCCTGGGCTATGAAATTATAATCCAGTGCTTACATGGTCGATATAATCGTTGTTTTCCAAATTAGGCTTTGAGGCTTTGCAATAAAGAGGAAATCCACTGCACAAAGGCATGACTAGGATGGTGATTGTAGATAAACATTGATTTTAAAAGGGATAAGACACCAAGAGGTTCTTTTTTTTCCACCTCTGACAAATTCTTTTTTTTTGCTGACTGGAGTACACTGAAAAATGAAACACCCTTGCATGACTGAGTAACTCCAGAGAACATCAGAAGTGAGGTAATCCAGACCACATGCTCAGCACGCAAACAGTTAACGCTGGCTTTTGCCAGATTCGCCAAAAGTGCAGCTTTAAAAAATGAGCAGAACTTGTTTATTCAGAGCTACGTGAAAGAAAAAAAAATTGCAGAGAACCCCGGAGACATTCAGTGGCAAGTATTAAAAAAAAAAAAGAACTTGGCTCACTTAAACGGATGTGTCCTTTTTTCATTCTCTTTTTGTTTCAATTCTGTAACAAATTCCACTTGAAAATATAATTAGAAAGTGGAGGGGGAAACGGCAAACTACTGCATTAGCTGTAATTGAACAAAAGAGCGCTTTGCCTGCTGGGAGGTGGCCGCCGAAGCCCCATGGGAAAGGGGGCGGGGCTGAGACAGGGCCTGGTGGCATCTCCGCAGGGACAGAGAGGTTATTTATAATCACGGGCCCTTAGATCAGACCCAGAACTGATCTAACACACAATTAATACACAGCTGAGATCACACAACCCACACACACATGCCAGGACACACAGCATGTGCACACACACCCATGTACAAATACACTAAAACTGTTTTTTGGTCACTTAACTTGCACCACACACCCACACTTTTTATCTACCTTATGCACACATCAAAAAAACAGCCACACACGGTCCTTTTTTTAACGTAAGTACACACCTTGACACCAAGACACACAGTAACAAACACACACACACACACACCTTCTGCCAACAAGGCAACAACGTAACCATGGAGAGGTCAACCTTTAACATGTGAAATGTTTAAATTCACAAGGTGAAAATGTGCATAAACAGAAAGCTCAGGGAAACAGAGAGAGAGAGAGAGCTTTCCCTCTGCATACACACCACACAAGTGATATATTATGTTCTTTAATGAGCCACTATATGGTCTCTCTCTGACACACACAGTCTCTCGCTCTCTCCCTGTGCAGGATGTAGATTAATCCAAAGCTTAATTGTTTAGTAAATTCAATTTTCCACGTTCTATTCTACTTTGCTTCAGCTAAAGTTCTTAAATCTGCCACGCCAAGCCGAGGGAACCCTGTTTGTGAGCCATGCATACCTTTTTTCCTCTTTCTTTTTTTTTCTTCTTTTTTTTCATTACCATTTCTCTTCCCTCCACCACCCTAATTCACCATGAAAAGATTTTCCTTGCTGGAAATTCTGATTCCGCTATGATCGGTGAGGCATTCCAATCCAATGCATTCTCATTGTGCCGCATCTAAGATGCGAGGGGGGGCTTCCCTTTCTCGCTGTGCCAGGCTCCATATCGTACAAGCGCTCATGCAAGAAATGTTGCCCTGCCAATTCATTTGCAGTAATAAAGAAAATGGTTAAGGTTGTTGAGCTTTGCTTGCCTTCTTTCCTCACACTGAAATATCTTTTGTGATGATATGGATATTTACTTTTCACTCCATGCCAGCAAGCGTGCTGGAATAATCATATGTGCATACTTAACAGCACAGACATAAATATCCAAATAATCCCCCACGCACACAGCTACACACACTTATAAACTCTTCATTGGTGGTACATCTGAATCAAAGATGACAGTTGGGCTACTCCATCCCCCAGAATGCTTTGGTGCATATGTTCTGTGCAGTTGTTTTTCTTTAACATTTTCTTTGACACGTTTCTGACCTTTGGAACAGCGCTGAGTCCTGAAGTTGAAATCTGTGAGAATAGCATGTATTGTAGCAGTGAGCTGGCTTGTAATAACTCCGGACACATTCTCCCACTCAGCTGAGTGCTGGTGGTGAAGCTGTTAGTGAAACAGCCTGAAAGGCCACCTATTGTAAACTCTTGTTTACTTTGGTTTCCACTGTGACTAGATAAAGCAGAAGCAGGATCTGCCCCTCTGATAACCAGCCAGGCAAGTGGTTGCCCAACTACCTTTGCTTTCCCTGCTCTCTCCACCCCACTCCTCTCCTCGTTGCAATATTAGTACTTCCAAAATGAAAGGAAGGGACTGATAATGGTATGCATGGTACAAAAAAAAAAGCAAAAGACCCCCTCCCTCCCTCTAAGCCCTCCCTCCTCCCATTCTGTTCTGCACTCCCCTTCTCTAACTCTTCACAATAGACAAAGAAAGAAGAAATAACCTTATAATTGCTGGAGGGGTTGAGAGAGAAAACTGGATTTAGTCTCTTGAGTGAGTAAAGTATGCTACACTGAATAGCCGTCAGGTACTCCTCAGTCGGCTTTTTTAAACCGGTGGGTTCACCTCATAGAGACAACCAAAGATAATTACATGTTTGAGATAATTACCCGAGCTTTCCAAGTCCATTTAGGTGACACTCACAGAAACAGATTTTCTCTCTGATTTTCTTTCTCTTCCACTTCAGCTCTCACTTGTTTACTCTCTGTGAGCTGAAATCCAAACAAAAACATTAACTCAAGTGCCCTCCCCTCCACGCTATCTAACCCCAAACAGAGATTTTTTTTTTTTTCAGTTGTGAATGAAAAGGCAGGCGTAGTTTCTTAATGACATGTTTTGCTGTGGTTTCTTCGTTAGCCTAGCTTGACTTACAGCCGCTGCACTGGGATGTTCTCTGTGGACTCCTTGGAGACAGGCTGTTTGTGACGTTAGCCATTGTCAGAGGCTTGCAGGGGGTTAAGAGGGAGAGGAACTTTCCATTAGCTAAGTACACATGTGTTAAGCCAGGTTATTGTTTACTTAGCCAAAGAAACCACAGCACGCCTCAGGGACAGACATGGCGACCCATCGCAAGTAACATGAGATACTAGCCAAGAACTTTATTTGCCATTGGGATCCTGTGGCCGTCACTACAAAGTGCCTGTGAAACATTGCGGCTTCACTAGTTTTTGGCAATAATTAATTATTTGAAAACAACTAATAAATCAACCCAAAAAAAATCAGAAAGTAGTCCTTGATTACAAATACAATATACATGCCTGAAAATATATGAAAGCATATATGGGGCTCCTGATGTCCCTTTTTTTTTAAGTCACTGTGGTCTTGATTTGCTTAATCAGAATCACCCCTACTTGTTATTCCACCACAATAATGAAGAGGCTAAGAAACACACAAGTCACGTGGTCGCCTCTTTGTATCACTTGTTGAATTCTTAACAGCCGCCCCACATTCACTCCCTGATGGAAAAAAAGGGGGAGTTCAGGAGAGGGGAGGGATGAGGGGTGCAGAGGGGGGCAAAACTCTCCCCATTCAACAACAAAAGCTGCCGTTACCAACAATCACCGCAATGGTTCAAAAGTTTGTATGAAGAACAGCAGCGTGCCACTGTAGGAGAGGGAGCGAATGAAAAAAATAGGGAAAGTGAGTGGCTGTTAAGTCGGGTGTAACCCCATCCATACTTCAACGAGAGGCGGATAGATTAACGATAGTGGTGTACTGATTAGGAAAATTGTGGCTGACCCCAGTGGTCAGGGCTTTCATTGAGTTAGGAGGAGTGAGTAGGGGTTTGGGGGGGGGGGGTCATTCTTTGACCACCAGAGTTACCTAAACCAACACTGGGTCTCAAAGACATGGAAACAAAACACTTGCGTGGCATAACAGCGCCAACTGTTAGGAAAAGATACAGCGATAGTTCTCTCCAGAGTGAATTCTTACGCAGTGACCAAAACACTGAGCTCACACACACCGGGTTTGTTCAATGCGAGGGACACAAGGAAAAAGCAACAGATTATTTCAGATTGTAGTTCATTTCCACATTCTTTTCTCCTGATTTCAACAGCGAAAAAAAAAAAATAATAATAATCATGCTCTGAAAACGTCAGGTTTAAATCGAATTTCTGATCCAAGAATACCTCTCCACTAAACAAAGTCAACAAATCAACTGTCGAGCATTCGTAATCATTTAAGACGCTCTCACTCACGTCCACGGTAATTCAGCCAGTGAATATTTTAAAGGGAAATTTCAATTATTTCCAGCCCCACTTCAGCCTGCATGGCTCAATCAAGTAGAGGAGCTCTTGAGACTTGTAGTGAGTCCTCAGCACTATTAGTAGTGTTTTGCTCTATGGTAGAGAGCCCAGGCCCTTGGAGTTCATTAGCAAATTGCTGTGCCCCTCCCCTCACTCTCTGTGCAATTAAAGGCAACTGTGCAAATGATGTACAGCAGTGTGGAAATACCTCCTTGCTTCTTTGGTCTGGGGTGAACATGTGTTCTGAGGCAAATTGGGATGGCAATCAGCAGAGCAACTGACACCACACTTCCACAACAACACAGGGACTGAGAGAGAGAGACGTCGCCACATTCAGTCTGGACACAAGCCTTTCCACATTAAAAGCCGTCTGCAAAAGTCACTCACAATTATAGACTTCGAGTGTTTATGTACAGCCGGGCTCAGGGTTAAATGTATAGGTCTAGTGGGGCAACTGATAATGTGCTACTCAAGTAAAGAAGTGAGGCAAACATAGTGCGAAACTCTCCAGGGAGCAGCAGGGAAAGGGTTAAGGAAGTCCAACTGGTGCTAACCAGTCACTCTACTCACATAGCACCTGAGGGGGGAGCTGCATTTATCAGGCCAGCCTGAACACACACATGCACACACTGCAGCTACACACACACATATCCATACACTTGTAGACAGACACACAATCACACACAGAAAGACACACACCAACACAGGAGGGTGAGCCCAAACAGGCTGGGCTGCATTCACAAGCCAGAGCAGAGCCTCTCTGACTTTTTCACCTCTCAGCTATGCACTGCTTTCTTTTGAAAGGGGTGCTCAGTGGGACATATATATATGGAGGGACTCCATATACTCGCCGACATAGGCTGAGTTAAAAATAAAAAAAAAACACAATGTAAATACATGTAGAGAATATTCCTGAAAATTATTGTTATGACGCGAGGCTGCATAATGTCGCAACAAAGTCAGCGCTGTTGGACTGTAGAGTTTAATACATTCAAAGTTTTTTTTTTTTTTCCTCTGACATTTTTTTTCTTCTTCTCTGCTACAGTCGCCTTCACTGGAATAAATTGCTTTATGAATAAATGAGCCTGCTTTCTCTATCTTGTTAACATTGTTCTTTGTGCAAATTCTTAGTGTTTTTTTTCTTTTTCCCAGCCCACTTCAACTTTAAGCCCGAGGGCATATATTAAAAATACATATGGAAAGAGATAATGCGCACACAATGCAAAGACGTTAAGGGTGTCACCGCCTAGCAACCGCAGATAAGACGTGTCACACAAAAATAGCCCACAAAATTCACATATATACAGTATATATATATACACTATACTATATATATTCAGCTTCAAGTTTGTGCCGTTAGATTGACAATATAAGTATTCAGCAGTGAGACGCATGTACCCTCTCCCTGTTTGGATATGCCCATTTACGCACAGCCAGCTGCTGTGGACAGCCTGCATGTCATTGTACTGGAACATCAGTCCATCCCTCAATATTACACATATGTCAAAAAAGTTTCCCTTGCATTTTGATGCAAACTATGCCTGTAGGTCCTTTAAATTATTCTGACAGAGTAAACAGCAGAGGATGTGGATTTGTCCTTAATTGTATAGTCTATCAAATTAGGCCATGTCTTCATCTTACAGTCAATTAAATGATCTGCATCATGGCCCCAAGCACAACATCATTTTCTTCATATACCTTTACACCCAGGGGTTTTAACACACTCCATTTCCATATCTATATAACATAAGGCTCAATCCCATGTCCTGACCTATCTATCAAAATGAAAAAGGGAAAAACTTTTGACAACTGAATCCCCACAAGAATACAACAAGCAGTTCAAAGAGACACTTAAATGCACAAGTGGCTTCTGTGTTATTTAATTCTGTCTCTGGATTAAATGAAGTATTATCTTCCACATGATCTTTTTCTCATTTCCATAATCAGACATAAGGGCCAGGGATGGAGGGGGATCCCGGTCCGCTCCCAGTTCCACCATTCAGCCCACTACATAAAAGCCACTCTCTCCCTCTCTCTACTCAGACCAGCCACTCAACCATATGGAAGTCCGTGGATTTAAATTATTTAGCCTAATCGCTTCGTTACTTTTTATGTCGCACGACCCAACTAATCCATTTAATTTGGACACTTGATTTTTCCTCCTTCTCATCTGTATCCATATAGGTTATAGTCTGGACACTCATAAGCTTCTCCGTTAAAAAAAAATCTGGGGTAGTTTAACTTATTGATACACGGTCTCATAGCCTGCAACCATGTACAAATGACTGGAGCTATTAATGGCCGAAAATCCAGATTTGCATATTTCTAATCATGGGTTTGCTGTTATCATTATTTAACGGCAGAGTAGGGTGTGTGGACCATTAGGGTCATGCCTGTGCGCACACTACAATGTCCCCGGAGTGCCAACAGTCACTGGAGCACATAATGAAGGCTGTGGTTATCTCTCTGATATCTGCACAAAGGGAAACACTCCCTAATCTACCTCTAATACCCGCTGCTGCTATATGGCTCTGGAAGGTAAACGTCCTTATTGGAGCTGAATCTGCGCGCTCTGAGCGAAATGAAGGAGAGAGAGGGAGAGAGAAGGAAGCAATGTGAACTCAAGTCTGAGCAAAAACACTGGCAAGACGCGTGATGATGAACCGTGAACTTCAGACAAGCAAAGGCACCTTCCAACACAGAGGAGCTCATAACACATCAGTGTCTTTGAGGGGGGGAAAAAAGACCACAGAGACAAGAAAAAACTGGAGAGGCACTAAATTAAAATCGACATGAAGCAGGTCAAGTTTATGGCAATGCCTTTTCGAGCTAATCTTCTCAGGTCGGTTCCAGGTTCAAGTCTTAATGGGCCAATAATAGCAACATTATTCTGATTTTTCTTTTTTTTTTTTTCTCATTCCGATGGATGGAATGTAAAACGGCCCTAATCATTTGCAAATAACAGAGCAGCGGAGTAGTGACCCAGAATAGCTGAATAACCAGCAGGGAGAACACACACACACACACACACAGAGAGAGAGAGAGAGAGAGAGAGAGAGAGAGAGAGTAGGAGGTGTACCTGATCAAGGGCCACAGAAGATCTTGTGATATCCTCGTTGTCTGATTTGGAGCCGCCCTCTCTGTCGTCTATGACCAAGTCGATGGGCATCTTTCCTTTCAAGCAGCTGATGTACCGGTGACAGAAATTATCACACAGCTCGTGAACCTACAGGGAGAGAAGGCAGAGGCGTCACACACACACACACACACACACACACACACATACACACACACCAGCGTGCGCATATACACACACATTCACCCAAAGGGGACCATCATCACACCACAGTGACATGTGCAACCACAACATCCCATCTCTAACACACACGCGCGCGCGCACATACACACACACACACACACACACACACACACACACACACACACAACCGTTGGCATGCATTTTTAAATCTGAAATCTGATCACAGCGAGCTCGTAATTTACAGCCTATAAATGTTATATTTAAATGTGATAGAAGTTAGAACGGCGCAGTGACTGATCAGTGACGACGTGCTTATTGTTTTGGCGCAGTGACATATCCGTGAATATTGGTCAAATATTCAATTATTTTTGACACAAAAGAAATGTTGTTTCTTGTTGTTTTTCCCACATAAAAATGAGACCGTGTACATATTCCTCCAGGCTGCGTCTTGTTGTGCCGTGCCGTGCCGTGCCGTGCCGTGCCGAGGTAGCAGCAGCGCGCTCCAGCCGGACAGTGACAGAAACTGTTTTATTTTTTTCCTCCCTACTTCATCTCAAAATAGAGATATCGTCGGGAATTGACAGTGACAAGAGGGGCTCAGGGGCTACAACGCACTCAACACCCGTGTTAAATTCATCACCAGTGCCCCGGGTAGTGGCCATTAGAGGAGTGTGACCCGCTTGACTGACATTTAAGGTAAACCGTTTAATTTCTTCTACTACGTGAGCTTATCGCTGCCAGTGCGGAGAAACAAAAATGTCAGCAGCAGTAAAACAGATCTGATCCACTTTAAATTTCCTGCACGGGCAAGTAAAAGTTAAGGAAACCATGAGGTAAATCATAAATATTCCCCTTTATACAGATTTCATAATGTCTGATAATATTAACGCTGAGGTTAAAGTGACTGTAGAGATACTGTAGTACATGTGACGCAGAGCCAAATCAGAGTTTTACACCCACTCCTCCTCCTGTCCACAGATGGTTGCCTGGGGCCTTTTGCCCTCCACAAAGAATCATTTCAAACAAACCCACAAAGTTCGCCTATATGTTTCACCTTGCATGCAATTTCTGCCGACATTAAACTTCATTAAAGCACGCCGGGAGTTTCAGGGCACAGAGATATCCGTTCCAGTTGTAACAGCTTGCGTCGTGATTAAACGCGGAAGAAAAATGGCCCCATGATTGATTTTGACGCTAATTATAACCGACTCGCAAAAATACATTTATGCAAATACAGCCCATAGGTCTGAAGTGGTGCACCGGACAGAGAATATTACCTTCTCCAGCTCCAGAAGATGAAACCGTAAAACTTGGATTGCTTGAATCATCTGAAAAATTAAAGTAACAATATAAAAAAAAATGAGCCGCTTACATCTTTTGATATTAAACAGACATGATCCTTCTCTATACAAGTAAGTGCAGAGCAGAAAAAAAATATTCATGCGAGTAGATTTTTATGTGGAACTGATATTAAACTTGGAGGTTATTGCGATATGGAAAGTGGCGCTGCAGTATAAAGTCAGATATCTGTAAGTGCTCAAGAAAACCATCGTCCTATAACACATCCAAAGGAGCAAAACAGCACAAAGTAAAAGCATGAATTAGAAGAAAACAAACAAACAAAAAAAAAAAACTTCCCAGGCAGAGTTCAAAGGTTTGCGACAGCTGTCAAACAGCGGTCCTGCATCTGCAGATACAACCCGGGGCCATCGTGATATCAAACAGCCCCAAAAGGGAGAACATCACCTCCAATCGTGCTGTAAGTTTTCAGCACCACATGGCTCCCTGACACCAGTGCACAGCCCGCCATTATACTGTAGCAGCTGTAGTCACATCTAACTTGTGACATCAAAAAAAATATACATGTGACGTGTCTTACCAGATTATCCAATTCTGGATTCGATGAAAATAAAGGCTTTTCCGCCCGAATCTAAAAGCAAAAAAAACAACAAAAACATGTTTTATTCATAAAACACATGGATGAAAACTATTATCAAGTTATGGGCGATGCATAATTAAACACAAGTTCACTGTTTTACGCACAGCCAGCACACTGTGTTCAATCAAAAACATTTTACGCATGCCTTTTTTTTATTTCATTTGAGCTGTTGTGGTTTAACTTTACGCACATGAGTCAAGACTGCAGCACTTTGTTCGTGCAGGTATTAAGACTTAAACCAGCCCAAACATGCACATTTTACAAGAGAACGACAGGCAGAGAGAGAGAGAAAGAGAGAGAGAGACTCCTGACCTGTTTTGCAAACACTGCTATGTCTTCATTGAAAGATTCCGATGAACAGACGTCTCCTCCCGCCACCCCGGGCTCTCTGGGGGTGCAAGTCGCTAATTCACATTTCTCAAAAATCAGTGCAAGCAAGGGGAACAGGGGGTGCCTGCATGAAGACACACACACAATAATGTCACAAGAGAGAACAGCGCCGGGGTCAAGACTACTCCAGGCCAGATTTAGCCAGCCATACTCTACAGAAACTCGCCCGTGGGGACTGTTGTTGCTGCCGCTGCTGCTGCAGCCTGTGTGCTATTTTAATTTATTTATGCAGAGGCAAAGAGAAGGGCTGCAAAGGGCGGACAGACTTCTGTGATTAAACCTAGGCGCGCACTAATAGCACAAATGTTTCAGAGTCAGTCAAACTATTTCTTGCACAGGTCTCAGTTTGGATTATGGACGCGCGCGCGCGCGCGCGTGTGTGTGTGGTATATCATTTATTGTTTAAGGCACCAGAGTAAATATGTGCCTTCAAAAGTTGTGTCAACTGTTCGTATTATATAGTGAAACCGTTGGTGAGAAGCATGTTCCGCCACTATGAAAGCACAATGCGTAAAAGTTTAAATGTACTTAATTAACAATACAACAAATATTAAACGACACCTTGCTAATATATATATATACAGACATACATATTCTTGTTTAGCTGACA
The DNA here is from genome assembly GCF_963457635.1 of Microchirus variegatus. Taxonomy (NCBI): domain Eukaryota; kingdom Metazoa; phylum Chordata; class Actinopteri; order Pleuronectiformes; family Soleidae; genus Microchirus; species Microchirus variegatus. The sequence goes on from NC_139812.1 coordinate 8,584,605, forward strand.
CATTAAAGACGGTTAACTAAACTCGTTATTTTAGTCCTTATAATTTATTACATTAAAATTATCTCAGAAAGTGAAACTTTTATTTTACTCTATACTTATTTTTCAAGAAATTCAAACTGAATTCCTCCCTTTTTCAAAGTCCCCATTGTTATTTCAATATTATTATGAATTGATGTGTGAAATATTAAACTGCAGTTTATTCATGAGGCATGCAGCCTCCACAGGTTTTTTTGTTTGTGCAGTTGTCAGTGTGAGAACCATGTGGTAAACATCATGGCTGACGTTAAACTGTGTTAAAAACTCAAGAACAACAAAAGCCTCGTGCGGCACCGCTCTTTCTTTGCACCTCTGCAGCACTTTGTGAGACAAAAACACTTCGCCGGGCTGTCCCGGACAATGAGCCGCTGTTTTTTTTTTTTTTATTCTTCTTTCTTTTCTTCTCTAACGGCGCTGCCTTTGCACCCACGAACACACTTCTGACTGCCCTCCTCCGGGGCGTGCATCCACGGCTCTGCCCGCCACAGAGTGCACGGTTTCCCCGCTTGCACCTACCCGTATATAGCGTCTTTGTCTCTCTTGAGAGCGTCGTTAACGGAGGAGCCCATGCTGGGAGGCATAGTGTTGGTGTGGGCGGTGTGCGGGTACTGATGCAGCTGGGGCCCGTGGTTGAGGTGCACCGCCTGCATGGACCGGGCGCCGTGCGGGTCTCCGTACATGGTGGTCGGGATGCCCACACCGTCCATCGCGTAGTGGGGCAAGTCTTCGTACTGCACACAACAAACGCGCGGGTCCACAGTGAATACACACGCACAGGAATATGACACACTCTGACTGTATTATGACTTTTAACACGACAAGGCAGGACATTGTAAAAGTTATTTAAAGTTGGATAAGTGACACTTAAAGCCATGCATTTTCAAACAGGATAAGGTAAAATGTTGCAACTATGGTTTCATTTCAAAATTAGTCGACGTGTTTAAACATTTTCACTAATTTTACAAACTGTCCTGATACAAATGCACGAGGCTGCGTTTTAATTGTTTCATACTCTCAGCCATGAATTCTAATTTAAAAATGTTTTGATTATTATTTTTCCCAAAAACACATTTTACAGAGTGGAGATGGTTTTATTAAGTAGAAGATTGTTCACAGGAAGAACAACTTTAGCTTTTATTCTGATATACAAAAACTATTTTTTTTGCACTCAGCTTATTTGTGACTTTGTAACTTAAAGGTAAAATAAATAACATTAATTATTTAACATCTTCACGTGTACGGGGACATTACGGTTTAACTATAACAACATGGCTCAGTTACATTTTTATTATTAATAATGACAATGATATTATTATTTTAAAAAGCAGTAATTTGGTTTTGTAAACTGTATCTTGTGATTTCACTGTGTTCAACAACAAATGTATTAAACCTGTTGAACACAGTGTTTCCTCGTTTTAAAGGCTCATAATTTTGCAGCATGTTATTACCTATAAAGCACACTAGTATTAGTGTGTGCAGCAAAAGCAAGCAAACTCGTGCATTGTTTGGGACAATGTTAAACCACAGCTAATAATATTCAAATTTTTATTTCCCTCTTACTTTTTAGCCTCGTCTCTACACTGTTGTTTAGTTTGGTTATTAGAAACTGCTCGTTCATTATAACGCAGAAATCCTAAACTTGGGTCTGTTTATGCTAGAATAAAATCTTGATTTCATGTATGCCTCTTTAACTCTTAGAAAAAAAGAGAGGCTTGAATTATTGATGGTGCTCTCTGGAAGTGACAAACACGTGGAAAGAGTAGAAAAGCATTCTCACTTAAAGCTGAGCATTTGGACCCTAAAGGCAGAGAGGTGTAAACCCCAGCGTGGTGCAGCCTCGGTGTCAAACCAAGCAGCTAAATGTGCCCAGTGTGTCCCTAATATCTTCTCTGCTTATACACTGTTTACTGCCCGCGTGAGGATCTGAGCTGTCCTGAAGTGTATGAATCAAAGCATTTGTCATCACCTCATTACTTTAAAAAATGTCGCTCGCTGACATTATGCAAATATTGTGTGTTTAAGCACACTGCACCATGCAAAGCCGACGGAGTGACGCTGAAGTCATGCTGAAATTAGGGTTTTTCTTTATTTGTTTTGTTTTGTTTTGTTCATAAATGTTGCACTGAAGTGAAATCTTGAGTGCAGTCTGAGGAGAAATGCGCATATTTGTTTTGCCTCTCTGCCCTCCCCCAATTTCGCTTCCAGTAACTGGCCTGTCATAACTAATCTAAGAAACATAGCCGATGTGAGATATGATCACGCTCCCACTGTCCCTCGATGGGCCGGTACGTGGAGCAAACGAGCGCGGCCGCGCGTAATACCGTGCCAAAAAGACGACAAACATGAAACGGTGTTTCCATGTGTCAGCAGCAGGACGTAGAAAAAGTTTCGCCGCGAGTGCGTGTCCGTGCGGGTTTGTGTGTCATTAAGCCACGTTACAGCGCAAGGATTGCATTCAAGCACAGTTAGACTTGGAGAAACTTTTTGAGGGGGGATTGCCCTACATACCCGTTGCGCCATAACCCTCCTCACTCCCTGGTCGTCCTTTCAGTTAAGATAAATCCCCTCTGCGGCCAGGGTGGAGACGAAATAAATAAAGAAAATCCAAATAAATGGGAAGAGATGTCAGCCAAAATCCCGAATGCTGTTTTCCACACGGAACGGTGAAGCCAGTCCCCCGCTTTTCTGCTCAAGCAAAGCCCAGGCGCGGCGAGTAGGTCCTCGGCTATCCTCGGGGCAGCGGCGCGGGACTCCTTCTCCAAAAACCAGGGTGAAAATAAAAAAGCCCCTCAAACAGAAGTGGCGACTCTCATGGCTTTTTGTCACTCCCGCCTGTCAGTCAAAGCGCGACAGCTTGTCAAAAGTACCGGATGAATGATGGTCCGACGCGCGTCTCCACGGGATCGGCACCACCTCAACGTTAATGGTCACAATCAGAGTTAAAAAATGAAGCAGCCTCTCCTCTCGTTTTCTTTGATCACTCTCGGCTCCCGGCTTGATTTTCTTATGCAAAAGCGTCTAGAGCAGATCAAGAGGAGGTGGGGTGATAATTCTGGCTTAGGCTTTCTTAAAGGAGCCACGATCGATGCTGCGCGTGTGTGCGTATGCGTATGTGTGTGTGAGTGGATGTGTCTGAGTGCGTGTGTATGCGTGAGCCGCCTGCCCGTTTGTGTACAATGGATGTGTGTGTTGAGCTGAGGAGGAGAGGAGGATCCCGACCAGACTGCTGAAACCCGGAAGTAGTGGTGGCCATAACAGGTCGAGTCTTACACAACGCACCGGGCTGCAGCAAGTCGTGCGCACTGGAGGGGGGGGTGGGAGGAATCCGCGAGCCCAGCCAGTCGCACTGTGAGCTGGAAGAAGACGGGGATGAACGCTACATATCCAGCTTGGACTCCAGCTTCATGTCTCATCATCATGAAGTGAACTCTTCTTCACTCCGGACTCTGTAATCACTGGGGAAAACGCCTGAACCTCGGGGATGACGCCTTCGGGATCCACTTCTCCGCTCGTAAACTGTCTATTTTCCAGTCTTACTGAACCTGCGCTCAACTTTGATGTGACATAATCGGAGACGTAATCAAGTAGCTTCTCTATATGTGTGTTTTTTTTTTAAAGGAATTTACTTGTTTTATCTTAACATTCAATCACTTCCTATCTACTTTTTATTCATTATAAATCTTAAAACCAAAAGATTGTAGCAACCCCAGGCCCCTGGTAGGCTGTCAACGTCATGTCTGCATGAATTGTAGACCGTACACTGCAGCCAAAAAAATCCTGTCTTGCAAGTTTCTCGCAGCTTATTATCAACATTTACAGACCGGCAGTGTGTTTGTTTCAGCCTGTGCAAGAGAGCATTGTGCAAGAGAGGACATATTCGGCTTAAATGTTTCCAAAAGTACGTCAAATATTAAACAAAATAATAATTGCTATTATAATTGATTGTTTTCAATCCGACAGTAATGCAAGTTGTCTTTACTGTTCTACTAGATTACGGTGTAAATTATACATTTTAATAATATGACAATGTTTTTCAAAGCATCTCATGACAAGTCTCATCTCAGTCCACTCCGCTCTCCCCCGCAGTAGAGCTGAATGGGTCGCTCCAGTCTGCACGGGCTGTCCAATGGCAGAGAGGCACAGATATGGGAGCCCCCTATTGGCTCCCCACATTATCGATCCGGGGCTGATTGATCGGTTATAGGCCACATTTGAGGGAAGGCGCAAAACAAAACATCGTCCTAGAACAGAAAACCAGAAAAACACACACGCTCTCTGCGTTTCCCCGTCAGATTCTTTCTGCAGATTTTACATTTACTACCATGACCCCCCCCCCCTCCCACACACACACACACACACATACACACACCAATTTCCATTCCGAGTGCACTCACAAGTATATAGTATATTAGTATAATCTCACACTCGTAAAGATGCTGTAATCTGCCTTCTTTCCCTCTTTTTTTAATTCCCATTTTGCCTCTTTATAAATAACCGTCCGCTTGTATGTTCCTTGGTTTCAAAAGCAGAGATTGCAAAAGTTTGGTGAAAAAATGATAAAGACATAAAGACTCAAAATGAGGCTTTTAAAAATACCTGTTTTAATTGAAAGGAAAGGCAGCTTGATTTCTTAAAAGTCCCCCCAAGGAAAGTAATAACACAATTAGCCAATAGTGTGGATGTTAATGTGGATTCATTAATTAAATCGTTTGATTCATCACTGGGAAATAAGGCCTAATAATAAATGTAGTTTAATTTAGCTGATTCAAAAATGTAATGAAGAAAAGATAAACTATGTGAAATTATGAAAGATAATCCAAAGGATATAAAAGTGTGTGTATGTAAAAGTTACATGGACATTTTAGGGAACACGCAAACGTTACGTGTGCCCACCTGAATATTTTCAAGGAATTCTAAATAGTTTTTGTTTGTTTATTTTTGTGTTTGCTCGTTATTTAGATTGTTTATCCAACCTTTTTGAAATCAAATTCCCAGTTAATTACACATTAATGAAAAGTGTGTAAAAGAGCCACCCTATCCAGAGACTATAATGCTCATGGAAGATGTTGCTGGTCGGTGACAGTCTGCTTGAATGAGGGGGGGGGGGGGTTTCTTTCACCGTGCGTTCAGCCATCGATCATCTGCCCCCCGGTGCCAGGAGCGGTGTCACAACATGATAATGCGGCTTCACACATTCGGCGGTGATTCCTGTCGCAAAACTCGCAGCGGTGGGATCCGATGGGACAATTTTACAGGCATAATATAACTATATCAATGCCTCCCGCGTGCAGTCAGTCCGGAGGCGCGCGGACACATGAGCACAGATGCCAGAAAGCCGCGCGCTTGCAGGACGCACGGACTTTACGCACAGCAATACCGGACCATATAAAAAATATGCTGTGTGACTGTGGCCGTCGAGTTTGTTAATACAATTCATTTAATGGTGAGTAGAAGGCTCCTCCGTTCATTAATAATTGTAAAAGGGAGTTAAATAATTTCAACTCCCTTTTCTTACTTTTAAGATATTTTTCTCCAGGAAAGATTTATTGTTTTTGTTTGTTTTCACATCAAAGGAGACGCTAAACGTTTTTAATCCACTTGCTACATTTGTGCTCAAACAGGATTAGCCAACTCAGTCCACCACAAAAACACAAGGTACACTAAACCTGAGAGAGAAGCAAGACTAAATGAACATGAAAGGAGATCACGTCAGCGCCTTCCCACTGTAAAATAACTACTCTGGCATTATAAAGCAATTGAGGTGCTTCAATTAGCGTCTATAAAAGCAAACGGGAGCTACACTTTCTCTCCCCGAGTTGCTTTTTTTTCGTGAGGGTCAGCGCGTTTTGGCATCCTGGAGGAGATCAGAAGGGGGGGCGAATACACGGTCATTTCTCTTTAATCCGCTTTGCGTTGACGGTAATGCTTTAAGTCGTTTCAATAAAATCAGCAGGTATTACTTTCAAACGGCTGAATGCAAATGGACAGCCTGTTTGACTGCCCGAAACAAATGAAGAGCGTCATTAGATGGCCTGTGCGCCCTGACTTTACGTGCTTTGTGGAGACAAAGAGAAGTTGTTGTTGTTTCTGTGCAGAATCCAGTGTCTAACATGAGTTTTATTTCATCTGTTACATGACACCATTTATAGACACCGCGGGCTATTATTAAATCAGAGACATTTAGCTTATAAATACTGTAAAAATGTAACATTGTTTTTTTGTTGTTGTTGTTGTTTTTAATCAGTGCAGATTTAAAAGCAAAAACAGCTTCAGGTCAGAAGATTTGAATCAGTGTCCCACTCTTTGTGGCCGCCTGTGTTCTGGACCCTGCTTGTCCATGCATGGCTGTTTTTGAAGACAGAAAGAAGAAAATGGGGGGAAAAAACTAGGTACAACTGGCATCCCGAAGAGTCAAACTGAGGTCAAACTTTTTGCAGCCCCGCAGCTCTGCGCCCAGACGTGTTGGGATCTGCAGGAAAGGCCAGTGAGCCTCTCTGCTTCGTGTCACCTCTGCAGCTCACAGACAGACAGACAGACAGACAGACGCAGATTGGACCTGCTGCAAAGTTTTCACAGCAAATCTAATTATATGAAACTACTAGCATATTATCGCCTGTCAGAATAATCATCAGGATTCATTAGGGTGCGTTTGGGAGCTGTGAGCTTCGGTCTGTTAAAAAAAACAAAAAAAAAACATACAGTTTTGTTCATAGAGATTAGTCATAAAGGTGTTTGTAATGAGCTGTAATATCAAATATGCACGTATACGCTGTAAAAGAAGAAGGGGGAAAAACACTGATAAAATACAAATCCTGGTGATGGCATCGGTTACTAATTAATGTAACTTTAGTCACTTAAATTATTTTTACATATTACACTAAATTATTCTATCAGGAGGATATTTCTGACAGTGTGATGGTTTAAATAAAAAAATAAATTAATACCTCGGGAGACAATAGCATGGCACCGAAATCATGTTGTAGAACAGATGTGGTGTATAATATAATACTGCGATACAAACTATCGCAGTATTATATTATATACCACATCATTACAGATGTGGTATATAATATGAATTCTAACTTTCCTCTGAGAGTGTTCACTTGCTGGATCCTGCCGTTTGGCCAAAATGTTAATGTGAACTCGTCTCTCACACACATTAATGCTTAATCATTTGCGCCTTCTACCGGCGCTGTTGGGAACTGCATGTTGTGCAGAGACGCAGAAGAAGAACCTCTGCTCAGATAATCAAAGATAGGAAATAAACGTGAATTCACAGCTAGTCTTTTCCCCCTCATTTACGTCTCATGTTCCTCTTATAAATGTACTGTTTGACCTGCAAAGACATTACTTGCCATATTTTCCATAGTCTTTGTGTATTATTATTATTATAATTATTATTATTATTATTATTATTATTATTATTATTATTATTATTATAATAATTAATAAACAAATAAACGACACAACTGCGTCTTTTGGTGTGTTACTTTTTGTTGTAATTTGAAGCTTCATTTTTATTTTTTGACATTTTAACATTTGCTCATTTCTATAGCTGCATTTATTGTGAATTGCATTTATTTATTTTATAACTACAAATGACCTTTGAGATGTTCTATAGCCCAGAGTGATGATCAAATACTATCTGCAAATAAACAACCTCTTAAAGAAACACTTCATTTTTGATAAAAGCGCTGTGTTGAATTATGTTTACGAACGTGAGAAAAAGGAGAGTAATTAACAGTTTACTCTGTAAAACTCTATAATGAAAAAAAAGAGTGGGGGGGGGGGGGCTGCTGCCCTTTCTCTGAACAGTTGTTATGTAGGTGTTGCATGTGGATTCACGATAAAGAACCGCAAAGTACTGACAGAGGAGCTGCATGGATGTGACAGCGACACTGACACCACTGCATCACACCTATAGATACATACGTGATGAACAGCTGCTTCGCTATAGAGTGAGAGCTGTGAAAATAGGCAGATATAGACCTATTAATGCACACACACACACACACAGAAAGAGAGAGAGAGAGGCCTGCTGTAATAAATGTGCTCAACGCTGCCAGTGCCTAGCAACATTTGGCACCAGTGCTATTATTTCAGGTGAGCTAATGGTGTCACAGACACTTGTGCTATAAGCAGAGGAGAGAGGACAGAGGAGGACAGAAGAAGTTGAAAGGCAGAGAGGAAGGATTATTGCAGCCACCATTATCATCATCATAGTCGTCATCCTGATCACTTGAGCTCCTCTCTCCCCCCCAAAAAATCCATGGGTGAAGGTTTCGGGTGAGGGTGTCTCATGTCGGCCAGTCACACTATGCAGGGTGGAGGGGTAAGGGTGGCAGTGGATGAATGGGAGAGGGTGTGGGGGTGGTTGTCACACCTCCATGGAGACTGTGAATTGATCAGCACCTTAGAGAGAAAGACATACAGGGAAGGAGGGACGGAGGGAGGGAAAGTGAGAAAATAGGAAAGCGGTAAAGTGGGAAGATGAAGGCTGACGATGAGGACTGGAAAAAGCTGGGTGTTGGAGCCGGGCTTTAAAACCAGGAGGGGAAAAAAACAGGGGCAATCGGATGGGAGGATTGAGGGACAGCTGCACAAGAGGTGTGAAGACTCATCTTTTCCTGGATGGGTGTGAGTTTAAGGCTGGAGTGGAGAGTGGCCTGGGAGCACAGCATAGCCTAGTGGTAATAAATGAGCAGACCCAGTAGGACAACATAAGCAATAAGTGAGTCATATGAAGAGCTTTGATGCTAAATGTATCACAGAGTCTGTGTTGGACATGTTTGCTGACGTGCAAAGATCAATATTTAAAATAATGTAGTTCAACAGTCAAACACAACTTTATACAGTGAAGATATTTTCATATGTTAAATCATTAAAATAAGATACTTTAAAAAAAACACAAGAAAGGCAAGCTCAAGTCCAAAATCATTTATACGCACATGAAAAACGAATCTTTTTTTTTTTTTCATTTTGTTAAACTTACACCATTTACACAGTTTATTTTAAATCCAAGACAGTTTGTATATAAAAAAACTCCTACAGGGTCTTTTCGTGGATGTTTCCTTTTAAGTTCAGATGAAAAGTAAAATAAAGCAAAAAGACTGTTATTTTTACAGGAATTCTACAGCTTGAATGTACCACATGGCATTTTTTAATGCTTCTCAGAGTGAAACCATTCCTCAACATGATGGCCGGTTTCTTTCCCCAAGTGGCTGGTAGAATATAAAAACCTTTACCACGACCAACGTTTGGCTTGTGGCTGATCTGCATCTCCCAGTCTGCAGTAAACACATGGTCACAATGAAAGTGCAGTTGTAACGCACACACACAGATACGCACACATGCCAAAAAAAGCCACTGTGCAATATTCGAGTGTGTCAATGAAGGTGATGAAGACTCAAGTGTTGCAGTTGCCTCTTTGATTGAGTTACACCTTATGAAAAGTTAATAGCTAATTAATTATTTGCCAATACACATGCAGTGTATCATGTTTCAGGTCAAACTTTGACAGACATGTTCGACTGCAGCTTACAGATTGAATCACAGGATTCCTAAAGAGGCTTTCATAAATAAATGCTAAAAATATAAAATTAATACAGTAGAGCATTTATAAATATCCTATTTAATACATTTCAAATCAAGTCAAATGGAAAAAAATCTAATCCAATTTTGTTTATATAGCACTTTTAAAAAGGACACAGTCCAAAACACAAGCACAACCAACATCTCACATCAGTTTCACCAAAGATCTGAAATATATATAAATACAAAGCACTCAGAGAGTGCAAACCTCTGCCAAGGCTTAAATCGAAGCATCTCTGAGCCATAACCGACATCCCAGTCCATTTTTTTTTTAAGTTTGACAAACTCTAATAAAAATATAAATGCCTTGGTGGAGGTAAATATGAGGCTGTATTGCCTTCAGGAGGTGAGGACAGTGTAAAGTAAAAAGCTGCTCTCTTATTTTTGACCTGGACTGTACAAAAAGGCATGAGATATCACATCTGACATGTATCCAGGCCTAAGGCTGCTACTGATTTACAAAAAAAAAAAAAAAAAAGAAAGAAAAAACTAATAACAGACCCTTAAAAGAGTTCTGAAAACAGCCAGACAAGCATTGAACAGATTTTAAATGTGTGCCATTCTTCAAGTGTTGGTTTGCAGTTTGAATGATCTGCAGTTCATCCAAACAAAGCTCGGCTTCAGATTAGACTGACAGCATGAGAGACAATTTGGGGATACGCTTGAGATGAAAGGTAGGTTTGAGAATCGTTATGAAATGGACTTCAAAATAAATTCTAATCAGTTACCAAAATGTTGAGATGAAATTGAAAGCAAACATTTAGCATGTCAGCTCGGATACCCGTGCTCCAGTTCAGCGGCAGGGCACTCGTCCATCCTGGCAGCGCTGAATCAGATTACCAAACATACTGATTGACTGCAGCGGTTGCTAGCGAACCTACAGCCACAGCAACCTCTCCTAAACAAAGTTATCTCTCGTGAAGTTCATAAAAGGGTCAGCGGTCACATCATCTCATCTAAGATCCCCTCATATTATGTACGACTCTACAGGATCCTAATAAAGAGGCTTTCAAAGCATAAATTCCTGTCATAACAACAAATGTCAGAGACACGGTGAAGTAAAGAGGACAGCGTCTGCTGTGCACTAACTGTGGCGTTTGCTGCAATAAACGGAAGCAATTGTTCCACTCCTTTGTAAAATAGTAAAACCGGAGTTTCTTTTTTCCAAACACTGAAACACAAACTTGTTTTCTGAAAAACCTTTTGTCTAAAACTCACGTATAAACTGTCAAAGAATCAAGGTAACAATTTGCTGTAAATGTATTGCAGTTAGCTTTTGTTAATTATCGCAGGTGTCATAACCATCAAAAGACAACAACAGACGACTTGGCACTCGCTAATGTTTGACACTTCTATCTTTATACTCTTTGTTCTGTCGCTCTTTCTTTCCTCCTCTGTTTATCACACATTATACCACACCTGTCTCAGATAATTATTCTTCCCTCCCACATTTTTTGTTGTTGTTGTATTTCAACCTTGAAACACAGACAGAAGAGGATCTGTGCCTGAAATCTTTACCATGAAGTGAATTGTTTCCTATACATCACAGCTGTTTCTGTTCTGGAATCAAATTTTGATGTTAATGCAGATGTTTTGCTTAGGTTAAAGGCTAATTTTATTTAAAAAATCAAAAAAAAAATCATCTCAGTCAGGGTTATTTCTTCACATTTTGTCACATACGTTTACACAACTTAGTTTAGCTACATATTTGTCACAACAATATGTTTACAAATCTGAAAATACATACGGTCAAATAAAAAAACAAACAATCGCTTGATTCCTTTTGTGTCTGTCACTTAAAACCTTAAATAATGCAAATGTTTTTACTCTGTATACGTTATATAATATCAGTTCATTTTAGATTAACTTTTAAATAAATATAACTGGACTGGATAACAGACTCTAAACAGTTCTGTAATCCAACAAAGAGAGGAGCAGAGCAGAGGCAGCTGACCACTTGCACTTTTCCGAAAGGGGAAAAACACAGTGACAGAGTTAATCAGAGTGAATTGACATGTAAGCGGTGATTACACTGTGCCTGGATTCGCTCCTCACCACCAAAACCACCACATCTTCCATTGTAGGGGGGTTATGTTCCTAGTTCCTGTCATTTTCACCAAACAGTGGAATATAACTTGACATCAAGTATTACATGTGAAGTGATGCATTTTCACTGTATAGAACACACATCTGCAGTCGGAGAAAATATCTTAACTTAGTAGTGAAGTCTGCGTCAGCTCAATATTTATTGTGTAATAAATGTATATAATATGACAGCGTCAAAACTTTAAAGGAACAGTGTGTAGGATTTAGCAGCATCTAGGGGTGAAGTTGTGTATTGCTGTATGTTAAAGAGGAATTGGTTTTCTGGACCTGTATGGACTTTATATTCTAATGCAAGAATGGGAAGTACAGACATAAATTGTTTTTAACATGAATGTATTTCTTTTTGTATTATTTGAAAAGCAAACATACAACAATCAAGTACTAAACAATTAATACTCTGAAATTCATTGCATTGAGTCAGTCCCTTATTTGTATTAATTACTTAGCAAATTCATATTATAATTAAAAATAACCAAAACAAATCTTGAGTTACATTGATTAATTGACACAAGGGCATGTGAAATGTTAAAAAAGCCCCAAAGTACTATGATTAAAATGTTGTGTAAACATGAATAATCCAATAATAACAATACAGCCATATAGACTGTAAATGATTCAGAAACGCACTGAAATAATTCAAGCCCATTTCTGACATTTCTGTGGTTTTTTTTATCTGCATGTGCGAAAACACTGTTTTTCTACCTGTGGGAATATAAATCTACCTGTGTTTCAGGGGCAGCATGGGTTAATCTGAGTCTCCCGTGAGAGTCCACATCAGAAGGCAGCGCATGAACATTTTAGAGATTGACCTTTGACCTATCAGGCAGTGGAAAAGACTCTGGTGGGGTCGCATGTCCAAAACCATTACAGATCACATGCAATTTCCGTCCGACGTTCAGAAAAGCTAAATTGCATGCATGCGTGCACATGTTGTTGCAGACGGTCACACTGAGGGTCCACGGAACTAAATGCTCCTCAGAAAAGTTAAAGTCTCCCCTGATACTCGGCCGACTGCGTTGTGTATCTTGAAATTCATGCAAACACACACTCGCAGCCCCGTTTAAGAGCCAGTCTCTGACTGACAAAATCACTGCAACCCGATCTGGCTTAATAAAGGGCCTTACCTGCATTTACTGCTCAGTTTAAACGCCCTCTCGTTGTTCTATCAATTCACCACACTATAATTGCACAGCGGCTGCATATGGTTCTCATCTACTAGCCGGTGGAAGATAAAAGCCAACAGGCTGCGTGTGTACAACGCAGGGGAGAAGTGTGTGTGTGTGCGCGTGCGCACACACACACACCTGTACCTTTGTACATATGTATGTAAGCATTGTAGGGCAAATTGGACTCTACATAACTCAGGGAATAGTTGGAAAAACTGCATGATGTCACTGTTATTACACTATGAACGCAATTGATTTGGCTTTGAGGATTTGGCACGTGTCTGACATGTGCACTGAGGCTGCTTCACAGATCCCACTTCCACATCCAGGCTTTTAACTTCTCACCGAGAACCAAAGTAAAGTATTAACACATCAGGACAAATTAGTCTGCTAATTAGTCACCTATTATGCACGTTTTATTACATTTACAGGAATATTTGGGACAGTTTTACTGCAAAACGAGATGAAAGGAGGCTATTAGAAAGTAATTAAAAGTGCAAAATTAAACATCCTCCAGTTGTTTTTAAAGGAGAGTAGGTCACTTACATCCTTTGCTGATAAAACTGTAATACTCAGTAGGTTTTCATGCACAATTAATTCGAGCTACGCTTGTAGCAACTACGCCATTTAATTGGACCACCATCCTTTTTCTCAGCGTACAAACACGAGCGGGGAATTGATTTGTTGATCCACATCTGCTACACTAGGTGGCGATATGCCCCATTTCAACTTGATCGCAGTTTGCAGATGTATCCTACCTATTGCGGCACAGAACAAAACAACGTTGGCTAAATGTTAGCATGACGAGCGCTCTTTCAACCATCCATGAACTTAATTCAATTATTTGAGCAGGCAGAGCATAAAGTCGATACTCGAAAATGTTCCAGCCTTGACGTCACAATATTTTTTCTTATTTTTCCTTCTTTTTCCAGGGCTTTTATTATGTGTTTAAAGTATACACAGAGCTCCATAGACCAGTTTGACTCCCAACCGTACTGTGTTAGTCCTACTTTCAGAAATTTGCTTGAGTAAATTTTCAGTCAAACTACAATGTTTACATGTTCTGAGTTAGGTTTGAGTTAGGACTACTATTCAATAATTTCTAATGTCACATACTGACTGACACGGATAGGGCCTTCTCTTTTGATAAACGACTTCTGCGAGAAACCGAAACAGAATAAACAGTTGAATAAGTGGATTAAAGTTGGCAGGAGATTGGCTCGTGGACAAACTCATGGTGCTTCCTTCGTGCTAATGCCAGCGCTTTTGCCTCCTTTGCCCAGTCAGGTTTATGAAAGTCAGCTGGATTAGAGCCCAGCTGGGGATCAGTAAACCAACACTTGCTCCACACACTCACACCACCCATACATGACTTCCCAAACAAATCTCAACGTCCACCCCGCCCTCCTTTATTTATGGCTGCCTCACCATTCTCCCCTCGCTGCTTCTTTCCCTCTTCATTGGCATCGCTGACACGTCCCTGCATTGCCACTCACACGATTTTCCAAACACAACACACACACACGCACGCTCTGCTCCAAATTAAAATACCAAGGCTTATTGAGCAATAGTCCTCTAATGGTTCACCCCCCTATGGTTTTATCTTTGCACATGCACACAAACACATGCAGCCTCTCATCTCCAACCAAAAGGAGCCGTTCCCCTCTCTTCTTACGTAAGCTGGCAGAAAATCTCCTAAATCCCTCTCTTTTGCTGTTGTTGTGTTGCGTCTCAGCTGAAGTGTCCTCTCCAAGAGCATCTGATACCGGGGCAATTAGAACCTTTGCAGGGTCTTGGCGCATCAGACCATTTAGCATAGAGGCTAATAAGGCTGGCTATAAAAAAAAAACAATATCTATTGGCTTATTGTTGGGTACTGACGAGTCAACGGCAATGTATTGTATGAAAGGGCTTCAAGATGTTTGATTCTTCCTCCAAGAGCTCAAATTTGGATGGCTTTTCTGGGGCATGAGGAATTCTGACTGCTAAAATACTGTATAAGGAATTCTCGATCCTCACTGTCATCTGCTCCTGTTAAGTTTTATTTTTCTTTAATGTATTAAAAAAGTAAAATGCTCTGGCTCTCTGTTGGACACAGAGGAATTTTTAGAAAAGCCAGCTGTAGAACCAGCTGTAGAAATAAATGCTACATAAGGACATGGCCTGCTCTGTCATGTGAGAAACTTGGACAGAGATATAAAATTTATGAGGAGAAAAATGAATTTTAGATGCAGACTCAATGACAATTGATAAAATGCCAGCAAAATCCAGACTGTGGGTTGGCACAGCAATGCACTACACACTGTTGTGTGTTTTATGGAATTAAGCTTTACATTTTTAATCTTTAAATATAAAGAAACATTCTTAAAACCATTTTTTTGGAAGATATGTTGACTTATAGACATCGAAGCATCACTATATGTCTAACACTGTGACAGGTGTGTGCGTGTGCGAGTGGTCATATTTGTTGCGTGACCACAGGAAGACAGCTGGAAGAAAGCATCGGCGTGACAAGAGACTGTGACAATGAGAGGAAAGGTCATAAAGACAGAAAGATGGAGTGAACAAGGCAAAAGAAAGGCAAGAAAGAGAAAAAAGAAAGAGCAATGGAAGGTTGCTGCTAATTCTTCCATATCTAAGCCTCTTTGCAGAATCTCCCTTTGTCTTCCAAGTCCCAGTCATTAGAGCCTAATCCTATCAACAAGGGGCTAATCTGAGGGCAGAGGGTTCAGCCCCTCAGCTCCACAGGCCAACACTCACACACACACACACACGCACACATTCACATACATGCACACAGGTGCACACAAAGATAAAAAAGAAAAGACCACAAAAACACATATAAAAGGGCATTGGGAAATGCACAGATGTTTTAACATTCACGCACACACACACACACAGAGAAACACTGGGTGCCATTTTTTTTGACTGAAATAATTAAATCCAAACCATTATAGTGTTACACAAGAAGAATCTTTCCCTATCCAGAAAGTTCATTTCCAACCCAAACTTTGAAAGTTTCGTGATGATCTACTTTATGCCTCAGTGGACCTGTCTACGTGCCGGATGGTGTGTGCGTTTGTGTGTGTGTGTCAGTATCAGTTTCCCACACATTCCAGCAGAGCTTCTCACCCCACCATCATCATTCTCCTCTTCATTTCAGTGCTGACCATGCCCAAGATTAGTTATTGATCAGAGGGGTTATAAATTATTCTAAAATGAAAGCTCAACAACACAGTCATTATAGATTGACTATTGAGCACCTCCGATATATCATTCCATTTCCACTGCACTGCACCCCTGCCACCAGCTGGAGAGATGCTCAAATAATGAGATGGGGGGGTTTTATGACTTGGGCACACTCTGTTTGACCTTTCAGGGGAGGTAGATGGATAATATCAGCAGCAGGTTCTTAAAAATGCAATCCTATTTGGAAAGTTTGGCCAGAGTGATCCTGCTAAATTAAGACAATTTCACTTGAGAGGAATTGCCAGGATGAGAGGTTGTCTGAGGGTGCAACTTGGTTTCAAACTATTAAAATAAAATCTTACCTTGTAACCATATAAACAAGTATTAGATGATTAATTTCATGTGACGTTTAAACAAATAGCTTGTTTAATGTTTACATATTTAATAAAACACAATCTGTTTAGTATCTAGCTAAAGATTTAACGGCCATGTACACACGGTGGAAACTATGGCCCCGTTAAGACCGCCTGGAGTAATCTGATCTGATCACATGCATTTAAGTACAACTGTTCATACCTGGCATTAAAATGCATCTTGAATGTGTCTCCTGTGATAGCATTAAAATTGGATCTGGCTTTTCCCTGCCCTGTATTCAAACAAACACTTATGTTATTTCATTTCATCGTGTTCGATTGCCAACTGTGTCAAATGCATCCTCCAAACATGTGTTTCCTGACTGGATCTGAGGATATGTTCAGGATGCACTCGGTACGTTCAGACCTGTATTTAGAGTAGAGTAGTAATGTGATCAGATCACTAAGGATGGATGTTAATACCAGGTCTAAATGGGGCTACGTCTTAGTTAGTGTCAAATATCTTTCTTTATTGTTTAGTGATTGATCAATCGTTTGGTGGAAAAATAATCAAATTAATTTTACATTACCCAAAATTCAAATTCTGAAATTATGTGTATTATAAATTTTAAATAATGTGAAGCGGAGAAAACTCACTTTGAGTGAATGGGTGTGAAGTGGTGAATGGCAAAAATGTAGTATAAATCAGATTTGAATGGTCATCAATACTTAAACTAGTGCTATATAAATATAAACCATTTACTGTTTATTTGCATTTTAGAAATTGGAACCTGGTTTTTCAGACTAAAGAAAAACGGTAGATGATCAAAAAGTTATTGCCATCGAGAATGAGCTTTTTCTGATGTGACACCCTTATTATTTATCTTAGGCTTATTACTGTTACTCTAGCTTAGTTTTAAGAACCAAAGCAACTTAGGTTTAAGGAAAAACATCGTGGTTTGGGAGAAAAATTACAACGCAGGATACATTGTACATTAGAATTAGGGGACTTCCATAAAACAACAATCACCGTTTGCTTTAGGTTTGTGGTGATGATTAAAAGAAACCAACATTGAGCAACAAACAGCTTTCCACACTTTACATTCCTTTTTTGTCTTAACAGATTTCTACAGCAACCAGAGGAATTGGTTACTTGAACATAAACATATATTGTTTTGGGGGAATATACTCACATGACTGATGCACTTGTTTTTCATTACCTGATACTTTTCAGTCTTACAACTTCAGTATTCCCCTGTATATCTGACTTTATGTAAAGTTTGCGAAACCATGCCTTATTGAGGTGAAGTCCCACTTTGTTTCATTGTTGCTTTGTTCAGCGTTGTGAGGAGGACGGAGATGGGATTGGTGTAAATGGGGGGTTTTATCCACGGGGTTGTCAGAGTTAAGCAAAGTGTAAAATGCATCAGATGCATCAGGGCAACACAATCCCCTGCTGGTCACAGTATAAATCACCATATATTCTTATTGGCCTAAGCCCTTGTTATGAGTAAATACATCTCAGGCAAAGGCGGGCTGGCAAGGTTCACAGGAGATTCATCCAGCAATAGCGGAGAGACAGTCACAGTGCGTGTGTGTGTGTGTGTGCGTGCGTGCATGTCCATACCACTTAGGGAGGCTAAGGAAGGATAAGGAGATCAGTGGAGGGGGAGAATATCATGCCTCTTAAGCATGTATACACTTTCTAACTTTTACTTTTTCACCCAAAACCCAAATAAATCCCTGCAAGCACGATAAGCCTTGCCTCACCCCTCTGTATTTTATTCTGTAAACAATCAAAACTCTTTTATTTACACACTTTAGCATGACCACGCTGTCCTCGGTCTGACGAATTCCAAAGAAAACCAAGTATGAGTGTTTAACCACTGCATGTTATTTCTAATCGGCGATGCTTGTTTACAGTGTTTCTTTCTCAATGTGTTGGAAAAGCTTGTTGTATATCAACCAAAACCACAACATCAAGTTTTTTAAATTATTATTTTATTTTCCATCCCAGTGCCAAATTATTAATCACGGTCAGTTCTTTGTTTATTTAATGGATGGATTTGGTAACCGGACAGATGAAGTGAATGAGGGGGGAGAGAGAAAAACAGTTTCATATTTCTGTAAGCCTCAAACTTTTGGCAAATAGAAGAAAAGAGAACTTGGCCCTAATTCCATCTCATGCTGGCGTTTGTGCATTCTAAGTTCTCGGGGCTGCTCTGGCGAAGGGCCTGAGCCCGTAAATTGGATATTAGGGGGTGATATAAAGGAGCCTGTGTGTGCTCCCGTCCCAGGGAATTATTGCCTCCAATATCCCTGCGTATGCGTCCCGAGCTTCCGAAGCCAGGCCGGATAGATCCTCATCTCATAAGGGGGCCAAGACTATATCCAATGCTCCTTAACTTTTATGAAGCTCCCAAGCTCTACAATGGGATTTGCCAGGGTGTCTTTTTCCCTTATCCAAGCAGGGGGGATGTGACAATGCAGATATAGCTGCATCCTTTGGGCTCCAAAGCTCCGACCTCCTATTTGAATACAAGCATTCCAAATTGTAAAGAGGCATTCTCTTTTTCTCTGAAGCCAGCTCAATGGTGGTTTTAAAAAAAAAGCTTCCAACCTCACTTTTTACTCCTTTCTTCTCGACTCTCCTCTCTCTTTGCTGCTATACTTCTATGATTTGTCTTTTTTGCATCTTTTTCTGTTCCTTACTCCCATTCCCACCTTTCTGAGTATACATCTCTGGATTTCCTCCCCCTTGCTTCGTCTTTCTTAAGGCTTGTTCACTCTTTGCAAATGGCTTCAGTGACTGCCCCGCTACTCTCTTTGCACATGTGCCCCCACCCCCCTACTTCCCTTGGGTAATCCTAAGAAGGGGCAACACCATCAGAGGGTGTGAAATTAAATACATTACACCAGCGCGGATTAAAGTGTTTCATAGGCAGTTGCTCATCCACATCAAACTTTAGCTTTTTAAAGCCTAACATTTGATCTAGGTTAGAAACTGATGCCAGAGGAAGGGATTGGGACACTTGTAGCCCCCACAGAGCAGAGTGAACTGAAGAGAGGACCATGTTTAGCAGCAGACAGGGTGAGAGTAGAAGGTGGAATGAGTCTCATACTTGTAGAGAGAAAAAAAAGCTCTAAATGAAGGACGTTGTAGTAAGAGGAGGAGTTGGACTAAAAATTTACAGCATTTACTGAAAGTGCCAGCAAGCAGCAAAATAAAGGACTCAAGTGTTCTCTCACAAGGCATAATATATATATGAGGATAGCGTAATCTGGGAATTAAACTGCTTGCACACAGGACTGTGCTCAACCAATGTGAACGCAGGTAATCACACCTCTTTCAAAAGTAATAAATGTTAATGTTCCATTTCCCGGTTAATGAGAATTACTCACATCATCCATCACATCATCACAATCTGGGCCACACATGGCTGCCACCTCACACGGCAGCATGCTAAGGAAGTGAGACTTCGTAGGAACACAACTGTGAGACGCATTGTCCGTATACTGCGAACGGTGCATGTTATTAAAGTTATATCAGCTGGAAATACATTATACAGTGATTCAGAACTGGAGGATATTTGAATAACTTTTCTATACTATTGTTTGTATGACAGATTTCACCTTTCAATGCAACTATAGTAAATACTATTCTACCTATATCACATGAGCCAATAAATACAAATGTTATCAGCAAATTGTGTAGAAAATGTGCAAACGGAGCCATTTGTGCATTTATTTTAAACAGAAAAAAGTAGCTAAGAATATATGCAAATGTATTACTGTGATATTGTTTGTGCTATATTGAAGAGCAGCATTAGGGTATATGTTCCCCCAGTCACTGCCGAGATGCTGTTGGGCAAAGTTTCAGTGATGGTTCATAGTACACCGTCTGATCAGTGCTGCTTTAAGGCAGACTGATAATACAGTGACTCACACAATGATGAGACTGGATAGGTCAGCACAGGGAAAAAAGTTTTAGGAATACAAGTACAACATGAGTTAATGTGCTGTTGGCTAACTTTCTGTCATTGCTCCTTCCCTCCTCACCTCATGAATGTGCCTAAACTCACAAGAAGAGAAGACTGTCTGTCTGTTTGTGGAGTTCTGGCTCCTGATTGGATACAGTCTTGTAGGATCCTGGAAAAGTTTCTCCCCCTGAGACAGAAAGACCCATGTCACTGACCACTCACGATGGGTGCTAGCTGTTTGAATGCGGAGCTTTTTAACACATATTTCACTCAGACTTTTCATGTTGAATGGGCATTACATAATCAATTATTTAAAATAATTCTCAGAATATTGCACAAAAAGTACTGATTAGGAACTGTTTTTCTTACTGAAATAAGTAATAATATGTTTTATTTTTTACTTTAAACTTACACCTGCCTCAGTGTTGTTTTCAAGTTCAAATGAACACTCATGACTTCACCACACAGAGCACTTCTTCCGTCTTTACTGGTGATGAGATCAGATGTGGAGGAAGTCCGTCCAGCTGGGATTGGTCTTTTTCTTGCTCCCTCTTATTTTTCTCCTATTTTAATGAGTCTCCAGGGACACTGGCTCTGACTTAATCCACTCATCTATTTTGACTTCCTCCATAACCCTTAGAACTCCGGTAAAGGTCATGTTCCATCAGCTTTTCACTGCAACTACAAATGCAACTCCTTTGCATAAAACAATGAGTTTGGATTTCATCAGCAATTCTGCACATGTAAACAAATATAATGTGTCATAACATCAGTAAAGAGTAATATTATTTAGGAAAAGATTGATTGTTGGGGTTATATTTTTGCGCCTTTTGAGTCCATTATCCTGATCAGTACAACTGAGAGCAGTGATCTTTTCTCAAGAGAGAAAAAAAAGCAGCACAGAAAGCAACAGCAGCTGTCTTTAAGACTAAATACAACAAGTACTTAAAGATCTAAAGGACACAACAGAAACATCTGTGCTGTCTAGACAAAGCAACTCATTAAGACAGACAGAGGGCATGACTAGGTTGGAGCACCTTCTCTGAGAATGTAAATAGCGGTATTTTCTATGTGCTGAATCATAAAGGTGTTGGCAGCACTTCAGGCCACTGACCTGGTGCAGTATATAAAGCTTCATTTTATTTAATAGAAAATAAAAATACGTACAGTATGTCATGTGTTTGGCTCCTCTTACCAGTTTATTCCAAAATGTCAAATACACAAAAGTGACCCTCATCAATGCTTATGTGTGTTTTTTACTGCCAGAACTATCTGTCTGCTTTAATAATATATTCTTGTACTGTAGGTCCATTGCATGAGCCATGATGACCTCTCTAAAAGATGTGTCTTATTTTTTTTTTTCTTCATTATCTGGATTTTATGAAGATTTTATGTGTGCAAATAAAATAAATATAATAAACCTGTCCTGTTTCTTAGGTAAACACCACCAGTTAAATGGGGTTCATTGAGGCTATGGCCACATGAATACATTTTGGTTTTAAAGCAGCAGTTTAAACTTCTCCGTCTAAAAGAGCTCATTATAAATAATCTCCATCCGTATTACAGTAACTCGCCTAAAAATTATCATTCACATACATGAAAATGGCAGCTTAAACATCATCCACTATGAAGTTAGTTATGGATCAACCAATGTACTTTGCATCGCTGAATAATGCCTCATTATTTTTTTATGATACCTATATAGGACCAACCCGTTCTCTTTCCAAGAGCGTCCCTCAGCGTCCCTCAGCGTAGTGTCCATCCACACTTTAGCATCACTGTGAGATTTAAGCTGGTACTAAGCAGTCTCTAACAACGAAAACATACACTCGATTATTTATAATTATTCATGATTTATTATTGGTCATGAGAATATTGATGCTAATAATAGAATGAAAGTCTGTCTGAGTGTGAGGCAACAGTGAATATCCAATAAGCCTTACCTGGATATTTATCCTAACCCTAACCTCAGTCCTATTCTGTCCCTAACCCTCTGCTCTGAACATCTATTGTCGTATTCACACCAGCCCTTCTAATTCGAATCCTTGTTAGTTTGTTTGGAAAGTCCGGTTCGTTTGGGGAGGTGTGAATGTGTGACCAAACTCTGATCTGCACCAAAGCGAAAACATCCAGAAAAATACACACGTGTAGAGCGATAGCCAGAAGAAATGGTGAGCCCATTGATGCAGCTCCATGATTTGCTCTTATGTGGAGGAAACAGAAGCTATCCTGCATTAACCAACAGATTGGCGAGTTTTTCCTGTTCATTATTGTCATGTCTCCTCCTTCAGTAATTCTCAATGCAGCGCTGCCTCAGGCAGGGAGGGGAATACGTTGTTCAGAAGGTTTGGTTTGTTTCGAATGCAGTGTGAAAGCAAACTCTGACCTGCTGAATGTTGCAACCCCCAATTGAACTGGGTCCCCAAAGCGGACTATTAGGTGTGAATACTACTTAAAAGTACCAGCACTGATTGGAATCAGTTGAAAGCCTTATAACTTTTCTTGAGGACAAGTGCAACAAAATGGGTGACAGCTGTCTAAAGGCGGATTTCCACTGGACGCATATCTGCTTTGACCTCTGCCCAGAAGCAATTCCCATCAAGAACTGTTGATCTGGTGTCATAAATTATTTTATGTTTCTCCACTTCAACAATCAGTCTCTCGTCATACATTATGACTCTACGAGATGCTCTGATTAATTGACTGTTGACCTGGTAGCACCGGTCACGATGTAATGTTGATGTGAAGTTGTGACTTGCTATATGACCTGCGTATTGTGTTTTATTTTGAAAGGGGGGCGGAAGCGTTTTACTTTGAATCTGTGTCAGACTTCCCGTCTGGTGCAATCTGCTCTGTTGAAATTTCCAGCGGTTCAGCAGCGGCAACGGCAAAAATAGAACTGCTACCTATCGAAAGCGCTTCTGCACGGCGAGCCACTTCTGGGACGCTGCTGAGACGTGCCGCAGCGCTCCAAGTGGAAATGCTCTAGAATGGAAGCTATTTGCAATGGTGACCACGCCGCGGATGTGCCGCGGCTGTAACGCGTCCAGTGGAAATCCGCTTTAAAGCGGCATGTAGGACTGTCTCTATATCTTTTTCACACTGCCTTTGAGTGTAGCCAGCTATACCAAATGTCCTACAAACCATGACCTAACCTTTAAAGAACTGTTTTACACATGAGTACATCACAGGAATCATCTGAAGCCACATTTTCAACCATTGTCTATGTTGCAGTTATTATAGGAATCGTTCTATTCTACACTATTTATGACAACAGTGTTGACTGACAGATCTGTTTAACTGCAAATAAGCATTTGAGTAATCTTGCTTATAAAATGTGTGCTAGTTAAGGAATAAGCAATCTCCGGCTGTTTTCTGTTCACAATCTTTTACCTATAACATCAGGTTTATTATAAATGGTCTCCACTCTTGTATACTGAGAGATGGAGTAAACATGAACCAAGAATGAAAGCAATTAACGCATCTGAGCATGAATTACCAAAATGACGTACATCAAGATCTCACTGGCGCTAATGTGACAAATGCATTCACATCTCCACCCCCTAGAATGGGAAGATTGGCCTTTGTGTTTAGGCTGACTGAAACATCTGAGGTTGATGCTCATGTCGTCCTATATCCACTGTATGAACAAGCTTTTGACAGCTATAAGTCAATCATCCTCAACCTTCCTCTCTTTGGTAAACAAGCAGCGCTGAAAGAACTGCCACGTGCAAACCAGTCAGCCCACAAGGACACTTGCTGACAATAACACAAAAGGAAAACAGATAATAAAGAGAGAAAGGGCACGAAAGTAAAGATAAACACAAACAGAAAGGAGAGCAGTCGGAGGTGGTTAGTGGGGGTTAGGAACGCTGGCTGGCTCTGTCTCTTTGGTGAAATCTAAATGAGAGTGTATAATATGGGCTCTTCATAGGATTGATCCAGAACATTCCCCCCTTCACTGGGCTTTTCTTCCTGTTCAAACTGAGGGATTACCCCAGGAGGAAGTGCTTTGATTAGGCACAATAGGCATCTATCCTCTGTTGATTTGTGGGATTGAGGAGGCAAATCCCTGACAAAAAGCTGATACAGAGAGCGAAGGCCGCTGGATGATGCCTCAGCTGAGGGGGGGTGGGGGGGTGTTGGATAGTTCCACATAGAGAAACAGTCAGGTATGTCCTCTTACAAAAAATTGTATTTTTCAGCAAATGGTGAAAGAGAAAATATGAAGGTGAGGTCAGAGGTCATATGTGAGGGCGGTGGAAAGGATGAGAGTGGAAAAAATTAAATAGAGATGCAGATTCTTTACTCCGAGACATATTGTAGTGCTTCTGAGGTTTTTTTCTTTTGCTGCTCTCTGTCTGTCCATAGATGATTTACTATTATTTTCTTTACATCAAAAAACAATAAAGAGAATGGGCCGTTTGGACAGCAGCCGTTTTGGCATGTTTTAGTAGGGAAAGCACAGAAGGAAAAGCAACAATGTCTCTGTTCAGTACATTGAAGTCAGGACAGTGTAACAGTGAACCAGCATCCACTGTAAAGCTGAAGGAGCTGAATGGAACTGAGCCATCATTCATTTGATTATTGACACCTGTAGTGTACACCTACTGTGTGAAAAGCATATTCTGAATAAACTGGATGAAAAAAAAATATCATGACAAACCCCCAAAAATTCACATCACACAGAAGATTTTTACTTGTTTGAAGAAGACAACTGCTCACCCATGTCTTTTTCAAGACATGGCTTTTTTTTACAGCTGTCAAAACAATCATGCAGAATATAAAAACTTTAAGGAGGTAAAACCTATGGATAAAAGGAGCATAAAACCTTTATTCCCCATCTTCTGGTCTTCAACAGAAGCCAGTGTAACTTCAGAAAACCCATTCAGACTTTTCTTTTGACCCCAAATGAATTATAGAAATTTGGGCTCAGGGGTAAGATGGGTTGTTTTCCCACCAGAGAGTCAGGGGTTGATCCCCAGTTCCAGTAGTATAGCTTTTCCAGTCTACATGCCACATGCCACAAAACTAAAATCAGTCCTGGAGGCTGTGCTAACAATGTGTGAATTAGTTTGACTTGCATTGAATGAATGGGTGTATTGCTTTGAGGGATCAATGACAAAATACTAAATAAATAAATAAATACAATTACCATTTACCGTAACAGGTGTCCATTATGAAAGGATCATGAAACTTAGTTGACGCACACCATCAACCAATGTTAACTGTGTGTGAGTGGCAGCGAAGTAAATAAGAGGATCAACTTCTTTTGCAAAACAGTTACCTCAAGTCCTTTAAAAGACTCTAATCTGCTCTCCTTCTCTCTCCCTCTTTCTCTCCCTCTCTCTCTCTCTCTCTCTCTCTCTCTCTCTCTCTCTCTCTCTCTCTCTCTCTCTCTCTCTCTCATGGATGATAGACTCAGCCCATCAGGCAAGACCTGTCTCAAATGAATCCCTCACTCCTCTAAACACTGCTGTTATCCAGTTTCCGTGGGGACCTGGAGCTACAAGGCACAGACAAACGTGGCCAGGGTGGGAGTGTTGGGCAGGGGATTTTTGTCGGATTTACACATATACAATTTCAGGGTTTTAAACTAAGTCGCTCCCTGCAAGGTCAGAGCCCGAGTAAAAAGGGCCGTCAGCGTCGGCATTAGCTGCCAGTGTGATGCCCAAAGGTGCAGTGGGGGCCACATGCAGTAGCAAATGGAGGGGTGTGTTTTATCTGTTAGAGGTGAGAAAGTACAGCTATGATTACAGTGGACTCAAAGGGACAACATTTCAAAGGACAAGAGGGGGTTTCTCATTTACATTCTTCAGTTCAATCCCTGGGATTTGGCTTAATGAGCTGAGAAGTGGGGATAGACAGCTGACTCCTGACTGGTTGTGCATGCCTGTGTGCCTATGTGTGCGTGCATGCCCGGTGTCAAATGAGTTTTCCCACCACTAAGTCCATAAGTGCACGTATGAAAGTTTGGTTTGCCAGATTACTGTGGCCATGCACCAACACATGCACACACACACACATACACAGACTCATGCACACGCTTTCCTCTTCTCTGAAGCCTCTCCAGTACTGGAGAGTCCATGCACTCACACTGTAAAGGTCCAGCAGGTTTTGCCAAACTGCAGCTGACTGGGTTTCTACTCAGAGGCCAGAGCTCTCCCTCTCTCTGTAAATGCTGCCACTGAAACAGGTCAAAGCTGGCTGTTTTAGTGGCTCCAGAGCTGCTGGCAGCAAGTGTTGGCAGCCAGTGTTGGCAGCCTTACATCTCCTTATATTTTATTTCTCTTCAGGACTGTTTTCTCTTCATGTCTGTGTGTGTCTTGTTCACTCGAACAAGTGGCATCTAAAATATGGTGCTGTGTGCTGTGACACACATCCTGGCTGACTGACACTGTGACACTAATCCATCCTGTGTATTCAGCCTGCTTATACATGACAGTAGGGCTCGCAGCCATTTCTCTTTGGGGTTTGAGAGAATCGACTGCCATCAACCAGCGCCTTGACTTCTTCTGCTGTTCTGTTTTTCCACACACGTCATCAGCCAAAAGGAAATTATGCTGTCGGCCCTTTGCTTTCTGGCAGAGAAGGCAGATCTGAAAAAATAAGTAAGACACAGGAGGGGAGGCTTTAGTTGTGATGAATGCCATTTTGGCTGCTTGCTTGTATCAATACGTGAAAAAAGCAAAAAGCCCTAATCCTGAATATTTCAGTACATGTGTTAGGATAATGACATTTATAGTGCAACCAAAACAGCCAATATAAATATGAATATATGATCTGTCTTCATATTGACTACTGTACAAAGTGGCAAATGTAAAACCACATTATTTTGTTGCTAAAAAAAACATGTGTCTAAAGATTTTAACACATAATGCAAAATTAACACTGAAGTAATAATGTGTGCAGATATTTGCTCTTAAGTCTGTATAGTGTCCAGGCTTGTTAGGGAGTGTGACACAGAGGTCCAGCTCTGGCAGACAAAGCCGAATATGACACTAGTGTTAATCTCTAACCCTGAAGGGGAAGCAGTCCTACAGAGGGATCCTATTACATCTTTCATTGGGCCCCAGCGGGCTCCATCCTGAACAGAGGGATTACTGTGGGCTCTTGCAGTCACTTAGGCATACACTCCCCCTCAAACCAAAAATCCACAATCCACTTCTGACATCATCAGATGGGGACACGGTTAAGGAGGAATGTGTGTGTGTGTGTGTGTGTGTGTGTGTTGATGGGAATGCAACATCACACTGATTTACAAGGGGTAAACAATTAGATGTCAAATTTTTTGCCTTGGTACTGCAAATAAACAGGCTGCAGATCATTATTCGTTAATGAACGGCAATTGAGTGAAATTAAACTTATCGTCAGCAGATGTGATGGCCGGGGCCAGTGGCACGCCGCCCAGAAGTGGGCCGTAGTGGGTGGAGGGGCGGCAATGTGGTGGGACTGCAGAAAAAAAACAGAGCAGGGAGAAAAAGAAACAAGTAAATGAGTAGAATGTAAATGAGGATGGGAGGAATTTGTATGTGAGTGATGTGCAAAAGAAAATTAGAGAAAGAAAGAAAGAAAGAAAGTTAACATCTGCTCAGGCCTCAATGCTTTGAGTCCCACATTGAACTTGAGGCTCGTGCTGTAAGACAGCTTGTATGAACGCCGCCATATGCACCACCTTCCATGTTCTGTCATGTGCGAGACAGATAGAGCAGATAAAGTCACAGATCTGTCAAGCAGCTCTGGTGTGCACCTGTCCAGCAGTATTTTTTCCTGATTTCATTGTTCTGGATTCCTCTGTGATTACCCAGCAGCATGCTGCTCTGCTGTGACATCAGCTTGCAATTTACATCCAAATGAGAATCAGATGAATAGAAAAAGCTCTTTCCTTTACTTGTCTTCTGGCCATTCCTCATTCTCCTCTCTTCCTCTATCCCTCCATTTCCTCCTCTCTGATCATGCAGAGGCAAAGTTAGTTTAAAAAAAAATATGTGACATGACTTTCACTCAGAGCAGACTGGATGTATCTATCAAAGCAGTCCTCTGAAGTGGGTGAGTGCTGCAGTTTGGAGCTCTGGTGAGAGGAAAACTTTTTTATCTGACTCACATCAGTGTTCCTTTGAGACCAGTAAACTCAAGTACTTGAAACTGGGGAAAAAAGAGAAACCTACTGAAAAGAAAATTATTATTTTGGCTAAAGTGTAGTATATGTCAGGGGTATTATTTTTAGTCTGTCTTTTAATCGGGTTTAGGGTTCCTTTTGAACATCCATGTTTGCACAGGGAAACCACCCAGCTGTCCGGTAATACAGTTGATCAGCAGTTTTTCTTCCTCCATTGTTTTGAACATGATCATCTGCCAACATGTACAATCCCAAAACATGGTTAGCATCACCTTTATGTGACTACAGTGGTAAGCGTAATGTGACTTTACAGTTACTCAAAAGCTTTCAGTGGTTGGAACACATTACCAATCATCTTGGAATATCTCAATTACTATTATTAAAATAATAATATCCTTCTGAGAATCAGTGTAAAGTGTAGTTTTCTGTTTATTGGTCAAAGACATATCCTCTATTCCAGCTGCCCACTTTAGCTCTGCTTTGGTCTTCACCAACTGAATGAGCAGTTCAATAAATTATGCTCAAAGATATTTCAGAGTAGAATTCATAATTTAAATTAATTGATTAAAGGTGCCATATGTAAGAATGTGGTCAAAACGGTTACTACATTCAAATTCAAAATACAGAGGTCTTTTAGGTTTCGTTTTCTGACGTAACTGGCAACCCGTGGACGCTCGGCAGCTGAGACTCTACTGACTGCAATGATTGGTAGACGGTGGTAGGTGGCGCCACATGCCAAAACATGATTTCAAAACATAAACATGATTTGCAGTCTGCAAAATATTTTTATGAATGCAAATATTTTGGCTGTACTGTTGTTGTTGGTGAGTTCAGTTTGTTATATGAACATTATTCCTGAGTCTCTGTGACATAATAAGAGGATTTTATGGCCGGTTGCTTTAGATTTATTACATAATGCACCTTTAATTGCTGAACCAGTTTCTGAGAGCTAAATTGCTCTTAATACAACCAAATACAAATTCCTGTGACACAGATATGGCAAGTGATAATTTACTTAAAGGTGCCATATGTAAGAATGTGGCCAAAAACGGTTACTACATTCAAATTCAAAATACAGAGGTCTTTTAGGTTTTGTTTTTTGACGTAACTGGCAACCCGTGGTTGCTCAGCAGCCGAGACTATACTGACTGCAATGATTGGTAGACGGCGGTAGGTGGCGCCACATGCCAAAACATGATTTTAAAACATAAACATGATTTGCAGTCTGCAAAATATATTTTTAATGCAAATATTTTGGCTGTACTGTTGTTGTTGGTGAGTTCAGTTTGTTATATGAACATTATTCCTGAGTCTCTGTGACATATTAGGAGGATTTTATGGGTCCGGGTACTAAAGTATAATCTGTTTTTTTCACAATACCAACAAACGAGAGCACAGAAATTTCCTTGTTTCGTATTGAACCAAAATACGAAAAAACGGAAACAGCGCCCCTATTTCCTTGTTTCGTATTCAACCCAAATATGAACAAACGGAAACAGTGCTCCTTTTTCCTTTTTTCGTATTTAACCAAAATACGGAAAAACGAAAGAAACAAAACAAAATAACGGCCCAAATTTGTTTTTTGCAAATTCCTTCTTTTGTTTTTCGTTTCTTAATTCTCGAGACGGCGGCTGACAGACCGGAAGCGGAAGTGAAGTGTAAAAACTTCAAAATAAAAGCGTGCTAATTTATTGTCATACAGATTATATACCATTCTCTTTATACACTGTAATGTAGTACATGTATTTTTGTGAAAAGTGAAACTATAACAGCTGGTTGTTTGGGAGAAGGACATGTAGGCTATAATTATTATTTTAGCTGAGTGTGTGAATGGATATTGTAGAAAACGTTTACCCTGCCGAAATAAACTAGCATCTAATGTCACCAGCAGAGGTCGCCATCAGCCGCAGTCAAGACAGACATGGCCAATAATAGTGTTAATAATTATCTGAAAATCAAAACTTGTGATTAAGTTCTGATGACTTCAGCGTCGATGTTTAGCCACAAGGTGGCGCCCGCATCCACCCAGGGATTTATTATGTTTTGTCTTATAGCCTGTAACCCTGTATGATTTAGAATACAAATATGCTGAGATGGAGCTATAGTATGTAAACTGGCTCATGACAGGTCATCTGAAATACAAAGCAAACATACCTGTCTCAAATGGATCAACATCTATGGAAGTCTTGTATTGTCGTCCCAGGGCAAAATACAGTAATGTAATAATATATATATATTTAAATGCATAGTAATTATTGATTGTTTTTATTATTTAATTAAGGGTTTTCTTATTCACGCTCAAGTTCAGTTTTGTTCCCTCTGTTATAAACTCTTCCAATTGGTAATATTGTGTTGTGATCAGTTCAGTAATTAAGTAAGTAAGTCATTTTCATTTGACAAATGCGCTTTTAGACAGAAGTCAAGTGGAAAAGGTCACCTTGTGTCACTGGAGTGTGACACAAGGTGAGAGGGAACCCAACAATCTTCAGTGTTGCTTTGATTACACCCTGAAGCCTCTTCCTGTTGGTCTCAGGTCCAATACCATACTGTGATACAGAATGCCAAGGGGCTCTCAACACATGATGGTATTGAAAGCCTGTTACAGTAAAATACACCTGACATACAGTTAAGAGTGAACATGTCAGAGCCTGTAATGTGACCGTACATTTTGCTCATTTGAAAACAGCTTAAAGGTTGCAGGTGTACTGACAAAGTGGAGTATCATTTCAATGGTTTGAATGTGTGAAAACAAAGCAATTTTAGGCTATTCATATCTGTGTATTATGTGATTAACTAATAGAACTAGCACTTGAACCCCAACGCACAACCCAGGAAACAAATAAGTACTCAGTCAACAAAAGACTACAAACAAATTGTCATTAATCTAATCCATAATCTCAACTGAACTACTGTATATAGTACATACATGAACTTTCCTGTTTTGAACTATAACTAACAAAAACTACAAGTAAAAGAAACAAACAATTATAAAAAAATCCAATTAATATTTTCAGTGAATTAATCACAAATAGTGTCTTACAGGATTCCTATGGTCTCCTCAATCCCTGTTATTGTCCTGTCATGAAAACATGTTATGTTCACCCTTAACTGTATGTCAGGTGTATTTTACTGTAATCTCCAGCGATCCAGACATGGACCCAACAGTGAGGAGCACGGGACCTTTTCCACTTGACTTCTGTCTAAAAGTGCATTTGTCAAATGCAAATGACTTACTTACTTAATTACTGAACTGATCACAACACAATATTACCAATTGGAAGAGTTTATAACAGAGAAAAACCTTAATTAAATAATAATGCATCTAAAGATATATATTATTACATTACTGTATTTTGCCCTGGGACGACAATACAAGACTTCCATAGATGTTGATCCATTTGAGACAGGTACGTTTGATTTGTATTTCAGATGACCTGTCATGAGCCAGTTTACATACTATAGCTCCATCTCAGCATATTTGTATTCCAAATCATACAGGGTTATAGGCTATAAGACAAAACATAATAAATCCCTGGGTGGATGCGGGCGCCACCTTGTGGCTAAACATCGACGCTGTAGTCATCATAACTTAATCACAAGTTTTGATTTTCAAATAATTATTAACACTATTATTGGCCATGTCTGTCTTGACTGCGGCTGATGGCGACCTCTGCTGGTGACATTAGATGCTAGCTTATTTCGGCAGGGTAAACGTTTTCTACAATATCCATTCACACACTCAGCTAAAATAATAATTATAGCCTACATGTCCTTCTCTCAAACAACCAGCTGTTATAGTTTCACTTTTCACGAAAATACATGTACTACATTACAGTGTATAAAAAGAATGGTATATAATCTGTATGACAATAAATTAGCACGCTTTTATTTTGAAGTTTTTACACTTCACTTCCGCTTCCGGTCTGTCAGCCGCCGTCTCGAGAATTAAGAAACGAAAAACAAAAGAAGGAATTTGCAAAAAACTAATTTGGGCCGTTATTTTGTTTTGTTTCTTTCGTTTTTCCGTATTTTGGTTAAATACAAAAAAAGGAAAAAGGAGCACTTTTTCCGTTTGTTCATATTTGGGTTGAATACGAAACAAGGAAATAGGGGCGCTGTTTCCGTTTTTTCGTATTTTGGTTCAATACAAAACAAGGACATTTCCGTGCTCTCGTTTGTTGGTATTGTGAAAAAAACGGATTATACTTTAGTACCCGGACCTTTATGGCCAGTTGCTTTAGATTTATTACATAATGCACCTTTTTGTGCCAAATCGCAAGACCTTACAATAACATAAGGAGAAATGCAAAATGACCGTGCACAGTTAAAAAACAGTTGCCACAATCTAGTTACAGGCAGCATGCGATACAGTTTAGTCCAGTATTTATATCTGACTGGTCAACTATAGCAACAAAAATCGGACAAATATTAGCCCTGTATTTGCACTGTATTACCTTTCAAATACAACTCAGTCTTATTCTGAAACAAGAGAACACAGACATATGGAAATTAGGCTAAATGGAGACAGGATCCTGTCAAGAGACTTTGCAGATTGAGGGCATACCAATAGCACAACTGGTTAATATGTACTCATACCATGTGTATGAACTTTGTATATAATTTTGAGACCTGAGTCCTTCCCTTTCTTGCAATATATAGTCTCACCATTAGATGTCACTTATTCTTACACACTGAACCTTTAAATGTAGCTTAGGCCCTCTGCTACATGTCGCTACCACCAACACCTCCCACTACTGCACTACTCTGTCCGTCATCGCCATTAAAAAGAAAACATGCCCAAATTTAAAAAGAAAAAAAAACAACCCGACTGTTTAAAATCCACATATGGTGCAAACCAGCTTCTCTCTCTTTAATGCCCAACCTTTGGATTCCTCATGGTCTGTATTCAAATTGCAGCCCTTACTACATCCCGCATGATCCATAATCTCAACTCTCGCTCTCAACAACATGCACCCCTAATTTTAAGGCGACCATCTATTTGTACATGTAGAGAAGCAAATGCGGATTGGGGCTTTAAACCTCAAACATCTAAGTTGCTACTCCAGCTCCTTTTTGGATGTGGCCCCTCATCTTCACTCAGAATCCACATCAACATGTTTGCTGTCCTGGCACTGAGACAGTCTGAGGGGACACACGCTGTGTACGTGCATGGCTAGTGGGCCACGGGATCACAGACACAAACATATGTTCAATGGCAGCACGGAACTCTGGGGGATGTAGACTGGCAACCTTTTAACCTCCACATGCTCTCACACATATACTGTGTGTGTCATATAAAACTCATACATCTGCACAGAATAAACAAATGTGCGTAAAGATGACGACATCCACGCACAATACACACACACACAGCCTCATCCGGCAGGCAATACTTTTTTTATTATTCATGAGGGAGAAAATATTCAAATAATCATGAGCTTCTGCGCTCTCAGTGTTTCTGTGGTTCATATTCCGACATGAGAGAGACGGAACGAGTCTGAGTGGAAGAGAGATTGAGAAAAGCGATCAGCACACTTCATCTTCCTTGATATCAGTTTGACCAAAAACATCTTTGATTTAATGATGTTTAAGATTTGATATGCTGAGAAAAAAACCTAAAAACTTTGTCTATGGTTGTAATCTAATAGAAATGAACAGAATACATATTTTATGACATAGAATATAATAGTTTTTTTTTCTCTGCTGATATATTGCGTCTGACACAAAACAACAACAAATCAGACTCAAAATTGCTAAGACTGAATGAGATTGTTATTTAATGATGTATCTTTCACTTGTACACAAGATAATACTATCTTAATTAGATCTGCCCTCAATTTCAACATTTTGAAAAGTTTTGCAAAAAAAAGTTAACTCACCGTTATGGTCATGTAAGTGATTGTCTCAAAATGCCAAATCCCAATTAATATTCTATTAATTATGATTTACCATTAGGAAGCAGAATTGAGTACAAACAAAGGGAAATGGAGAGAACAGAATAGAAAGCAACACAACACAACAGACAAATATAACAGAACATACAGAAGGTCATTTTCCTCACATCTGACTAAACCACGACTAAACCATCAACAAGTCGGCCCAGCCAAACAAAGTGAACACTTTTATTTCATTTCTTTTTTCTTTTTTTTTTAATTGTGCAAGCTGAAGTTTCGAATAACCCTAACCCTAACCCTAACCCCACAATGCTTTTTCGGCCAATCAGCTGCTCAGGAAACACATGGCTACTTAATATGCAGCAGCTGATCACTGTTGCTATGCTTTGAGAAACTGTGTGTGTTCACCGCTGAATGAAGATGGACCAAAGGAAGAACGAAAAACACAGAATAACTAAATCGTGGCTGTACATCTTAACGAAGACAGAGGCTTCTGGTCATGCCGACGGTGATCTCACTTCTGCTATGAGCGGACGCGTTAGCATTTAAGCTAGAGGACTTTATGCTAATGAATTAGCATAAAAGTTAGCAGACTTCATCCGCAAACTTTCTCCAGAGCTTATGTACAACAAACGGATGGATTGTTTAGCAGCTGAAAGAGAGCAGGACATGAGAATAACTGGACACCTTGAGGCAACCAGACACAGCAGTTATTTCCGAGATGATGACATGAGGCCAGCAACCTGATACTCTTATTAACCTTTTATCTTCTTATTGAGTTTTTTAAAAAAAAAGAAGAATTCATGCTAGACACTGTCTTTTAATAATCCACTGTGCGTTTCAGAATGTTATATGGTTACATTGTTATTAACTAGCTCCAGGGTCGGCCCAAGCATTTATGGGGCCCTAAGCTGAATTTGATTTGTACCTCAATAAATTCCATTAACTATAGCTCTGTTATTTACCAGTGTCACTCTTGTTTTTGTTTTTTTGTTTTTTTGCATTAGGGGTGAGTAAAATCACATGGCCTACTTTTAATTGGCACTTGCATATTCAAAGTGAAATACTCTGTGTGGTGATACTTGACTTGAATTGAATTGAAAAAATATATATGATTAATACTATTCAGATGTATAAATGTATTTAAAGATAATCTACATTTCCGTTGAATGATAAAATATTTGTCCTCCCACACCCGATCACCAGGGGGGCCCCAAGCAGTCGGATGCTCAGAGCTAGCTCAGTGTTGTTGTTTTATAATGCAAATGTTACGCACATCCTGCTCACAAATATCCTCTCAACATAATTGTGTTTGAGAATGAACAGAACACGCAGTAAATTCGGCCATCGGTGGCTCCTTCTCATGAACTCTCTTTTTATTTTTTCCTTTTTTTTTTTACCATTTTTTCACCCAGTGTTTTCACCACTAAATAAACTGCAGGACATCACTTCAGCAGAGCAGCATTGAGGTGTCACTCAACCTCCTTCACCACCAAACCGACTAAAACAAACTGGCTCAGCACAGCCCATCTTTGTTCTGCCCGTGTTAGCTGTCCATCACTTTGATTGGCAGACAAGTGTCAGAGTGAGGGAATGTCGCGGAAAGCTGGGAAGAGAGCAAAAGCCATGGCGGCAATCTCAATATTTCATCTCGACCCCTGAAGAAGGGCTCGACCGTCTCATAGTTTAAATTCTAATTGTGTTAGGCCACAGGGGCATGTCATTTAGAAAGCCAGCCTCCGACTCTCCGTCCCTCTGCTTTCCTCCCTGGCCCAAACAAATTATTAGAAGATTCCATTATTTCTCCATTATGCATGTGTTTGTGTGTGACTGGCTATAGTGGAGAAAGAGCATGGGTAAATAGGCTTGGTTTAGCTCATCACAGGCCAATATGTCTGGACCTGGAAACAGCTGGGGTCCTAGGGGGTCTTGAAATTGGTGATCATTAGGGCCATAATGCTGCTGTTTTGATTCTGCTAATGCCTCAGTGGAGCTAGTCATGTGCCAAAAGGAGACTATTATCTCTACTATGTTTTTTCAAGGTATTTTGTTTGACTCCAGAGGGACAAGTAGCATGTGAGGACCCCCTATAATTCATTTTCAGTGCTTTACTTAGTTTGATGATAACTACTGATGTCATGTATAAAGGTCTTTAAAAGCTACTGTTTACAAGGTCAAGAAAATGTTGTTCTCAGTTTGCAAATAAGTACTGCAGAAACCTTAAAATATGTATTATATTGAAGATCTTGTTTTTTGAAGATTCAATTTATATCCTGTTGCATTGATCTAGAAGTGCACACAGGTGTACAGAGCCCCCGAAGTGACATGAGAAAAAAAATTACGAAAAACATTTTTTTTTAAATTTTTTGGAAACTCAAGATCTCGACTTTGAAACTCGAGATTTCAAAAAAAATATATATATTATTTTTCTCATGTCACTTCGGGGGCTCCATACAGGTGCACATCTATGTAAGTATAAAAATAATTAACTAAAAATGAATAGATTAAAAAAAAAATGTGTTAAAGGTACAATATGTAGTATTTATGGGTTTATATAACCCAAAATCCACTTTTTTATACATATTATGTGCTCCTGCATTGTCTAGTCGCTGTATAATAGTTTTTGTTTCATTTTCATAGTGTTTCAAAAAGTCATGTAAAATAACATGACCGCGGACCACGGTTGCATCGCCACTGTTAGCAGCGAGACGCCATGTTTCTACCGGAGCCTGTAAGGACAAACGCGAGAGAACAAAACAAGCGTCTCTTTACTTGTAGCGGAAGTCCTGCCTCCTCTCTCTCCGCTTCGTCTGCTACGGCCGCGGTAGCTCGCCCTCTCCCTCGCCTCACGAACCTCATCTGCTGACACGGAGAAAGACGACTAGGACGACATTTGACCAGCTGCGGATACCGTAGTGCTCAGGGAAGGGAGGGGGTGAGCAGAGCAGCAGGTCTTTGTTGTAAATTTCAGCCTCTCCTCTAGATGGCACTATAAACTACTTATTTCCCCTTTAAGTGTTTGTTTTTCCATCTGCTTTTATGACTTTCTGGTTTTAAAAGAAACGCTCCAGAACATCTACTAAAAACACTTTATGTAAAGATTTATTTGTCATATCAAAACTGATATGTCATATTTAAAGTGTGTTCTAAAAAAAAACTTTGAAAGATCTTAAATAGCTTCCACAGTCTTCATGGATGGAAACAGGAAGAGGATATTCTCTGTGGAGTATGCAGTAGAGTATATTGCAGCCTCCACAGGATTTTCCAATTTTACACAAGAAATGCGAATTATGGCTGATTCCTGCAGGATTTAAATGACTGACACTGAGTTCTGTGAGATGTTGTATAATGTCAATATGGATAATGAGTGAATACTGGTCCCAGGTGACAATAATATGTGTTCAGACTAATCTACAGTAGAACGCATAAATATGAATACAATCTCCACTGACAAATAATCTCATAGGCAACTTGGACAAACACACATGCAGCAATTAAGCCACCCTTCATGGATATCATCAGAAAAGCACAAGGCATCCTGGGGACAGGGTTTATTCATTCATTATCAATGAGAGTAGAGGGAGTTTTCCAGATCATGAAAGATATAAAAGAGAATTGTGTTGCATGAAGCGATAATCCATATTTCTGCATCGGACAGTGTGTTAGGGTTATTTTTGGCAATGTCAGCTGCCTGTTTTTAATGGCCCACATATTTATAATGCCATGGTTTTATATTTTACAACTTCAAACAGATTTCCTGTAGTCACGGGGCTATAATCATGGTCAGTTCATAACTCACCAGGGATTATTGATGCACTTTCACATCAGCATACCATATCCCATTTGGCGGAGCAGATGCCATTAGCCAATGCACCTCGCAGTATTTATTTTATTTTTGTGGGTGGCAGGAGGCATAATCAAACCACTCAAACCTGGCAGTGTGGGTGTGACCACTTTAACCAATGTCAAGGATTGATATACGGTGGATTAATAAAATAACAAAACACCTGTCAGTGTAATGCAGTTCAAAACCTATAGCTTCCATCTTGAATTTGTAGTGGTGGTACCATTTTGTTTCCAGTATAGGTACAAATACACTTTTGGGTGTATTTGGTCCATCTATTTTGTCCAAAAAAAAAGATATTTAAGCAATTGAGTCCAAGAACATAGATACTATGTGCTTTAACAAAAACACCAAAGTCCAGGTTCTTTGTTTCAAAAATGTCTACTGAAAAGGTTTCTTCAATTACAAAAATATAAAATGTTGACAACATTTTCTATCAACAAAGACTGTGGGTTACAAATACCAGTACAGTCTCCAAGCTCCACAATGAGCACAGGCAATTTGATACAGCAAGTCAAATAAGTTTAACTAATACAGTATTTTATTCAAATATCCATACTGCACATGGAGATGCAGCTATTATTTAAGACATAGCAATTTTATCTTTACCGCTTATCCTTATAGGGCTGTAGGGGGAGCTGGAGCCAATCCCGGCTAATAGTCTGGAACTGATGAGAGGCAATGAACAGTTATCACAAGGCTGCAAGACATGTCTTTCCTGGCTAATTTGTGCTGCATTTTGTCATTGTTTGGTTTTATCCACTGAACAGTTGAGATGTAGAAAGTGAAAGAGCGGTAGTTCAATGCCAAGGAGCTCTTGTTCACATTTTGAAGTGTCCTTGGGCAAGACGCTGAAATTGTCTGGTAACCAGACAAGTGCCTTTTGTGCGTACGAACAAGTGAATGAGAGACAAAATTGTAGATTTAAGTGTTTTGTAGTACATTCAGCTAATACAGCCTCAAAATATCACTTGTTTCTTACGGTTACAGGAAGAAACAGGGCACATAATTTTGATCTGTGGCCTTAATGGCACCAATATCACATGACCAAGAAAGGAGTGAAATACGTTAAGCCTGAAGACAGTTTAGGCCTCAGACACGACAGCTCAGCAATTGAGCTCGCTCACCTTCCTGACTTCTCTGTCCACACCTGATACAATTTGAAGACGCCTGTCAGTGAATCAAGACAGAGGATCATTTAGCCCTAATGACCCTCCGACAACTGGACCCCTGTCTATCTAACCACAGGCCCTGGAGCACTGTGGCAAAATGTCACCTCTGAAAATTAGCCATCAAGCAGGGGGCAATTTTACCCCCAGCTAAATTGCTAAATAAGTAGAAGGCCTGTAATAGGTAGCAATCTGGGGCTAATCTGATGAGATCATTTAGAAAATGTTGGACTGGGGGGTTGTGTATGTGTGTGTGTGTGCGCACACGAGACTGTCCACATGTGTCCAGAACATGAGATTGGGATAACACTTTGTTTAGGCTGGAAGTCTGTAGTGCCAAAGAAGAATACCTGTGCAAACCTGTGTGTGTGTGTGTTGTAGGCTGTGTGGTCAATTGTCAATTGTCAAGCAAACCTATCTTTGTGAGGACTTTTTGACCTTGTGAGGACATTTTGACCTTTAATGGGCTTTTTGAGGAAGACCTAGTTGTAGGGTTAGGGTTAAAGTTGGGGTAAGGGGCTAGAATAGTCCACAAAATAATACAAAACCAGTGTGCGTGTGTTACACAGTCACATTATGGGGACTTGTCTTCTGCATGGGGACTAAAAGCAAGTACCTATGTAAAATGTAAATCATTACATTTTAAGGTGATGCTATGTGATTAGGATGAGGTTAGGGTAAGGTTAAGGTTAGAGGTTAGGCTAGTAGTAGTTCTAGTTAAGGTTAGAGTCAGCCTGCAGGAAATGAATCTAAGTCAATGGTATGTCCTCTGAAGTCATGGAAACCAGATTGTGTGTGTGTGTGTGCATGCACACAGAGGGAGGGGACATGATGGTAGGGGTAGAGGGTGAATATTATTGTCGGTGAGCACCAGATGCGAGCTGGCAGGGGCACAAAGGGAATAAACGGGGAGTGGGTCAAACAATTACTGTTATTCATGGCTGAGCCAACAGAGAAGGTCTTTGCCGTGAAGACGCACACAGGGCTGGATTCATTTACAAACATGTTGACGTAGGGCTTTACAAACAGTAGTACTTAACTGCCAATCGTACACCGCTAGTAAACACACACATAGTAAGACCTATTCTGTGGGTAAACACACATTCTCTGTCTATCATACATATACAAGAATAGTTATATGTGCTTCTGTGCTCCTGCGACAGTTACACCACCAAAATAATCTTGTCAAGCTCATATAAACAATCATCACACACAGTTTGGCAAAACCATATTACCTGTCTTATCTTGATTGCCTTATTGTTGTGATTTAGTTGCCGACAGCAGGTAATTAGGTGGGGAAAAAAGCATGAATGTGATTCTTTCTTCAAACTTGTAGGTTTTTCTTTGTTTCAGTAGTTGAGTAGCTTGTCTCTGTACAACCTCATTTTCTCCTAACCCAGTTTTTCCAGAGAACTACAGTAATTGTTATTAAGATCAATCAGAACGAGGTCACTCGCTCCTGTGTTTAGTAATTAATGTTTCACTGTGAATATCTCATTATGGGGAGACAAAGGTTGCTAATGGGAGCCTCTGAAAGTGAGAACACGTAGATGGAGCAACAAAGTATCTCCAGTTTTAGTCTGGACACAAACAGTCAAGGCATTTACTTAGAGCTCAGATGAGCTGAGAGCTCAAATGTTTTTTTTTGGACAGGCTGCTACACTGTGTTCAATCTTATAATAATGGACTGTATGACCACACAAGAAAAGGCACAGTATAATAATTTGTATATTTATCGAATGACTTTGATTTGGACATATTTCATACTGAGACATGGCAATTATAAAATAAAATACCTGGTCATTTATAGGTAAGACACTAACAGCTCAATGAACAACGATATTACTTAGTTGGTCCCTGATTTTGGTCCACACTGACATAAGGTGCTGCTTCTCTCCTGGCTTTGCTGACCTCACTGATGACTTTTCCTCTGTGACACCACAACATCTTTTGAAACATTTGCAATAGCATGGGTGTATTCTTTGCATTGTTGACCATTATGACTAGTGTTTACAACAAAACTTAAGTAAAGAAAATGTTGTTAATGCTTTCACTAAAATAAATAATTGTCTTCTTCTTCATCACTTACACATTAGAAATTTTGGTCGATTTATGGTTTAGATGCAGGGAAAATGACTTATTATCTTTTATGGCTTGTGAAGATTTTAAAAACACTTGAAGATGCAAGTGTTATTTATCACAACAAAAATGTAATCCCTATACTCATTACGCTGAAACCATAAAATAAACAGAACAATTTATAATGGATGTGTGCCTGTCAGTGACCATACATCTATTTTTGTTTCTGTCATTTCCAGTCATTTTGGGAGACCTTGTATTTATGTAATAACAAAGCAGCTACACTTATGTGGGGGGTTACACATTTGTGTTCTGTTCCACTTTAAACTCTTCAGAATTTAAGGCAAATATTATGGCAGGAAGCATGACCATTTAAGGGGAAGAGGGCGGAACAAGGAGACACAATATGTTAGCGTAGCTTGCAGTCAAAGACACGTGTTGATAATTTATTTGTGGTCATCTACCTCAAGAATGGTGTTCATCATTAGTGAATTTTAATTTAAAACTGAGGCTGTAAAATTTTTAAGGGTAGAATGAAAGAAAGCTATTGTGCGTATTTTAAATGAAGCATAATAGAAGTATTAAAGCAGTGGAGACACAAATCAGATAAAGACATGGTTTGATCCTAACAGATGACAGGCAGAAATAAACCTAATCCTCATGTGCTTCCAATATGACAAAATCACAAAATTCTAACATTTTACCTCCCATTATGTACAAGACAATGAATTAGCCTTGTCTCCCTCCTTCATATAAACAGAGAGACAGAGAGATGGTGTACATTTGGCTGCCTTTACTGGAAAAGCCCCGTGTATGATCAGCTAGACCCATGTTAGACCTCTGAGACCTCATCTCCCTCGGTAACAAGACAAAGAGGGTAAATGTGTTGATAGTGGCAGACGGTGCTGGAATTCTGGGCAAATGTGTCAAATTAGTTCTCACGTCTGGGCCTCATTCCTCTCCACCTTCCTGCGATCTTGTGCTCCCTCCTCTCCACTGCTCTTTACACCCCAGCCACTCTATCCTTCTCTCCTCCCACATACATCGCTCCATTCCTCATGTGACCCTGTCCCCCGGTTCTCACTGATCTTATACATCCATACAGAAACATACAGAGGCTTGGTTAAAGCAGAGCTCATTCCTCTCTCATATAGGCGTTCTTTTGTTTGGAACCAAAATGTGATCATTTATTTGTTAAACTGGTGTTAGCCACCTTCCGTTTCCCACATTTAAATGTTTCTGCCACTAAAATAACACTGAAAGTGGTAAATTACAAAATCAAAAGAGCACTTCAGCTTATAACAGAAATAACCTAATGTCTGATGCAAAGCATTGTTTATAGGCAAACGCAGGAGTGCAGCCTACCCATGCATTTGTATACGCTCTTAGAAATAAAAGTGCTAAGTAAAACCATATAAGGTTCTTCAGCTTGTCCTCATAGGAGAACCCTTACCCCAGATTTCCACTGGACACGGAACGGAAGCGGCGCGGTTCTGCTACGTCCTCTGCCCGGCGTCAATCCCCACCAGGCGCGTTACGGCAGCGGCGCGGTGCCTTGGGAGTATTCACGGAAGATCGCGTGATAATCTTGAATGAACGCGAGTTCGCGAGATCCAGCAATAGACTGTGTGTATAAAGGAAACATCAACAACAGCTTCTTTCATTCTCCGACGTGGAAGAACTGTTGATCTGGTGTCATAAATGATTTTATGTTTCTCCACTTCAACAATCAGTCTCTCGTCGTACATTATGACTCTCCGAGACGCTGTGATTAATTGACTGTTTACCTGGCAGCACCGGTCACGACGTAATGTTGATGTGAAGTTGTGACAGGCTATATGACCTGCGTATTGTGTTTTATTTTGAAAGGGGGGCGGAAATGTTTTACTTTGATTCTGTGTTGGACTTCCTGTATTGTGCGATCTGCTTCGTTGAAATTTACGAGGTTCAGCAGTGGCAACGGAAAAAATAGAACTGATTCCTATCGATATCGCTGCGACGCGGCGAGCCGCTTCTGGGCCGCTGCTGAGACGCGCCGCAGCACGGCCGGTGGGAATGCTCTCATTGATTAGAATGGAATCGATTTGCAACGGCAACCGCGCCGCTGCCGTTCCGCGTCCAGTGGAAATCCAGGGTTAGTGTTACCAAGAACCCTCTTAAAATCCCTTATACAGGAAAGGGGTTCCAAAGGGTTCTCTGGATCATAAATTGGTTCTTACTGGAACCACCAGTGTTACCAAGAACCTTTGAAAAACAAATGGTTCCAGGTAGAACCTCAGCCCTTGTAGAAGAACACTTTTGGAACCCTTATTTCTAAGAATGTATAATCCTTATCTTATGCGGGTTGTTGGGGTCACCAGCTAAACACGGAGCCAACCTACAGAGACGAACACCCACACATACACACAGACACACACAGACACTTTCAAACCTAAGTAAGTCTGTAATTGACC
Organism: Microchirus variegatus; assembly: GCF_963457635.1. Classification (NCBI taxonomy): domain Eukaryota; kingdom Metazoa; phylum Chordata; class Actinopteri; order Pleuronectiformes; family Soleidae; genus Microchirus; species Microchirus variegatus. Next base: position 8,628,584 of record NC_139812.1, read on the forward strand.
TAGCACCATCTGCATGTCTTCAGATTGTTATTGAAATCAGAAGAACCCAGAGAAAATTAATGCATGGATTCAAGCTGAAAACCTCCTCGCTGTGAAGCACTAGTGCTAACCATTTTGCTACCACATCATAGCCTATTTCCATTTAAAAGTGAAAATGAGTGGATTGACTAGGGGTGGGTATTGATCAAAACATGTTGATGAAGATATCTGGACTTCAATATCAATTTCTGAACAATACTTTTGCCTTTTTATGATCCCAATTTTGATTAAATCCATACATTTTCATGCATTTTCATTTTATAGTGCCTAACCCAAGCCCTGTCTTTCTCCTCTCCTTTGGGGAAAGAGCTCCATCTCTAGGTGTAATTTCTTGCATGCCTCGAGAAAACCAATCATGACCATTGTTAGATGTCAATCAAGCAAATTAAAACAAATAGCTATTGGCTCAATGACACTCCTGGGATTAACTTTAGTGACAGAAATGTGATATTGATTAACAACATATTTTTAATATGAGGTAATTCAGAGGAAATTTCATACCCATTCAATACCAGAAAAATATTGATGTATGATGTTGTGTACAGTATAATATCCCTGTTTTTGCAAAAAATATCTGCTACATGAACAAGATCCAATACTTCCAGCTAAAATGAGATCATCAACGCAAGGACAAATGGCCAAACTATTTTGCCTTGTATATTTTTTGGAAGGAAAAGTAACTGTATGACTTTTTTTATAAGAACACTAAGTTAAATGAGTTGTATGGGAACATAACTTTGAATGAGTTGTGTATGAGAACATTATTTTTTTACGAGGCAGTAATGCAGAGAGCCACCTGTTCTGTGATTGTGGCTCATTAGCATTAAAATATGAGCATGTTTTTTTTTTTGGAAAGGGCTTCGCTTAATGACACTTTGTACTGTAACCAGTGCTAAAATTTTAGGGGCTGAAATGAAATGATACCAGATGCTTTCCATTGTAAAGGCAGGCTACAATATGTGTGTGTGTGTGTGTGTGTGTGTGTGTGTGTGTGTGTGTGTGTGTGTGTGTGTGTGTGTACATTGCCTGTGTGTTATTAAAGCCAAAAAAAAACGAGAAAGTCAACACAATTGGGAATATGAAGGAGCGTGTTGGTGTGTATGACCCAAGGACATTTTTCTGTGTGTCCTCCCAAGTTCTTGAGTTTTCCTCAGATACATTCTTCTCCACTTCAGCCTCCCACTCCACCCAAGGCTCTGTTATAAAGCATGGGCTTACAGCCTCTATATGTTACTGTATAAACCCTCTCAGTAATTCGCTCTGTGCTTCCAGCAAAACCCCTGAGCAAGGTTATAGTGCTAACATGTACTGTATGCTTTATTTATGCATGAGCCACCCTTCTGCTATCCGGAGAAAGTCTGATTCTTTTCCCGCGATAAAAGTTGCATGGCCTAACCCACTCCAAAGGGAGTAAATGATTTAACACCAAGGCTTATGGTATCGTAAGTAAGCAACTAATGTTAATTCAGCCTTTTTCTGATCGGGTATCAAGTAGGGGGCATTGCTACATTTACCCTCATATCCCCTTCAAACATGTGAAGAGGCGTTACATAGCAGCGAGAGATGGAGCCTTGCCGTGTCACGCCACATGTCACCACATGCTGTAAATATCGGTTGCTTTGTCAGCTTGAGTAGATGAGGGGCAAAAAAGGAAGTTTTTAATGGACATCATGTAAGATGTTGCCATATATTCAGTCAAGAAAATGCCAATATGATTGGTTGATATTGTTCCATGATTTTAAATCTTGTATTTCTGCATTTGCATAATGAATAGTGTATGTCTTCACGGTCCAAAATTGATTGATACCATCTCAAACTGTACTTATATGTTTATGAGCCAACCTATCTGCCCATGTCCCTGAACCCCAGGACTGATCAGGCAAAAGAGGCCACATGCACTACTTAAGACCCCGCCTTCACCACATCAGAAAGCCTCAAAAATTCAAATCACCATTAAAATAGTTTTATGTGTAAGTAAGATTCAGCAAACTCCATTATTTCCACTATTTGCTTGAATAATTCAGATCAGATAGCTGAATTATGGATAAAGTGTACAGTTTGAAGAAGGGGTTCATGTGCAGCCTGAGGCTATAGCCTAGCATTAATGATGTCTGGAGATGGTGGGTGGGAGGAGGGAGAAGTTGTTAGCGTCACAGTCATTTTCTCAAGGTTTATTAAAAAAAAACAGCACAGTTAAAACAGCTGGGTGATCCTTGAACTGGAGATGACCAAGATGAATAAAAATGTAAAGTCTGCAAAATCTGAAACATTTCCTGACTAATATCATCTGGAGAAACAATAAACGTGAAGTGGTTCTTGATGTGATAAATTGTAATCATATTTTTGTCTCTTAGATGTTTAGATGTCCTTTCTTTTTATTTGCCTATAACTTGGTCGTGTTAATGATCCCACCAAATACCTACTATAGATGAAAGCCAGCGAGACATTTTTTGGGGAGAACTCAAATAAAAAAATATTTTGTAAAAATTATTAAACATCAATAAAAAAAAAAACATGTGAAATGTGAAAATTAAAAATAAATAAAATGCAGGTGGTGTATCTAACTAACTGAAGACATGTGGCATAGACATAATAGTCTCCAGTTGTTCAATAATTCCCTCAAGGCTTTCACATTATATAACATTTGCTCCACATCCAGTTTGAGCCACAGGTTTTAGTTTTCGTCAACTCACTGCTTTACTGTTTCAAAGTCTGGAATCTTAAACTGGCACATTGAGGATTTATACCATTAGCCGGTAGCAATGACATCGAAAAACACACACTTACCCACTCACACACATAAACACCCTTCCACAGCCAGCAGGGAGTCTTCCTGTTCCTACTCACTCCAACGGGGAAGCCAAGCACAGACTAGTCTCCTAATTACCCACCTTCCTCTAATTATCCAATCATAAAGCCATTAGCAGTCTCACACCATATTAACATGGTACCACCTACATGCCAATTTGTGCAGTGCCAAGATGTAACTGGAAGGGGGATTTTTCAGTATGTATTCTCACCAAAAGCACTATCATACAGTGTAAGACTGAACTCTTTTGCTAACAAACAATATTTTAGATTTCCAAACAGGATTCAAGAATAGTTTTTTTTGTTATTATTATTTCACAAACAACCCTCAGCACTTCCTTTGTGATCACACTGTTAAATAATGATGTGCTTCCAAAGTTGGTAAGTATTGCCACTATATTTAACTTTTGTCAGTGTTGTTGTCACATAAAAGAAAATTGCTGTTTCAGCAGGGTAAAAACAACAACATTGTAAAACCTACCTTTAATACTTACCAACTACTAAAAGATACAACAAAAGGAAACATCTTTACTCTCTAATGTGGTAGTTTGTGCCTCTTGTTTCTCTGCCCTCATATACAGTATGTAGGTACACACTGTATAGCTCTAATTGAGCTTAGCACTTCCATTCGAGAGTCCTAATAGTATGCAGAAACATTTGGCTGCATATGTACTTCACATTTTACAATCAAGTTACATCACTTGAGGCAATTTATCTAACTTTCCACAGCTCAAAAATGTCTCACAAGAAAGATCTACTGTATGTTGTTTATCACACTGGAATGTAGGATGCCGTCTTTTGTCCAATAATTTGACACTTGTCCTGCCATAGCATTAATCTATCTCCTCCAGAAGTCCAGTATCACCCAAAACACCCCACATTTGTATCTCAGCCAGGGGTCGCGTTAACCAAATATTTTCCATCATTGACCGTTTTTTTAAAAAGGCTCGGAAAAATCTGAGGGCCATCCGTCATTTTGACAGATTGCAATTCACACCCCTGACCACTTGGTGGCGAAGAGCATATTACAGTACTTGGCTCTTGTAGAAGTAGAAAGTAGAAAATAAGAAAAATGTCACGGCATTTGAGTGTCAGGAGTTTCTTTAAAAAGCCCAATAATGATGTTGATAAAAGAGGTGAAAAAAGAGGGATAGATGCAGATGAAGATGAAGGACAAACTCAGCCCTTGGCCTCAGCGGAGCGAGGAAGCGGCAGCAAGGAGGTGAGGCCTGAGTAAAGGGTTCAGTGGGAGCGGGAGTTCTCCTGGCGGAGGACGGTGCTGACAGCGCGTTAAAGAGCTATGGACAGGAGGCTTTGGAACGTGTCTGTGACCCGCTCATATTTCACTATTAATTGTTCATATGTAGCTATACTGGGGCCACAGTCAGATGTTTTTGTTACTGCGGAGAAAAAGTTACATATTCTTCATATTCTGCTTGATTTGTGTATCCACGGTGTGGATTATTTGTTCAGCTTTTTTGGACTGAATAATAATTAAAAATGAATTAAAATTAAATGCAATTGAATATTTATTATCATTTAAAAAATTAAAGTGACCGGAAAAAATTGCTTGTGACAGGATTTTTATGACCCTGTCAGTCAAAATGACAGACAACAGAAAAGTCTAGCACAACCTCTGATCTCAGCCCATATTGACCCTCCTTTCAGGCTTCTGAGACTCACTCACAGCCATTTTCTCTTACAGTAATCTTTTTATATTTTTCAACTTTCAACATCTGTAAATGTCTGCCTCTGTTAAAAGGTTACAAGCTCACTTTCAACAAGTCATAATCATCATCATACAATTAGTTTTATTTGTAGCAGCAAAACAAATGGGACTTCCAAAACAACTGCAGGTAAATCTGTCTGCAAGAGACACTGACTCACAATAAACAGAACTGAAAGCAAATTAAACATAAAAAGCAAACCGTAACACTCACAACATAAGATTGCTCTGCACTCATATTTTTTATATTTATTCAAAAAGAAATATTTTCAGCTTGTAACTGTTTTATCTTTATTTAAAGACAATGACCATATTTCCAAATAATATATACATTAAAATGTACACCATCACTGCATTTACAGGTTGTTGTCATCATTGGAACAAAGTTTAGTGAAATACACCAAATGAAGTTGAAGGACAAAAATAAATATATATGGCAGTTTTTGGCTGAAGTCTATGTCTAATTCTGATTTTCATCTGGCCTGCCCCCTTGTTAAGTTCAAGCGTTCCATTATGTCATAAGTGTTATTTTCTTCATCAAGTACACCTCTTTATTCTTCCATGCCATTGGCCAAAATATGGTCATAATACTTTGAGCAATCAACAGAAAAAAGTGGACTGTTCCATTTTCCACATTAGGGAACACTCCTATGATATGAGGATATGAGCCGATCTTAGACCAAATCTATTTCAAAATGTCCTTGATTTCCCTCTGAATCCCATACTATTTTCTTTCTTTTTTTTTACATCCCAGCATTCATTTGTGTTATCCTTATCAAATGTTGTCATAATGAAATATGTCATATTTTAGTTTTCCAGTTCCAATATATCCACAGTGGACTAAATGTTTACTTTTATTGAAAAGAAAGCTAAAGACATGTGAATTCTGGCAAATGTATTATTGATATGTGTTCAGTCCCAGCAGCATGTTGTGCAACAGAGTATCCAGATTGTTCCCTCCTTTATTCATACCCATCAGAGGGATGGTAGCTTATTGGAGGGAATGGGGCGGATGAAGAAGACACAGAGCACAGATGTTGGTGCAGCTGCGGCGGCGAGGAGATGCTCAGGTTAACGGCAAACACCAGACGTGCACAGACTGTGTGAGAAGGATACTGGGGTGTAAGCTGTAGAGGTATAGCTCATCCACCTGACTATTTTGGAGGTCAAAGTGTGGGTCAGAGCTGCAGCAACAGAGAAACGTCGAACAATGGAAAAGTCAAACAATGGCGAGTTAAAAAGGTGATACTTGAAACCGAGTGCATCACTCTGTAATGAAAAGTTAATTTAGAGCCATTTAGAGCTTGGATATTTCATTGTAAATGTAATCCTTTGCCATTAGCCTTGATCCCAAAATGAGGCTGAACAGACACATCTCCACAATGAAGTAAAAATGAATGGTTGCACGCAATAAATTCTTATTTCCTCTGACAGTCAAGGGCTATTTAACACGGCAGAAAAGCGAATCAAAGGAGAGGCACATAGATTTATCTCTCCATATGATAACTCTTAACTTCCCCTAAAACAATCTGTGTATCTGTGACATTACCTTGTTTATGAAGCCCTGGAGGTTCAATACAAACAGTTTAGCCACTGCTGAGAACGCTGTGTTTTATTGTAATCTTGGGTTCAGCGAGATTTCTGAAAAAACCCGGTCCGGTTACGTGAACAGCAATTCTCCTGAACAGCGGATCCTCCTGCTCCGGGCACTAGTCCGGGCACATCCAGTTGCGTACATTGTACCGCAGAAGAAGAAGGGGACTGCGGCGGGGAGTCGTGATGAAGCTATATTTAACATTGTTAAAACAATGTGTTGATAATGAGTAGCAGTGCATCCACTGTTCCAGAGAGGGGAGCTGCGCTTCTGAGAGCGGGTGTGCTAATTACGTCACTTCCGGGTATTGGCCAATCACAAGACAGTTGGGAAGGCTCACGCTGGCTGGCCAATCACAACACACTCTGTCTTCTGGGTTTCTGGGTGTGAGATTTCAGTCTGAAACAGCGTGGCTGACGAGAGCTTCAGTAAAGAGAGATTTCTATTGGCTCACTTACAGCAACTAGGAGGTTTTTGACCATAAAAACAAGTTAATGTATGTAAGTAGACATCCATAACTAACATGTGCAACAGGACCACTCTATGTGAGCTTTAAGGGAAATGCATGGAATGTTACTTTGCTTTTGGTTTATAATTCCAGGAGAAATGAAAGAATACACAATTACAATCACTTTACATGATTTCACATGTATCTGTTGTATTGCAAGGCAGGAAAAGACAGCAATAGCAGATTACACTTAACATTTAACCAATCCATGCCCTCCCATTTACTACTAAGTCACCTTTAAAAAAAAAAACAGTAACCACTATCACAATGAGCCATGTAGGTAGAACGGATGACCAGTGAATTACAGTATAATCATTTACATGAAATGATAGCAGAGTTTATTACAGTATTAAAATGCCTGAAGGGTTAGAGAAGAAGTTCAAGTTGATTTCATCTCTCCTTGCTTTAGAATCAATCTGTGTTGTTGTGTGCACACACAGCAACACATTACAGTGTTTCTGGGATAGTTTTTTATTATTATTAATTTAGCTTATTAACATGCAGAGCTGTGAACTTGCAGGTTTGTCTAGCGCAGTCATAAGCACTAAATTATATCCAACATTATCTATTCACATAACATTTTTATATATTGTTAAAAATATGTTAAGCCACTTGCTTTTCAAAATACCACTAAGTTGGAATGGTGTGGATCCATACTGTGAATGGTTAAAGATGGGTTCTGCAGTGCAGTGCTTTGATAGACTGTAGCAGCAACTTTGGCAGAAGGTCGAGCCAAGGCCAAGAATGAAACTGAGCTTGTCAACATTGGCACAGGCACAGACAATCTCCAGAAAACAAATGTACCACCACACAAAATGTGGAGACAAATCCATTCATTCTGCATCTCTGCAACAGCAACTCCAAACAATGACATTGTTTCATTTGATGACTCTCTCTGCCTGTTCCTCTGTTTTGCTGCAACAAAACATCCTCATTATCTGACCACACGAGTAAGGTGATGGCAAATAATGGTGCTTTGTCAAAACTGATCCATGGCCAAGGTATGGACTGACAATGGAGGAACTCAGTGTCTCATCTTGATAAAGCCACACAGCTGTTTCCCTCCCATCTGTACACAATCAAACCTCTGCCACTCAGTGCCACAGACAAATAGACATGGCCTTTGTTTTAGCTTGACACCATTGTTTTATCTTCATAAAGAGTTCTCTTCTTTGGCAATGACACTTGTTTGTTTTATTTCCAACCGAATCATTTAGTCCTCGTCTTTTTGTTTCAACAATGCTCACATTTGATTTCCTTCTATACTCAAAATGGAATGCAACATAAGTGTTTACAAGCAAACTTTTTGGGAATTTTTGTTGTTGTCGATGTTATTATTCTGCTTGGTCTTCGTGAACAAAACGATACAACGTTATTTGTCTAGATTTATTATCTGAGATTGTGTTCTGTCAAGATCAGACCTCATCATCGTGTTCAGCCCTGACTGAGGGAGCGTTTGTTTGTGTGTATGTCCACTGTGAAAGGGGCAGGCAGGTGCAAGAAGCAGAATTCACTTCTGAAAACTTATTGTGGGCACTTATTTGTATTTGCAGTCAAACTACAACCTTGCTTTCAGCTGCCTCACTGTACCAGCACAACGTTGCTTTGACCTCCGTCTGTCTTGACACAATACAAATCACTTTCTGTGTGCAGTGCGGGAATGTCACCGGCCGATACAAGACCTAAACACCGATATACTAAGAAAAACAGGGAGAGTCTCATGGAGCTGATAGGCTTAATCAGCATCATGGGAACTCATTTCAAAATGGTTTGACATTTGTAAACATTCACAGTTTAAAAGTAATACACTGGAGTAGTAACTAATTATATCGCTTCATCACTACTTTTAAATAATCCCAAGTTTTCAGTCTCAGTAAAGCAGCTTCAGAAATGATGCGCGATGTCATTACAACCATGTCTTCTCTTGTAAGTGGTTGTAGCAGTGAGATGCTCTTATTCACAAAATATACAGGAATAACACAGGAATTCACAGATCAAGTCCTTTCAAACAGATGTTGGCAGCGTCTTTGTTGACACTGCGCACACCCTGCTGTCAGCAGTCTAATAAATGGGTAATCTTAAAATGTAATCTGTTTCATCTCTTGGTATAAAAACCGAGGTCTCTGAAAGAGATGCAGAAGATAACAGACACTTCAAACTGACCTCAAAACCGTGTTTTGGCTTATAGGACACACACACACACAGGGAGATAGAAAGAAGGGGAAAGGGAAGAGACACATCAATGGGAGAAAAAGACACACACAACCAATACACAGTCAATCTAAAAATAGATTGAACATAAAATGCTTCCATATGTTAAATAACTAGCAAAAAGCTGTCTGAAGTGTTCTCAAAGGCTGAAGCCTGCTGCACAGCACCCCCTGTTGACAAATTTCTTCCCCACACTGGCATTATTTATTATTGTCCATGATTTTTGTGCAATAACACACTGTTTGCCTTGTAACTGTCTTGCTATAATTTTACATATATTTAAGATCACACACACACACACACACACAGCAGTAAGTTTGACAACAACAAAACAAAGGATATGCATAGGAAAATGTAGAAACAAGACAACGATAAAATGACTAACAAATACGTACATACATGAACATGTTGCCAGAATGTATAATCAAAAAAGCTGATAAATAACAAAGGAATATGGCAAACTTAAATGTGGATTATGGCTTTTAGTGACCTAAGATAAAGCAATTACCACTCCTCATCCGTTTCTGTCTGCATCCTCCTCCTCCTCCTCCCCTCTTTCTCTCTCTCTCTGTTTCCCTCTCCCCTCCCTTTGGAGCAGTGTCGTCCCCCGTCATCCTCAGGTCATAATGTAACATGACACCGTTGGTTGCAACAAGGCCGGCTGGCCAACCCGAGCGTTTAAGACCAATGAATATCATTTGCTCCCAGTAGGTTCCCTGGCGCTTTCAGACGTTGCCACCGCCAGACTGAATCAGCGTTCGCGCCTGTCATGTCTCTGATGTGACGGAACACACACACACACACACACACACACACACACAACAGACCAAAAACGTACCCACCCACACAGACAGTATACTGTACAGGCAAGCGTGCGCACACACACACCCTCACACATATATACGCACTTTTAAAAGGATCAGAGGACAGGTGCACATGCATCAACACACGCACATACAGGATTAAGCAGCTATTCTTCTTAGGACACTGCATTGGCATCCATTAATTTGAACAGCTTAAACAAATCTCTGATCAGTTAATGCCTAACTCTACCCTTGACCTCACCACAATTCAAATTGTAGCCCTAAACGTAACCAGTTTGGACCACCACTGGTCCTGACAAAGTCAGTGTTTATGCCAGAAAAGGTCTCAAGATAACTCTTTGTTGTTTCTGATGCTTCTGTCTTCCTCAATAGACTTCTTCACCTTGCTCTTATGAATCCATCGCTCACATTTACCACCCACTTCTTTTTTTTCCTTTTGCTTCAAAGGTTAACGCCATGCAAACCACATTAGGCCTGGGTCATACTTTTTGCATTGCATGTCCACGTGACAGAAACATTGTCATCTGCCCATGGACGAATGCAAGCACACCTATAGTTTGAATCCGTATGTGTGGACCGTACGTATGGACTGTGCATGCGCACTGTAGGAATGGGTGGCAAACTCTTGTTTTGGTCAAAAAGCGACAACATAGAAGTATAGTACTATAACCATGGACATTTTGTTGAGAAATGTGAGGATGTCCACTGTTACTCACAAAATGCACTCAAAGAATATAAGAAAACATAAAAAAGGGCAAACTCCTGGTGACAAATTGTAGATCGAGTATGGGTGGAGTGGTAGACTGACGCGTACCCTCGTTTTATTATGAACGTAACCGCAGGCATGTAGGCGAACACGGAAATGCAAAGCAGCTCTCTGCAGACACGGAACGTGGAAAGTATGACCCGGCCCTTAGGATGCTTGACAGGTGAAAGCGGCCTTGCTGTGATACCCTCCCTCATTAGGCAGATTAAAGATGGGGCTGCCCCTCTCCTGGGTTAGAAACAGCCACATTAAATCCCCACACCTCAGTTCTGTTCTCCTAAGAACCCTGTTTAAATTCCTTCCCACCTCTGCAAACGTCCTGCCTTGGGATCCCTAGAGCTTTGACCATCTGCCCCCAGTGGATTCACCCATCCACCTTCACTTACACACACTCCTAACCCCAAATACCCTAATACTGGGGGGAATCAGAGGTAACACTGCAGAAGATAAGAGCAAAGGAAAAGCATCAGAGGGGGGTGCGATATTTTACAAAGACTAAGTGTGGTTGGGTAAAAGGGGGTGGATAAGAGGCAGGGTGGGCTAATGTACCCCACCTACAGGAGAGGTTGGGATGTTCTAACGACCTTGTTAGGTAAAACCTCATATTAATGAGAGCTAATCATGGACTGCATGTGATCTTAAAAAGATCACTAGTTATGCACAGGCTGGGCAGTCTTTTCATCTTGAAATTAGTTATTCTCTGGATGCTGGCTCAGGTTGAGGGTATAAACCGCTGAATCTATATCACATGCATTTGTGCATAGCAATAATCAGTATTTGGCATGCATTCCTACATGCATCTTCAAAGATTACAATTTTCTCGCACACAACAGACTAATACTTGGACTTGTACTGTGAAAGGTGAAACATACATACATCACGGGCCAGATTTTTGTGAGTGAGTTATGATTAATGGCTTGATCGACTCAAGACTAATTTCCCTAGTTATTTCAGTCAAGGTAGATTTGATGTTGTAACACAACCCTTGTCTAAGTTAATTACCTGCACACTACATAGTGTCCTTTATGAATGTCGAATGTCATAAAAACCAAACCTCTCCATCGAGGAAAACTTCAAGCAGATTTCCTACAAAGTACATTTACTGTACACAAGCGGGGGAATCTAGTCCAAGACTTTCAAGATATCAACAGATCAGAGATAGAGGAGCTTCCAAACTGCTATCTCATTAAATTAACATTTAAGATAAAATGATGCTCTGATAAAAATTGGAGTGTGTGACAAGAGCAAAGAAAATCATCATCTCACTTCAAGAAAGAAAAGCAAAACTGCCTGAGGCCCACAGCCGTGACAAAGTACAAAGTTTTCAGTGGAAGCGATGAAGTAAATTTGGAAAGAAGAAGACAAGGAGCCAGTGTCTATTGCTAAAAGACTATTACAGCCAAAAATATTCCCCTCTAAAAAATGGCAGGTGAGCCAGTTTAGACTGAATTATGTTGTACATGCAGGTCTGGTTAATGCACATAAACCTCAGGCACTTTCAGCTCTTCAGCTAAACCTAATCATTCATTTATTCTCTTTTAAAATACAATCTCATTAATAATTACAGAGCAGCAATCTATAGCAACTATACCTATGACATGCTTATGAGAGAGGGTATCTATGCACTATCTATAGCTTTGTCTGAAGAAATATCCCATTAACGTATGTCACACAATGTTGCCCAATAAAAGTTTGATGGAATAGTGAAAGCAAATAGGGATGTGTTCACTGTGCAAAATACAGGGGGGTCTGCTTAACATTCGAGACCCCCTGAAAGCCTCAAATGCAAAATTTGAGGGGGGTCTAACCATGTTACAATATAACTGGAAAACAAGACTTTTGTAATTTCAGTTTTACATATATGATTTACATACATAATGCACTTTGCATGCTTTCTTATCCTTTATAACCAGACAACATGTAAATTATTGTATATGTAATTTTGGATTTTAATGTTTTAATTAATTGCTTTCCAAATGGTGCTGTGGAAAAGGCCCAAGCAAGCCCACAACTGACAGGGAAGATAGCCAATACTGCAGGGTGGCACCTGGGGTGGTGACAAGGTATCGTGCAACAATTAGGAGATGGGAACCCCCAATTATTAATGGATATTTCGCACACTGGATGTGTTGTTGTTTTTTTGAAGATATGCTTACTTGATTCCTGGTAGAGCAATGTGAGATTTAAGAATGGAGCTAGAGTTGAGAGAGCAAGTTTTTTGGCTTCACTGTCTTAGGGTTGCAGTCGTATTTTCTTATCCCTCACATAGATTCTATTAATACACACAATCTGCATATAAAGCTTTCTTCCAAGCAAGCCAGTGAAAATGAAAAATCTCTATAGTTGCAATGCCTGTCACATTATTTCACAAATACAGATGTCTCCTATCTGTTCTATGTTTTTTGAAATGTGTAACGACTGATGCATTAAATTGAGTAAAAAGGTGTATTTATGGGATTTAAAGGTAGGTTTTATGACTTTCAAAGGCAAACTCTATCCTCTCTCCTCACGCACAGCACATGTATCCAGTGTGACGTGGCCTAAACAGCAGTTGCACATACACGTCCATTCAGTGGAAAGGCAGCTATTTCCGCATTGGCAACCATGTCCTACAATTCCTTTTCCCCAGAGCATCAGGGAACAATGCTGGTCTTCGCATACATACAAAAAGGATATAAACACTACTTTGCAACTTTCTCCACTTTCCCAAACTCTTTGCCATTTTCTTCTTCTTTCTTGTGTTATGTGTCTGGTTTATATGGGTAATAATTTGAGAACAAGCTTCTGTTTCGAAACATGAAAAGCACGTCCACTCAGGTTGCTGTCGAAACATACCAGGATACGATGGTAGCCTCTGTAATGCAGGGATCTTGCCTAAAATTACATATCAAAGGCAAAGTCGTACGCAGGAATTACGACACGCACGTCTGTCCAAACTGGTGGAAGGAGCTAAAGACCGAGAACTCTGCTCACCAAACATTTAACAACCAGTGATGTGACTGAACAATAAAACTTTTTTCTAGCAATGCGCTTCAGATTTAATGCATGTTTTCGAGCCATTTCCTCAATATGCTACTGCTGCCTCCAAAAACAGTAAGAACTAATAGTCTTCTTGGTCAGGATCTGCCAAATGTGTCCGACTGCTTGACAAACACGCCCAACTTAAGTCGGCCCGCTTTTGTTAATGGGCACCTGCACTTAGTGTGGCTAAGTATTAACATTCGGTCTTTGATGCTAAGTGCTCATTAAGGTCCTTGAGATCAATTCATTTTCAAATGCCAACCATCTACATTCAAGCACAGAAATATCGCTTGCATGTCATAACATCGGGATATATAGATGAGTAAACTTAACGTATCTCATCCCTCTAGCTTTGAAGATGATGCCTCGCCAAACAGCGCCAAACAAACTCTCTCAAAGCCCTGATGAATAAGTGAAGGGATAAAAGCTACATCAATACCATTCCAACGCATTAACGTGCCAAATAAATAAATAAGTGGTGATGTGCAGGAGGGGGAGCGGGGGGATATGTAGCGCATTCTTTTGTACATTGAATCTATCTTATGGAGGCATGTAAAAATAGCTTGACAGAGGCTAATTGTGCTCATTGCTGAATAATGGATCACAGCGGAGAGGGCCTTCCTGGAACTGGGGCGGGCACGACTGTTCCCTGCTGAACCTAAGGGTTCCTCTGCCTGCTCATGCCTTCAGGTAAAAAATCTGCCACAACCTCCTCCCCTCCCCGTGCCTTCTTCCCCTCACCCGACCCCCCCACCCCTTCTCTTCCTCCTCCCTCCTGTTTGACTTCATCTTCATTCACCTCCATCTGTCTTTTCACCCTGTCTTGTTTGTGGGTGTCGGCAGGTTTTCAAATGTTAAAGGCTGCAGCCAAGTTTAATGTCAAGAAGAAACTTTACAGGGGCAACGATGAGAGTGAGGTTTACAATGACTACGATGTTCTGAATCTGTTCAATTAGGCCTACTTTGTTTAAATAATTAAATAAACACTGAACATATTTAAGACTGACATTAAGATATATTTGTTCTGGCCTGAAAATTACTTTCATTAGGATAAGGAAGGATTCAAACCAAGAAATACAAAATTAATGCAATACCTAATATTGCAGGGGCAGATATTTTATCAGTTATGAGTAATACCCACTTGAATATTTCTTAAATTCATAAATATGGATAGTTGCTAAAATTAGATTTTTATTCCATCCATCCATCCATCCATTTTCTACCGCTTATCCGGGGCCGGGTCGCGGGGGCAGCAGTCTGAGAAGGGACGCCCAGACCTCCCTCTCGCAGGACACTTCCTCCAGCTCTTCCGGGGGGACCCCAAGGCGTTCCCAGGCCAGCCGGGTGATGTAGTCACTCCAGCGTGTCCTGGGTCTTCCTCCGGGACATGCCCGGAACACCTCCCGAGGGAGGCGTCCAGGGGGCATCCGATACAGATGCCCAAGCCACCTCAGCTGGCTCCTCTCGATGTGAAATAGATTTTTATTTATTTATTTATTTTACCAAGATACTAATGAAAAAACATAAACACAACTACGTCACAACTACCAACGCATAACATTGTAGCATTGTGGTATTCAGGCTTGAATATGGCTTGAAGTCAGATTTCTGACTCGCCTTATACAAACAAATTCAAAAGTTGTCGTTTCCTTAAAACCCGAAAGCAAAAGAAATGAACAACTAATCCTCTTACTCTGCACCACCCACAACTGAGAATAAGGCTTTGTTGGTAAATAACTGTATCAAGGTTGTTGCTTCACATGTAAGATGGCATCAAAGTTGTCCAACCATGTGACCGCGAGAGTTGAAAGTGTGAGGTTCCAACTTTGCATAAACGTCTTAGCTGGTGTTGTCTCATCAGAGGAATGTGTGCAGCTGATGGAAGACTGCTTACACTTATTACCCCTCAACAACTAAAGGCTTGTTAAAAACTGCTTTTCCCCTCACTGTCATTGGAAACACTGCACGTGTGCAGCTAATGAATCACCGTCTTTGGAAAGTCAAGCTATTCTTTGTTGTGGATGACAGAGAAAGTCAACAGAGTTGCTTTTAAACTTCAATTTATCACTGCTGTGGTGAAAATCTGACATTTGACGCTCACCCAAAAACAGCGCGGCATATTTTTGCTTGTAGCTTCTGTAAAAGTAGATAACATGCTTTATAATTGCTTTGACAGACATAACATTACTTAGAGAGATAACTTTATATCTCATAACTCAGATTTTACACTCTGTGCAGCATAAATCAAGATAAACATCTATGATAGGACATCTTTTTGAGCCGGGTATATCTGCGTCTCCTAATTGAAGATTATTAAGAGACAAAAAGTTTACATCATCCATGTCCAAAACACATCAATCATTCTGCTGCACTGTTTTGATGTGTGCCACAAAATAATGACCTCATCTGCTTACAAGGAAATTATACAATATTACACGTACCTGTGTAATGATATTACATATTGTTTGTCATTGTCCTCTTTATTTTATTTTATATTCAGTTGTTAATTAAATCAAATTGGGGCCACCAAGGAAAACATTTTAATTATTATTAAATAATCACATTTGTGTAGAATTTATTGTAGACCTTGTAAAGGCCTATTATACTGTATATATTAGCAGTTAATAAACTCCATACCCTGTAAAGTGCAGAAAATGTTTATAAACTGCAGTGTGACAGAAAAGACAAAAGTGCTGATACTGGAGCATTGTGTTTACGTTAGTTTTTAGTCCCGTGTGCACAAAACCTAAATAAAAAAAAGTATATAGATTTTAAAAAAACATCAGAAAATGTGTCATGGGATAGACAAGTTTTCCAGCTTTCGGCATAAAGCCTCGGTGGCATTTTCCACTTTGCTTTGCTCTTATTCTCATTACACAAGCTGCTATCCAGCCATGGCTGGTCAGTTGTCCATTTTTTCCACAAGGCCTGATGGGAGAGCAGAGCAGAACACTCTTATCAATATTTCATATAATCATATGATGTTGTGTTTGGTCAATCTGCCTTTTATGGTCTCCTATCTATCTTAAGCTGAAGCCGTCAGTACTTATGGCCGCAGAGGAAATCAATGTGCAGGATAAGATCAGTAGGCTGCTGGTTACAGTAAGTTCAGCAGGACTATGTTAACGTTTCCTGTAATGTTGATATCACAATGCTGTTATGACCCACTGAGGGAGAATTTTAGACACAGCAATATGTTTTAATGGTGCATGTGTGAGTAAAGAGCCTCTGAATGAGAAGTTTTCTCTCTCTTTTTCATTTTTCATCAAATAATATGCAGTTTTATTCACCGTAAAAATATATATTTTTTTTTATCTTGTCTACCATATTTATTTGAAAAAAAACAACAAAAAACTCTACATATATTTTATTCTGTATCATATATATATATATATATATATAAAGGAAAACAATTCCATAAAGTCGCATTAGCTATTACAGTTGCCATCAATGCATCCTAATGTTACCTGACATTTACGAACTGTTTTAATATTCCAATATTATGATCAATGGCTCGTAATGCAGGCTGCATGAATAATTTCAGCACATTTGGTGGAGGCGTGATTATTTGAAACAAGTTCTGTTCTGGGCTTGCGGGCGAGCCGGTGGATCCAAAAACACCATTAGCCAGGTGGTATCCCATGAATTAAAAATAGCCGAACACGCTTTTCCAGTCAGGCTGCTTCACTGCCCCCCGAACCCTCCTCACCACAACTTATCTCCACTCCCCTACACCCAATACTGCACACACAGTGTTTTCATGACAGAAGGCCGCCTTCCATCCAACCTGATGAAGAAATCCTCTGGAATGAAAAAGAAAGAGAGGGTGAGAGAGAGAGAAAATAATCTGCCAACTGATCTGGACACAGATACATGACCCACATACCCTCCATCTTGCCTCATCCATCCTCACCATGGTACGGCTGTCATCTAAGGATGTTTGCACAATGTTTTACTATCCAATTCTTTCTCTTTTTTTTTGGATTGTACTTCAGGGACGTGTGAATTAGATGGCAAAGGGGTAGAAAATGTGGCAGAGACACCTCAGTGGAGCTGTGTTAGCGAGCTGTCACAAAGCCCAAGACAGCGCCTGTACACAGCACCACCACAGTCACTACATTAAAGGCTGAATTAACATTAAGGTTAACATTCAACTGAGTTTGAGCATTATTCAAACAAAGCATCTCCATTTAAACTTTGCGGTGGGATTCATCTCAGATTTATGTTCCAAATGTGGCCTTACATCCAAATGAGCAGCCTTTAAAGGAAGAAAGAACGAGAGAAGAACGAATGTAATCGCAAAGAAGACAGCTAAAGAAATAAAACAGGAAGGGAAGATCCAATAAAGTCAGGAAAGAAATGAAAAAAGGCAGTAGAAAAGGGAGTAAGTATAAAATCTGAAGAATGAAAAGGATGGAAGATAATACAAAAGACGGTTGTGTGATGAAAGAAATGAAAGATAATAATAAAAAAAGGCAGCAACACACAAAGTCACTGCTGAGAAGTTGTAGCACTGAAACAGCGAGAAAAAGAGAAATGAAGAGGTATGAAGTCTGATGCAGCATCATAATACAGGAGCCTCCCAACAACACCCTGCATGCCCATTGCTGCCTGCTGTATATTTAATAGCCACTCCATCATTCTACCTCTTTTCCTCCCCGTCTGTCTCTCCATCCCTCTGTCATCCCCTCGTTCATCCACCCAAACAGATGGAGATTGTAAGGCTCGATGGCACATTCCAGCATCACAATCTGTCTCCGTGTGCCGTGCTCCAATCCAGGGAAAAGGCCGAAGTGCCTCCTATACTGTTCGCCGCATATGCAGTCCTTTAGCTTGTGCCCCTGTTGAGGAAATGAAAATCAGTAGAACGGCTTGGAGTGGCAGCATGTCAACAGAGACAGACAGAGGGAGATAGGGGAATAATTGCTCAGGAATTAATCAGTTGGGAATGCTCTTCAACTATATGCCGTCTTGCGTGGGTGACACTGACTGCAATGCGGGCCAAATGGAGACTTAAATTTACACCATTACAAACATGTTTATCTTTATCCCTATATTCAGTAGTGTGGGGGTAAAGTCTGTGTGACGCCAGTTCAAAGCATTGTCACATTTAACCATGTCAAACTTATCTCCCTCAGGGTTTTTTTCAGGGGCTATTGTCAGTGGTATAAATAAAGGAGATAAAGGGAATAGTCTGGACCAAAAAAGCAGGAAAATGCAAGCTCTTATTTTCTGTAACAATGACCTTAAATGGGTGTCGGGGGTCACAATAAGCCAACATGACTGAAAGTGTATCGTCACGTGTGTTTAGTTTTTGTGAATTAAGTTTATACTTCCTCAAAACTCTCCTGTGATGAACTTGTTTTGTTAAAAGACTTTCATAAATAAATTTGACTTGACTTGCCCTGTGGGTACCATCATCACATTTCCATATTCACCTAATTGTGTCAGTCACTCGTGCTCGACAAAACAGACTTTCCAGGTCAGAGAGATGCTTCTCTTGCAATTTTCAAAAGTTCAACATAAACCACAAGAAAGAAAGAGAGGGAGACAAAAAGAAAGAGAGGGAGAGATTGAGGAAGTATAAGGAAAACAGGCTGTGAGGTGGTGACTGTCGACACTGACAATGCCAAAAAAAAGTTGGTGGTGTGAGGAGAAAGAGAGAGAGAAAAATTAACAACACTAGACGATAAATCTTTCATTCACTCTCCACACCTATGGTGAAACAGGCGAGCTGCAACTGCATGACATGTAAAATGTGTTTGGGTCTGGCCTGCAAACACTGCCGAGGAGCACATGAAAGATGCATGGGGCCACTGGAGAGGTATAAAGAATTTAGAGATATAAAGGATATATGACAAATAAATCAGGATGCAAATCTCACTGGGTGCCACTGGGAGTTCTCCAATGAAAACGGCCTGAATAATTGAAGCGGAAGAGGAAACATTTCATCAATGAGAAGAGGAGTGGAAAACGCTCTTCTCGCCACGTTTTTAAAAACTCTTATTCGGGGCCTCTTCTAGTCTTCTGAAAACATAAAAAGAGAAGAGATCGCTGCTCGGGGAGGTAAGTATTCAAATTCATAAGAAAGCAAATTATCAGGGTGCACAAAACATATTTAGCTATAGTGCCACAACAAAAAGAAGTGACATGACACTAATGGCTGTCAGCGATCCAAAAATATTAGTTTGCCAATTTTGCAGATGAGACTACAGAAGATTTTCCGAAACAAGACACTCCATTGCTGTACTTATTGACATTTTTGTTAAGGTTTTTTAGAGCCGAACTAGACCGGAAGTTCCAATTAACGCTGTTGTTTAGTGTGTATCTGCGTCATTATAGTTAGGTAAACAGCGGTTCTCCGGAACAGCCGATCGTCCTTCTCCGGGCACTAGTCCGGGCACATCCGGTTGCGTACATTGAACCGCAGAAGAAGAATAACGTCCGCTGTGGAGGTGTTTCACGAGCGACAGTGTCTTCTGACTCTGGGTCTGACTCCGGGTCAAAGTCAAAAAAGGGACTACGGCGGAGAGTCTTGAAGAAGCTATTTTTAAACATTGTTAAAACAATGTTTTGATAATAAGTAGCAGTACATCCACCGTTCCAGAGGGGGGAGCTGTGCTTCTGAGAGCGGGTGTGCTGATATGTCACTTCCGGGTTGAGAGATTTGAGTCTCAAATATCGCGGCTGGGAAACACCCTCAGAAAAGAGGATTTATATTGGCTCGTTTACAGCAACTAGGAGGTTTTTTGACCATAAAAACAACTTAATGTATGTAAGTAGACCTCCATAACTAACATATATGTGCAACAGGACCACTCTATGTGAGCTTTAAATATAAAAACAAGAAAAGATGACTATGAGGCCACATGAGACAAGCAAAACCATTGCTGTCTTTTTTTCCCCACTGGTTTCCAAATATGCATACATATTAATTTTAATCAAATCAACTTCAACCCCACCTCTATATGATATTAGCAGTATGATAGCATCTGTGTGCCATGACTCCAAACCCTTACATTTTTGTGGGCTTTTCCTCTGACATCATCCCAAAATTTTATTATCATTTTTTGGCAGGACTTATTTAACCAGGTTAGTTATGAGCAAGGATGTATTTTACAAGGGAGATGTGGCCAAGATAGCAGCAACATAACAAGTCAGAACACAAAGAGTAACAAACATTAAACTTGCTCACATGAAACACACGCACAAACACAGACAACCTGCACTCCAAAATCTTCAGCAGAACATTAAACTCTTTTAACATTAGTGAGTTTTGAAATTAAAGATCAGACTTTGAATAATTCCAAGTATCAGGTCCTGAGAACCCTAAAACCTTGCGTTCCCGTTTATTTACGAACTTCAGGAACAACAAATCACATGATCCAAAGAATGAAGATTATGACTTCAATGTTTCCATTTAAAATAGAGGTGTAATTGAAGCATCCATCTCTCTGTCTCTGTGATCAGACGACCAACTTCCCTTTATCGTCGTATCCTTTCTGCTTTGTTTTCTCTCCCTCTCTCCATTTTCAATTTGTTTCTCTTTTTTGGGCATGACCGTAAAAGTTATTGCCAACACACTTAACATCAAAATATGAATTCTGCAAACAAACATGTTACTTATTTAAACTCATTTGTTCTTGCCAGTGAAGGAGCAGACATGGTGGTGCTGTCTTGCCAGTTCAGCCAGACGCTCCACATTGACAGGGGGGAAAAAAAGCCTAACGGGAACTCATCACCATGGTGAACCTAGGTTGCCAAGCACAACTGTCTTGGCAACAGCGTCACCAGGGATACTGGCTCCCCCAAGATGGGGCTCATTGATTAGAGTTGGAGCTCACCCCAGAGTCCTTGGAATCATTAAACACTGTAGGTTTTTTTTTTTTTTTTTTTCTTTTGGAGAGAGGGAATGAGAGCCCAGGGAATTGTGGGAAGGACTTAGAGGTCATATTCATTAAGAGGTTGGAGGCCCTTTTCTGAGTCCAAACTATATTTCAGTCACTTTCATCCACCTTCATGACATCACTTTTGAGATAATTAATTGGATAACCTTCATCACTTAGATCATGTCTGCTTTTAAGCTGCTGATGCTTTATAAATGTTATTGCTGTCCTCCAACGGCAGGAACAAACTTTGCAGACAAGTTGAAGGTCACTCCTGAATGTTATTTCCCCCAAAAACAGATATGAACTTTTATCTGAATCACAGAGCACATATTACAGTCACTGAAACCTAAGTGTTCCATTCAGTTTTTCCTCAATTACATTAAATATATTGTGGAAAAATCTGTGGGTATAAGTGTAAAACATCCACACGTTCACACAACAGGCTCCATCAGGATAATGAGGGCATCATTTGATCTGAGTCCTGATTTTCGGACCTGTGCCTCAAACACAGTTTAAAGTTGAGGATATAATATGTAACATTTCTGAATTAAGTCTAAAAATGATGAGACCAGTGTCATTTCCATTGGTGAGTGGTGCACTTACATGAGCCAAAAATGTTTCCAACATAGAATGTCTATTCACGTTAATGAACCATTTCATTTTAGTCACCTTTTTATGACACCATCCACTTTATCCTTCTCTGCTATAACGTCTGGGGCAAACCTCCTTGAATCACACTGATAGATTTCCATGAGTAATAGTCATGAAGACAACAGTTCCCATGACCCCACTCTGCTTCTCAACAATATCAAACTGGATATGGTTGCTATAGTTTTGATTAAGAGACCCTGCAGTAGGTATTACATAAAGTACATTTAAAAGTTGAAGATGAGGAGTTTTTACTTTTTTTATAAGACACATTTGGCATTTGTTGTAATTTTACGCTGTTGAAATATGGGAATATTTGCTCATTTTGGGGAGATGTGGGGACATGGATGTGTTAACCCAAGATGCCGCAAGAGAAAATGATTGAATCACTGAATTGCAGTATATGCAGAAAATGAACCCATTGAAATAGTGACAATTGTGTCAGTTGCATTTAATTTCCTTTTTAATTTGTAGGTAGTAGAGGCCATCTTGAAACTCAACCTTGACCCTGACCAAGGTAATAGGGACTTGACATGGGTAGACACTGTGAATGCTGAAAGTCATTAAACAAGAGATCTGCACAGCTTAAATCAAAGACATACTGTAGCCCCACACTGAATCCATTTCTTAATTGGTTGAAGGTTAATGAAAAATGCGAGATCAAGAGAAAAAGCTCTATAGAGAGACCAAAGAGGGGGAAGCGGTTCTAAAATAGAAGAACTCACGTGAGATCTAACACATTTCTTTGGTCTTGCCTGAGTGGTCACAAGAGAAGTTCCCAACACAGAGTCCTGAATGATCTGTCATCCTGAGTTACATGCAGGTATGCTTATGAGCTGACATGGCACTGTTGTGACATGTGCGTGAGCTCAGTGTCAAATCTCATACTATAGAGTGACTGACGTCCCAAAGAACATACGCTCACCACCTGACACAGCCTGTCTACACTTTTTACATTTTAAATGCAGTGGACCTGACAGATCGAATATGTCCTTGGATGTGGAACAGTTTCTCCACTTGTATGTCTTGTTGATGTGAGTAAAGTAGCTGCACTTTGCCTAAAAGGGGAAAAGAGAAGAGAATCTGAACAGATTTTACACATCGAGATTGGTTTTCTAGCAATGAAGACTGTGAAAACACATGTTTAAATTGTTAGGATGAAAAAAAAAAAAACAGCCGTTGTGATGAGATCAGAGATCAATGAGTGTTAACAGAAAGATTTGAGGTTGACAAGACTTGACCCTGTTGGGGGAATTTAACAAAATGCTGCTATATGGAATATATATATATGAATGTTTGGATTGATGATTCATACATTTAAGGATTTCTTGCTTCCTTTTTATTCCACTTTTTTAAAAATATATTACTTGTGATTATCCTTGAATTATACTACATACAAATTGTATAATTTTATTTTTACTTAAGTATGTTTTTTTTGGAAGTAGTGTCCTTCACTACATTTAAAATTCCATCCATTACTGAGTAAAAAAATAAATAAACTTAGCGGCAGTGAATGATGAGGACAGGTGACTTGAGGGTTTGAGAAAATTAAAGCATGTGTGACCTTTGACCCATTTTGACTGATACATTCAGTGTTTATATATTTTATTTTGTCAGCACTTCTGTATTTTTGCCTTTAATGAAAAACAATTCTGTACCCTTTTTTGTGTCGTGCAAAAACACGACCAAAAAACCCCAACCATGTTCAGAAATGAACTAAGTAACTTTTAGTTAGATTACATAATACATAGAGTACATATTAAACAAGCTACTTTTTTACTTTAATTTGATTACATTTTTAGACCAGTACTTGTACTTAAGGTACTTTTACTTGAGTAGAATATTCCAGTACTCTCTTAATCTCTGTGCATACTTTACTACTACATTTTAGCTCAGCCAGTCTATTTCCATATAGATGTCCTGTGTGTTAAACTGACAAGAAAAGTTACTTTTAACATTTCACATGTGACATACAATTTCAAATTAAAACCAAACATGAACAAAGACACTACATGAACTGTGCTACCATAAAGAGTGCCACTTTGCATTTGTCCTATTTGTGTCCTTTGCATGAAAGAGGAGTACGTGTGGCAGGGCTACCTTGAAAAAGAGATGAGAAGAACTTCCTCATCTTGGAGCAGGCACAAAGCAGAAAGCAGCTTTGTGAGGGTGGGACACAGTGGCGGGGAGATGGGGTGAGGGCCAGTGCAAAGGACGAGGCTCTTTGTGTGTTTTGTTAGCGGTGGCGGCTCCCCTCAGGTCTAGTGGACACACGCCTGTTTCATTCAACAGCAGCTTTGTCTGCACTTGGAGGGCATCCATGAGCCGGGGCACGCAGGTTGTCGGGACAACTGTGGAGGGAGACACATATGCAAACGCACGCATTATTGATGTGACTGAAAATTTGCAAAGACATTAAGCACAGTTTGTGTTTTGTAAACAAAATCAAAACCATAAGGAAACCATTAAATATTTAACCATGATAATAGAAACTGAGATGACACAGTTTTTTAGATTATTGTCGTTGATGGTGATGCTATTATTCTGAATCTCTTTAATCTTCTTGAAACAGAAGCAATGCAACATTATTTGTACGCTGCCTCCTTCAGCTGAAAACAGGCTCTGTATTACCAGCATTTGTGGGGCAGGCACTTTACAAGCACAGTGTTGCTGTTTCCTCCGTCTCTCTTGAAATCAAACAAATCAGTACCTGTGTCGTGGGGTAACATGAGAACTAATCACTGCAATACTGAGAAACACAGAGATAGTCTTCTGGAGCTGATCAACCTCTTTAGAATTGTGTGAAATCATTTTTTTTAATCGAACAGACATCTGGTTATATTTGAAAGTCACAAACTACAGTTTTATTTAAAGGGAAGTCAAAGTTTGGACATTGATATTACTGAGAGTGCATACTTACAAGGGGTCACAACAAATATTCAAGAAACTAGATTGCATTTTTGTGTGTGTTCATGTAGCAGATGTGTGTGTCTGTCTGACCACTTGTCTCTGAATCCTTCTCCATTCACCTGGATCAGACGTACAAAGGAATGTGTTTGCCTGCGCTCCTCTCTAACCCTTGTGCATCTTTCAACCCTAAACTATGCCAGGACCTCAGAGGAACAGAGAATCTGTTGACAGCAGGCGCTCCTCCAAAGACATGCTTCTCATGCCCTGCGGAGGCCCCCCCTGAACAGGAGATCCCTCCCCTCCAGCCTCCTCCAACATTGGCTCTCTCCTGCAATCAAAGACAACTTCATTATCCACTGACTAATTTTGTGCCTGCCCCCAAGACAACTCCCAGGTAATGGCTGTCCAGGTTCACCCTCCTCCACTGCATCACTCCAGAAGAGCCACTTGGAGACTTTGAGGCCACAAAGCAATCCCCCCCCCCACACACACACAACAAAGATGCCTCTCACAGGCCTGGGTCTGCGTTGTGTCCCTCCACCTGCCTGGTCAGCACAGGGAGGGATGTGAGAAGAGGAAAAGGGGGGAGTGGAATCTTGAATCTCCACAGCAGGAGAGGAGCCAGAGCTAGGACAGGCAGTGATACAACATTTGAATGCCATGAACGGGGACACACCGTCGTGCCTCTCCAATTAAATTATCCACTCAACAATGGCGAGGCCTCGAGAACTGACACCTCCATTGAGAGTGTGTCAGCAGCTTTGTGGGCACTGACAATTTCCATCTTTGCAGAAATAGATTTTCTCCCAAGGGGTGCAACAATAGCAGGGCAATCGCTCTAATGCTAGTTTTTGAGAGAAAAATAGGGATGAGAACTGGGGATTTGGAAGGTTTAGTTACAGAGACCGAGGGAATTCTCGTTCGAAAGTGATAATATAGCTGAAGTGTCTGTGACAAAATGCAATGTGGGATGAATGTGTTGTTTTACTTTAGACACTGGGACTTGTCGAATGTAATGCACTTTTGACCAAAAGCTGAATGATTCAGGAAGTGTTTCCCAGGACAGTGTTCGTGATATCCAGAATTTATCCCGTAGTTACAGCAGTTTTCAACAAGTACAAAATATGTCAGTCTCACCGTTCGTCAATTGAATGTTTTTGTCAACAAAAAAAACACACATGTGGTGAAAGATGATTATTTTCTGGACATTAATGAAATATCACTTAAACATATGAAGCTAATGAGCAGTTCAAATTCTACATTTGGCAAAAAGGTGATGCAATGAAGAAGACACAGGTTAATTTGTTCCGTAGAGGCAACTTCGCTGAGGGAAAACAGTTCTTGGCACCATCAGTCACAATGAGAGAGATAGATAAGATAATGACAGAAAGAAATGAATGACATTTGGCAGGTATTTACAGTGGACACAAGTTAGTCCATAGATCCACAAGGACACCTAAACTGTGCGTAATAAAATGTCGTTGACAAGTGGTGTCTGCAGAAATCAAAAACCTGTCTGACACATAACAGCTCAGTGGGCACACCACACACATCTCCAGCTGAAGACTGAGGCATCCAGCAGTGCACACGCACCAATTGTCAGTTCCCTCAGGCAAAGCTTAGGAAACACACAAGCTAACACCTCTAAAGTGAGCGCAGCCAATTGACACACTTGTCATATTTTTTTTTTTCAACGTACAGTAGAGCAGGTGTCTGATTTATTTATATATATATATATATATAAAAAGCAATTGCTCTTTAACATTTGTAATATCTTTGACTGTGTCCCAATTATTCTAAAACGTAATCCAAGAATCTTTGTCTGCCTGTAATTAGCTACGTTTTAATTAACTTCATCTTAATGTGACAAATCAGAGACAGAACAACGCACCTTCAGATTGACCAAGGCCAAACAGGTGCATCTGTGTTAGCACTAATACATCATTTACCTCTAAACTGTCAAAGTGGATCAAAAACATATCTGTCAAAGTTGAACAAACGTATTTAAGATGTTTAGAAACGGTGCTTTTACAGTTTGTCCGACACAATCTGAGGATTTCTTGATTGTTTTTGACAAGAAAGGAATGTATTATTTAATGTTATAATTCAGCCAGTGTGAGTGTGAAGTCAGAGTACTTGAACTTGTTTTATATGTTACACGTGAACGCCCCTCACCTCTCATTTCTTCTATTTGTCTTCAAAAAGACTTTTACCTTGGCTCACGTATAAAGACACAGTTGTTCTGTTTGACACAGTCAATACAAAGTGAATATGATGGACTAAGTACAAGGATAATACGGCGGTCTGCCTTCTCAGCTCTAAGTAGATGCTGCTGAAAAGGCAAGCCTTTACGTCTGACCCCCAGAGGTCAGACTGATACATGATGATGTGTGTGTGTGTGTGTGTGTGTGTGTGTGTGTGTGTGTGTGTGTGTGTGTGTGTGTGTGTGTGTGTGTGTGTGTGTGTGTGTGTGTGTGTTTGTGTTTGTGTGTGTGTGTGTGTGTGTGTGTGTGTGTGTGTGTGTGTGTGTGTGTGTGAGTGTGTGTGTGTGTGTGTGAGGAGTCTTTATCCCTGCACCAAACCCAGCTGTTTCTCCACAACCTAAGACATGGTTGTTTATCAAAAGATAACCCATAAAAAAATACCATCATTTAGGTATTAACTGCCTAAAAAATGTCATAAGCTTTCCAGGAGTTAATCTTAAAAAAACATGGAGATGAATGATGTAGATTTCAAAGTCCTGAGATAGTATGTTCCTGCATTTATCCACAGACAGTGACTCAGTATTGTATTGACAGCAATTTGTTCTCTACCATACGGAAAACAAATGGAAACGATGTGATGCACAGAAGAAAAATATCTGCTATGTTACGTTTGTATTATTCTCGCCACTGATACCATTTGATAGATTTATGGCTATGAAACGCAAGAATAGTTCCCTGATGTTCCCTGTTAGGAGAAATGCCTTAAAGCCCAGAGGATTCATTTTGTCCAATCAGAAATGCCAGCGGGTCCGAGTCAAGTGAAGAAAGAGCCAGAGGAAAGAAATGAAGAATAAGTCTCCCACTTCTGTCTCGGTTTCTGGGTCAAGGCCTAATTGATTTGCTGATTAGTCGTCCATCAAACTAAATCACAACCTGCTTTTCACACCTGTGACGGGAGTATGATTTCATTGTTGAGGAATTCATTACCGTTAAGCGTGTTATTTATCTAACAAGTCTATTCCAGTCATACACATGTGTACATTTTAATGGAAAGTGCAGCACAATGAAGAAAAAAAAGTTTAATTGAAAAAAATGTGAATGATGGAAATTACATTGTCTCTTAAAAGTTAATTTTGACTGTTGTTTTCCCGTGAGGAATTTGACACGCGTGATTATTCATCTCCTGACAACAGCTCAATTAACACAATAATTTTGTTTTTCGTTTGTTATCATCTGGGGAAATATTCCCTAACACGAGAACTTACAGTGTAATACAAGCAGGACTGAAAATATACATAGGCTGTTAGTGACATTCATGCATTTAATTTGTGGAATGAGGCTTGATCCTCCTGTGATACTTGGTTCTTAGCGCTGCAATTATCTCCTCAAGAGCACAATGTAGGCATAATTTCCCCAGACTGCATAATTATCTTTGAGTAGGGTGACAAACCCGTCACAGAAGTTTGAGAAACAAGCACTTTGACCAAGTAGGTTCTGTTTCTGAGGAATCTGGAGTTTTTCTGTAGAGTACACTGTAAAAGAAAAAATTTGATTAAACTCAAAATTTCAACGCAACTTTAATTCAATCAATTTGTTTACAGCCCAATAAAAGATCTTGAGTTTTTAGAAAATGTTCCATCAACTAATATTATTTTGTTAAACTAACTTGTAAGTTAAAGTTGTGCCAACTCAAAATTCTCTTTTCAAACAGTTTGGCTAACTAATCTTGTTCAGATAAAGCAAAAAAAAATTAAAAATACAATTAAAATTTCAATTTTGAGTTGGCACAACTCTAACTTACAAGTTTGTCCAACAAAATAATAATAATATATATATATATATATATATATATATTTTTTTTTAACCTCAAGATCTTTTTTTGGGCTGTAAACTCAAAAGATCGATTGCAGCAAGTTGCCTTGAAATGTTGAGTTTTCTTTTTTACAGTGTAGAGT
Organism: Microchirus variegatus; assembly: GCF_963457635.1. Taxonomy (NCBI): domain Eukaryota; kingdom Metazoa; phylum Chordata; class Actinopteri; order Pleuronectiformes; family Soleidae; genus Microchirus; species Microchirus variegatus. Next base: position 8,657,687 of record NC_139812.1, read on the forward strand.
GGTCCATACTGTGCTCTGGGTCAAATTAGTTCACACAATGTTGATTAAGCCTATAAGAGCCACACAAATCTCTGTTTCTCAGTATAGCAGTGTTTTTATTTGTTCATGTCACTTGGTGACAATGAGTCCCTTTCTGCACATTAGTACTCATACTATCATTCTTATGAATGTAAACTTGATAGGATTTTAAAATTATTTTCAATAAACCAAATGTATTACCATCACACAGCTGGCCTAAATTTACAGCATTTGTAATTATCAAAAGGTGTGTCGTGTAATGCTTTATACACCAGAATTTAGAAGCTCTTTCACCAAAATAATGTTTTTAATGCCAAAATATAATGATTATTATTGTTATCCATGAGTTTATAGACGTAGAGTCTTCCTTTCAGAAAGCTCTGCGGGCTCACATGAGGAGTGAAGAAAGTCTAACGCCATTACACTCACTGAACACATGGTGCCTGACAGCAATATCCAGCAAAAGTTGCATAGTGTTACTTTACATCTTTAAACACCAGGGAATCAACAACATAGTCATGTTTTGATTTCTTTGATGAAGTTTGGCAGGTGGAAAAAGAAGGAACTTACTGACCTCTGCAGAGTGAACACGGTGGGGTTTCATGGTGGTTTCAGTGTAGGCTTAACAACATTTTCAACTTCATGTTTTCATCTTGATTCACAGCCAGTTTTGATTAATCAAATCAGGATTGCGGTGACATGTATGAGTTTTTTTTGTTCTTCATGGCATCACTGGGCTGGTGTTTCTTTTTCTATTTCACATGTAGCAGCATGAGTTGGAAACGGAGCAGATTCCAACCACTGCTCTCTTTATTGCACCTGATGACAAAATAATCTCTTGTCAACTTGTCCGAAATGTAACCCCACCAGCTTGTCGTGTTCTGACGATTTGTTGGAGGGCGAGCGGAATCAAATGTAAATAACATTGACTGTCAGTGATTCATAGTCAAAGCACACAGCCATATACGCATGCTATCAATAATTTCATCATTAAAAAGACTGATTCACCAGAAAAGGGAAAAAAATTCAACATATGCAAATAAATGTCCAACTAAGAAATCTGCATAGTATTATGTCTGTGACAAAGGTGTCTGGCTTTGTGTTTTTCTATGTCTGCAGCTCCTAAAGCCACATGAAGGACCATCAATGCAGACTTCACCATGTAAAGGAATATTTAATTGACTTATGTTCCGTCTCAGCTCAGGTCAATGCTTTTCCTTCAATTTGGCCATCATTAAGGGAGTATTTTGGTGTGCTCATGGTAACCTGATACTGCTGACTGATGCTGATCGCTCCCCACAGGGCCCCACTTTCTCCTCCAGCAGGCCAAGGCGAACCTAGCTGCAATTATAATACTTAAAATAATTCCACAAAAGTGGAGCCATCATTAAATAATTCAGCCTTCCAGTCTTGTCAGGACTTTGCTAGATTTATGACATCATTCAAGATGAATATCCTTTAGCAGATGTGCGAGCCAAATAATACTCGGACTCAAACGGGTATCGCGTTTTCAGAGCATTTTGAATGTTTTTTTTTTAAAACAGAGTTTCAAACCGCTGTTTCCTAAAACTGTGTGAGAGCTCAAAAAAACTCTTGTGCGACTAATTGAAATCGGTGCACGCAGCCCCGATCAAGCTTTGCAACAAAGCCCCAGAGTGGTCTGATTTGCGCGGCTATGTAAACAAATTGTGTTTAATTTTACATGAGTATTTGCTTGGCGCCCGACACCCTAAGAGCACGGCCATGTCATTAATAAGCCAGACTTGCTCATCAGACTGTAAATGGCTCGCTTCATGTATAAAACATCAGAGGAATAGAGTGGCCCTGCATTTGTAAAGAGCCCTGAATAGACCTTAGTTCTTAGTTGGGATTTATGGAGCACGTCAACACCTGGACTCTGTGATGTTTACAGCACCACTCCCACATAGTTTAATGGATGATGAAGAGCCAGTGTGGAGCGCTTCTTTTGTTGATCCCTGGACAGTTCTGAGTTTAAAATTGTCTGCATTGGATCCACTTCTCTGTACACAAGGCTGCTCACAAAGTTATAAACCAGATGCACTACACAAAATCAGACTACAAGTTCTCGTGTATGTACCTGACATTTTTTTTTATATTCCATCTCGTTTTATAGCCAATAATGTTCTAAATCCAAGTACACGGGACACAGGCACTTTCATAATTGTTGCATAGAGGTTGTATACAGCATTATTGTTATTTTTGGTGGTTACTGCATGTTTAAGCATCGGTTCGCTTGATTAAGCTTATGAAAGTTGGTTTAATATTGTCTATATTTCTAGAGAAATTAATGTGCCTTAATGCCTTCCTCTCCCTATCAATTCATCCATTGTTTCATCCTTCTCCCTTGATGCTCCACGATGAATGTGCCTTTGCAACCCATCATTTTGAACAATCTACTTTTCCATGACCACTTCTTCTGACAGACTTTTGATTTGCGTTTCAAACGTTGATTGTATATGTTTTTATGCATAATTTTAATGCACAAGTACTGATATATTATATTATCTATAGGGTTTATTGTTTCTTATCTTCACATTTCAAGTCTGCGTAGCACTTGTGATCAACTGAGGTTGTTTTAATTGTTGTGGATGTTTTGACTTGATTTGAGTAAACAAGTAATATTGAACTGAATACCACTATTCTAAAAGTTGATATAGATTGTGTCCATCTTTCACTGAAGGGTTTGTAGATGGGGCTGGTTATATAACTTAATTACTTTAATGGCACCAACTGTATAACGAGATACTCTAGAGTAAATCTCATTAGTGTTGGTGAGCCAATAATCATGCAACATGTTTCTATACATCACAATCTAATGGTGCCGGTGAATGGCTGTCTAGAGGCTAATTCAAAGGAACTGAAATTGACTTCATTAAAATGGTTTGAAAAAAACATTTGCTCATTACCTGGTATAAGTATCCAAAACGTTTGAATGCTGATTTAAAACGTAGACAGTGACTCAAAATGGTGGTGGACGGTGGTCATGAAAAAACTTGTTTTCAATAAAGCATGAGCCCCACAGTGATGCTGCATCGACTCAGCTGAGCTGAAAACTTTCAGAGCACTAGGGATTTGTGCAGTACATTTTGTACATTATTGGTCCCAAATTCCTCACAGTTGACATTAACTATTAAGCATGACGTGTTCCAAGCCTACTGTGGATATTGCAGCAAGTTGTACAGTACCTTTGTTTTTGCTATTCCCTTGATCTTTTTTTGCAGAGTGGATCACAGGCGTTTTCACATTTGTCTGCACTGCAGTTTGTGAGTGTAAATAAAGCAGAAGCCACTCATGAATGCTCCCTCTGCTAAGATGATGTCCTAATTGAGAGATGCAGTGAAATGGTTATCGGGTGTTTTCATTTCATGGTTCACTCCACACTCACCAAGCACTTTCACTTACACACACACACACACACACACACACACACACACACACACACACACACACACACTGTGGTTTGCATCATGAATAAATTGAATATCCTCACACTAAGCTACTAAATACATCTGCAGTGTCACGCTACAGAGGATTAAGTCAAGCCTGTTCTATACTGTACATACTGGTTCTTCTCACATACATGCACAACACATACAGTGATAATATTTGGATTGTTACCAAGATGCACAGTTTTTGTGGATTAAAAGTGCACATTTATATTTAGAATAAATAAATACTCTGTCAGGCCAAGATCTAATAAATAAAGTAAAACTAAATATTGTTTAACACTTTAACACCGAGCGTATCGCAGATGACACGTTTGACTGACTGAGGAATTTGCATTGCCGTAATTACGTGACGGTTTGTGCTATCAGTTTCTGAATGCTGAGAAGTTGCACGTCAAAGCCTAAATCTGGTTATTACGATAATGACCTACACTCACGCTGTTGCAGAAAGCTGTTGGAAAAATGCCTGAATATAGTTTCCATTTGTTGGCCTGTGTTTGGACATTAAGACAAAGACTAACAAATGTTACTTTAAATATGTTCTATACTGTTCAAATTTCAAATGTAACGTGCATAATCTGGTGTTCATGCATAACTATAGTGTTTTTCTCTGAATAAAAATATTTTTTCTTCAATTTAAATTAATACACTATTTGACCATGGCTGTAAATTGTTAATAACTGCCAGATATTGATATTCTGGAAAAATGGGCAAAAGCACTTACCCACAGGACATTTGTTGGCCCTTTTATGGTTACAATAAGCACAAAAGTCAATTTTGAGGCTTAGGTGTTAAAGGGTTGAAATGAATACCACTTTTAATCTTGTGAATGCAAAGTTTTGTAATTTCTTTTTTTTCTTCTAATGAATTAGACTCGTAAACTTCAGTCCATGTGAGACAGATCAACTTAGCACATTTGAGTTAGTGCTGACAACAAAAGCTGAGAACCTATTATTAATCTCTCAAAGTAAATGCTCCAATCTGGTATTATGAGCAGGTTAGAGCAAAGCACAATACCTACTGGCAAACATAATATAAACCAGAGAATGAATCAGAGTCACTGAAGCAAAGGATTTGACACTTAACCACAGGTGAGGTGTGAAGTATTTCTGCTATATTCCTGCAACATTTCCAAGTCAAACTCCCTTATACAAAGCCAAGCACTGACATTGTGTTGAAAGCATGCCTGATATCTTCAGGTCTGCAAACTAGACACCGGTCAGTCAAGCGAAAAGAAGACACAAACACACCATTTTGGAGTTTCTGAATTTCCATGTAGCACCGCCCTAAATCTGGGGGTTAATATTTCAACAGACATCCATTAATTTGGTTGTTATAATGCCTTATGTATAACTTGCCGCAAATAACCCATTCTCATTTTTTTCTCCCATACTTAACTGTATTGCTGTGGAGTATTCTGAAACCACTGAAGGAGAAATGCACTTAAACAGGAAGAATGGGAGGAGGAGTTCATTGGTTATGCAGCTAACTCTATACATCATTGGTCAGGACCTGCGAGAGAGTGCTCCTTGTTCTCTGTATTAGTGCAATCTTCATTTAAGATTCTCCAAGGACAACATGCTTTATGCATCATGGAACAAAAAGGAAAAAAAAAATAACCTAATAAAGCACTGCCTATGTGCTGCAGAGAAACATTATGAACCAAGCTTTGTGATAACTTAGTGCTGTGTGTAGGTTAATTTATTGTGTGTGTGTGTGTGTGTGTGTGTATGTGTACAATGTGTGTTACAGTAGTCACTGCAGCGCATAGCCGCAGGGCTCGGTGTTTGATCCCTGGCTGTAAAATGGATTATCTGGTGGCAGGAGGGTGAAAGGATAGCCGTGTTGTAGCTTAGAAGGAAAAAAAAAAGACACACAAGTGTGCGCTGTGTGTTTGTGTGCATGTGCACTGATGAGTGTGCATGTGATCTCAGCAGCGGGCGTCCCATAGGGACAGGGCGGCCCCCGAGGAAACGTGTCTTAAGAAGCTCTCTATGGCTCCAGCTAATGCTCACTTTGTCACCCAAACAGGGCGGGAAAGATAATCAATAGCCTTTGATAGCCACTATTAGGGTTTTAACAAGCTTTTCCTCACGCTGGGCTGCTCTACTGAAGAGAAACGAGGAGAGCCAAACAAGCCTTCATCATCCTGCCCCTTGCAACTTTCCTTTCATTGCACACCACAAGCTCTATTTCACCGCCTATTTGCACAAACCTTATGTCAGGCATTCATATGGAGCAAATATTCCTCTTTTAGTTAGTTAGTGTCTTTACTTTTATCTTCAATATGATTTCCAAACGAACATCAGCTTACTTGTTTAAGTTGCAGTACGTAACTTTATGTTGTTGTTGTTGATATCATTATTGTCTGTGTCTCTGGTCTTTGTGATCAGACACAATTTAACAGTATTTTTTACTGACATTCGTCCAGGCACTACTCAACGGCCGAGCAGTAAAATTCCCTTCTGAAACTTTTCATGGACACTTCTGTCACACTTTCAGTTGTATTCCAACCTGTACAATTATGTCAACGTGTATTGTCAATGCACTTTCAACATACAGTACTATATACATATCGCAAAATATATATTTACAAATTTTGCACAGCCCTGACACACAGACATGCTCCACACCATCACCAATTCCAGCCTCCCAATGGTAAGTGACAGGGGAGAACCTAAACGAAATCTAATTTGCAGCATCTGCCTTTGTCACATCATTAGAATAATTGTTCCCACCTCAGCTGTTTCCCTCCTGTTTTCTATCAAATTTCTGCCCCTCAAAACCAAATGATCTGTTCATTTCAGAGGCTTGAGTGGGATTTTTTTTCCTCTCTCTCTCTCTCTCTCTCTCTCTCTCTCTCTCTCTCTCTCTCTCTCTCTCTCCCCATTAAATCTCAAGCCACCTCTCTCAAAATTAGCCCCGTACTTAAAACACCTAATGCTAATGACCATAATTAACCCAAAATGGAACTTAAATAATTACGGAGCAGAAGGATTGCTCATTCACGAGCGCTGTAAATTAATCTTCCATTTGAGAGCCTGATCAAGCTGTATTGTGTTGTATTTCTGCGAAACACTTAATCTTCATTTACTAACAAGATGTATCAAGTGCAGCTGAGCACCAGTGGAGCTGCAGTCACCTTCCCAACAACGCAAACAAGTCGCAACCAAACTGATTAGCTGCTGTAAGGAGAGCGATGAATGATGTCTTCTTCTGTGTTGAAAATGCTATCAAGAGCCCCTCAAGCAAGACCAAATACGAAACACTAGAGTTGTGTATATCTGTGTCTCAGGACTGTGTTGCTAAGAAATATAATCTGTGATCATGATTTCACAACTGTTTCCTAGGCAACATTGTACTGCCCTGAGGGGTTTACATTTTTAAGCCCTTTTAATCTATGGTCACACCCAACAACACTAATGTCCACTGTTGGGTCACAACATTCAAATAATTGTTCCCTTTTCAGCTGTTTCCTGCTGTTTTCTACCAATTTCTGACCTAAATGATCTCTTTATTTACTTACACCGCACGTGGTGTTTTGGGCTAATCCTCAAGCTACTTGCTGCGGTTCTCGATACAATGTGTTCTGTTTGAGCTATTCCTCTTGACAAGCATCTAGGTTTATGAATGAGCTTGGCAAAGGCATAGAAATAGTTTTGTGCCACTGGCTTACATTTCCACATTAATACACCTGCACAGAGACAGAGATATTTTTAAAAGAAATATCTCAAATATTGCATCACATATTTTTTTGCTACAGGGAGGTGAACAAGTTGGTGTATCGATTAAGCAAATGCAACTGACTGCAATTCAAACACTTTGAGTGAATAAAAGACAATTTTAGAAATCATCTGACTGAAATGCTTCTTCCCCTACTTAAAGTAAGAAGGAGATAATGTGACAATAATTAATTGAAACGGCAACAGCTCTGTCTCTTTGTTTATTCCACTGTGGTGACAGTTGATGTAAACATTAGCATTTTCTTTTAATTCGTCATGTACAGTATGATCCAAGCAGGTATGCATGCTGGGTAAAGGGATGTGGTGTTAGTAACCCTGGTTGGTCAATCTTCCCTCTCAACACAAATTGTCAAATTTGTAGACTTGTTTCACTGATGTACTGTAATATAAGTGTAGCCAATGTTTCGTGTATGTTAGTGTTACCTCAACCTTTAGTTTCACTGGCTGGGACATCAAGCTGATGATGGAGATGTAGGAATGGGAGATTCATGGGTGAAAGGAACCTGCTGAAAGGCTGGAGGCAAAACAAAGGCGGACTGAATGAAATCTCACTCATCTATCTACGTTCCTGGTTTCCTTCTTATCTCATCCAGCAAAGGAGGAGAGGGTGGCTGTGTTTTTTTTTATTTATTTTTTTTTTTTTATGGAGTTTACAGTAATTCTCATAGGGTGAAATTATTCCTGGAGCCCCAAGTTTAATTATTTCCTCTCGTCCACCGACGTAATTTCCGTGTTGATCTGATTAAAGAAATATCACATTCTGCCAGGGCACGGGCAAATTGACTTTGGTGGCAAGGTCTTGACAAGAACCAGACACGCAGCTTTATGCATCAGTAACAGTGTAACCATATTATCCATGCACTGCTTCCTTCAGTGAAAAGCAATATGCAGGCTGTTTCCAATGAAGACAAAAGAGCAGAGGAAGGAAATTCAAAATGGAAGAGATGACATAGATGTGCAAATATACACCTTTTCTGACAATGTTAATACCTTGTCATCAAGACTCTGAAAATAAGATGTAATACTTACATGTAATGTAATATTACTCGCCTAATATAAAGACAAGAACAATGTACAGAGCTGTCTTTACAAATAGTACATGAGATGTAAATGAAACTCACAGTTTTACAATCAAAGAAACCCTATCTAAACTTTGGTCAAAACTAAACCGGTTTTCAGTTTGCCCTCTCTCGGGGACTTCACAACAGATGATGTGCATCTTTGATTTTTACTCCAGATCCAGTCTTTGGACAAGCAATAGCAGTACACTAGATGTGCCACCCCCCAGGTTGTGGTAAAAATAATACCTTGCTCAGGGGTACCCCAGCCCTTGACCTGGTTGGGATTCAAACCAATCCCATTTCTCTTCTGCTCATCCATGGGCTGTCCAATGCCCCATAAAATTAACCACTTCACTCAATGTAACCTGCTCCACATAAGAACAAAGTGTAATCACTAATTTGGGAGGGATGACAAGAGGCGCTACATGACATGATTAAATGAATATGTGGTTTCCAATATTCATTAGTTGTACATCAAAACACACTGTATTAATTAGATTATAATGTTGATAAATGCATTGATTGTCACACAGCTTTCAAATAACATGTCCAAATCCAGTTTATTTACACATTTCCGAATATAGCCTACAGTTTCTAATACAGTGTGTAAGAAATTACACATATGCATGATAAATGCATAAAAGGGTTAACTTTGCATTGTTTATCAATTCAGTTTCCCTCCCATATTTGGGCCACGCTGTTTCCACAGTGTGACATTACATTACGGGTAATCGCTGATGACCAAAGAAATTCAATAATTAATTAATGTTTTAGGTCCGTCCTCATTTCTTTGACCTACCCTTTCTATTTTTACCGCGGTTTGCTAATATCCTCATTTCCCCGTGGAACTTTCAACAATCCCAAGTGAAGGGGCATGAACTTGTTGATTTCAATCAAAGGCAGCGAAATCAGCAGGGGCTGAGAAATGTAACTAGCACACCTGCTTATCTCTGAAAATTGGGCAATGTCATTGGCTGCAGCTGTGACCTTGTTGACTGCACTGAAATGTGATTTCTAAAACCTAAACAGTTAATTAACCTACAATGATTATCAGAACATCTATATATTAAATACAATTATCCAAAACACTACGAAATAGTAATCCAAAAAGCTCATAATTCGAACTTTTTTAGGAATGTTATAGGGAGGATTGTCAGCAACAAACAGGTCTAGTATGAGTACAAACACAGTGAAGAACTGTAAATGCTTAAAAGGTGAATGAAGAATGAGAGGTATGGCTGGATGAGGGAGGGGGACAATGCAGAAGAGTGCAACCATGTGCTGGGATGTACACCTGTGCCCAGAACAGGTGTTTTCCACCCCCACTTCCAGGCCCCCTGATTAGGAACCGCCACACTTGCCTTACCCCGTCAGAGGCTAGCTTATCCCCCATCAGTGCAGCTCTTTCCCTGGGTAAAATGATGGTTAATTAGCCAACAGAAAGCTCCAGGCTGGAGGTTGATGGAACTACCGCCTTCCCAAACTTCTACCCTCTGTTATATACCCAGATCTGTGTATCTTGACTGCCATTTTAGGAAGCACTAGAGGTTCCACTAGGATTTATTACCATAATCTTCTATACTACTGTCTAAGTGGAACAAGACTGAGCCACGATCATGAGTAATAATTAATCATTCAACTATTCTTTGATTAGCTATTAGAAAAAGCCAATACTGACTGCAGTGAGGTAATTTGAGTGAAGGGATTACAAGAGCAGACTGTACTTTATACTGTATAACATTTCCTTAGCTTAGCTAATCTGTACATACATGGGGAAGCAATCAAAAGGGAGAGGGAGAAAGAGAAAAACTATAATTATGCACAGCTGCAAAAACGGGGGGCCAAGAGAGGTTGCATTACCCAGCACTAAACACTTTCACCTGCGCAGCTATGCTACGCCACGCTAAACACTTTCACCTGGAGGGAGTCACATTTTCAGGTTTTAATCATACTTCCACCAGGGAGCCAAATAACTGTGTAGGAATGACTTTGTACTAGACTTACAATGGTGATATAAATGACAATTTGACAGCAACGTTGAGAGGCAATTCTGAAAGGGCTACAGACTAAGCTATTGGTTCAATAATCTGTTTTAACTGCTCTGAGGTAACAATTTTGTCTTACATGGCAAAGGGGTTCATTAAAATTAAGTAGGTTTATTCCCTGAGGACCATAAATGTGCTCAGTGTGTTTGATTGCAATTTTCATGTCATATTTTAGAAAGTGGAAGAGGAAAAATGTGGCCTAATAATGGCAGCTGCAGAGGAAAGTTCAAGTGGACAGCAAAAAATATTAGGACTCATCCTCTGGGAACTATGAACGTCCTTAGCTGAAGCAGCATCCACGTAAAGTTTTCACAGGAAAGGTGCCAAGGGATAAAACTGACCTGAAAACGGCGTCATAATTGTGTGGATTTAACTGTTGTGGACAATGAATATCCATGCAAAAGCAATGTGGTAATTAGACTTGATGCTGTGGGGGACAACGACTTGGGTACTGATTTGTATGCTTCATTAACCTCTCATAGGTGTTTTATAGTGTTACTAACAGTAAAAAATTAATGCAATATGAGGTAACAATCTTCTTGCCTCATGGCAGGAGATGTATTGGCCTCATCTCTGTGCTGACCTCTTCAGCCTCGGTCCCACCTTTTTCATTCTTCTTTCTCATGGAAATGACAGGATGAAACCGCTTGGGTTTGAGTCCAATCTCAGTGCTGTACATAGAGGTGGAGTACACGTTCACCTAACCTACAAGATCTATCTCTTTCCACAAGAGGTGGGTCGATCTACAGTAAATCCAAAGTATTGTTGGTCTTTTTTGTAGCAAAGATGTTGGATTCCAAGCCCATCTGTCACCCAACCATGCAGAGCGCTTTCTGTAACCTGGCAAGGCACCTGTTCTGCAGCGGTCATACACCTTGACGAGTCTGGTCAACAATTGTTGTGACCTTCCTTCCCAGGCATGACTGTTCCCTTAGGTGAAGTTCTTCTTTCTGACTTAAGGGTGAACAATTAAGACAAAGGTCTTACATGAGTTGTTATCCTGGCATCTTTTAAAACCAAAATTTGCCTTAGGTCAAAAATGATGCCTCTAACAACACAGCTGTGAGCATAACATAGGCACGTAAACCTCTCAACCCCAGTAAAGTAATAATTCTTGGTGAGGTAAGGTAGCAGTTATTTTAGTGTGATTTCAGAGGTACGTGGTAATTAAGGATGGACAAGAAATAGAAAAAGACTTTAATTTGTTTGACATATTTGGTTAAAAGGGGACATATGCAAAATCAACCTTTAAATCATTTAAATCCTTATATTTGGGACTATGGAGGTCCTATCAGTCGGCAAAGTGTGAAAAAAGATGACTCACTCATGTTTTTGTGGTTCTCCTCAGTCTAAGTACAGGAGATGAAACACGCAATGTTTACATCCGCGCTCACTGGGACGTCACAATGCACCAAACTCATGGAATTGTTGTCTCGCGGACCTCCATATTGTCCGTAAAACGCGCAAGAGTGCTGGTGAGGGCAACAGTATCCAAAAACCGGAAGCCCATGAAAAGTTCTATTCTTGGCTTCACAGTGCAGCACAGAGTCCTAACTTCCAGCCTCAGAGGATTTATCTGTCCATTGGATACATGTTATATACGACCAGTGTTGGGGACTAACGAATTACATGTAACGACGTTACGTAATTTAATTACAAAATGTATGTAATTGTAATCAGTTACATTACTGGGAGAAAATATGTAATTAAATTACAGTTGCTTTTGGAAATTTCAATGATTACAACTTAAGTTACATTTGAAAAAAATATCGCCACAAGCTCAGATTTATCAGTTTTTTCTTCCCCAAGGATTCATGTTTGTTTTTAGTTTTTTTCAAATCAACATCCTCCTTCCAAAACTGACGCCTGTGATTGGCTCTCTCTGGTCATGTGCCATTCGACTCAACCGACAAACCGTACGGCGGCAGCGCACAAGATGTTCCTGGGCTGGACATACAAAAAACACTTCATACAGACAGAGCAGAACCTGGTCCCGACCAGTTTAATCATAACATCGGCTATAAAAGCGCCGCTGTTTCACTAATTAACTCATTTACAGCTGGCGTCACCAAAGTCCAGTGGAGCTGGATCAGAACGGAGCATTTGTATGGAGGGAGAGATTGCGCTGATCCGCTGCTGTTTGCTTTCTCTGTGAGCGTGTCCGTCTACAGATGTTCAGCTGAGGGGATACGCTGCTCAGCGTCAGGAGGTCATTTTTAGGCTATAGCCTGTTTACCTGTATATACAGTCACCACTGAAAGAAGTTGTGCACTCGCAGCAGGACAGATAATTTAACTCTGTTTTCTCACATTAAAAAAGGTCTTTGTACAGAGACAACATGAGATTTGCTTGTAGCAACAGCACCTAAAAAACCACCGTAACCTATTTTCATACTCACAGCCAGCCTGGCTTTCAATAAAACACACACTGGCATTTTATAATTGTGATCAGTGAAATTATTTAACTGATCACAATTATAAAATGCCAGTGTGACAGTCAGTGTGTTATATTGTTTTCATATATTATATGAAAACAATATAAAACACAGTTTAAAACAACAGTTGTTGTTGCTCTAAAGGTTCATATTTAAAAGCAGCTCAATGTAGAGCTGTCAGAAATTAAAATCAGCCTCTTGTCATAATTATTTGCAGCAACACTGTTGCTTCAGGCTTTTTTGTATCGCTCATACTCTCTCCATTAAAACAACCTGCTCCTCTTGGCTGAAATCAGCCCATTGTCACTCCATTTAGTGAGAAAGTGAGCCTCCTTCACAGTCCAGGCCTAATGTCAGACTCATAATATATGGTTAAAAAAAAAGAGTCTTTTATTATGTTGTTTTTCTTTAGTCTTAAGTACTGCTGAAAGGTTTATCACACTATAGGTCTTAAAATGTGAAAATTGTATAATAAATATTGAGAGATTTCATTCAAAATTAAGAAAAGTAATCAAAATGTAATCAAATGTAATCAGTTACATTACTTTGAAAGTAATTGAAATAGTTACACTACTATTACATTTTCATCAGGGTAACTTGTAATTGTAACCATCTACATTTCCAAAGTAAACTTCCCAACACTGTATACGACAGCATATGTGCCTGCTAGAGCCTGCAAATGATCACTTTTCCAAATGCTAGTAGCCAATAGCCTCTGTGGCTGATGTCATTTCCTGTCCCTTAAGTTTCATTTTACTTTTTTTAAGGTGTACCTAAAGAGATACTACTAAACCGAGCGTTCTGAACAGGGCTGTTTTGGCAGGGTGATTAAACTGCTATGGTGCGTCATCCTTATGGTATTTTGAACAAAGCATGTCACAGACATGTTCATTAGGACATCAGGGAACTAGGGTACACTAATATTTCTCATCAATCGCAGTGGAACTGTCAAGTGCTTTTAAGTGTGGACAATCTGGAGTTCAGTCCACCAACAACAGTGCAAGACTCTACCTGTTGTTGTAGTGCTTATATCCAAGAATTCAGATTTTCATGAATTCCGAGGATAGACTTGTGCCAGACAGTAAATAAACTCTTTGAAATAGTGAAAATTGTGTGATTTGTGTTTGGTGCAAACCTCTTCTCAGCTCTAAGTAAAGCACTGGAGCCAATCTTGGAACTTGGAACTCTGACTCAGATAATTGGGACAGGACTGGAACTTGAGGTTTAGTGACTTCATAGCAACACTGACTCTACCACCTGAGCCACAGCCAACCCAGCCAATCCAAGCCTGAAGCAAAATGTGCACCCCCCTCATATATGTTACACATTATCAATAAATCCTAGCCAATGGGGGTGTAGTTGTATACAATGAGAGACAGACACAATAATAGAAGTGTTATTGGTGTAGATTCTCATTCATTCTGGTCCAAGAGTCAATGGATTTTGGATATAAATGTTTTACAGCAGATTAAAGTGAAGCATTTACATTAAAGATAATGTTTAAATAGCAGATTTATCAAGGGTCCAAACTCATAATGTATGGCACACTAAAATACTTAAAAATAAAAAAAAGAGTCTATTACTAGCAGACAACGTACGACTTGCAGTTTGAGAGTGAAGCAGAACAGAGTGATACCATCTGCAGCGGGGAGGATGATGTACAGGAGGGGGGAAGGTGGTGAGTGTCAGAGGGAATTTGGGTTTTGGCAAGGAATCTCTCTCTGTGGAGCTACTGGTGCTCACAGATCAGAGCTCCACTTCCTCCAGGCACAACATGCAATTCACTGAGGTGGTAGGAATACATGTATACAGACACACACACACACACACTCACATCCTCACATACAGACATGGACACACACACAGAAAGAGAGACGGTGCATATATACACTCACTCACACGCTTTCTGTACATACACATGTTCCCTGCAGCCATAAGCACTGCTCTGCAATCTAATTAAGAGAACAATTAAGTCTGAGGCAATTGAGGTTAGAAATGAAGGCTGCTCAGTGTGTGTGTGTGTTAGCGAGAGAGAGAGCGAGAGAGAGAGAGAGATCAACAAGACTATATATGCAAAAGTATGAGTCAGACAGCTTCCATATTACCCTCAACCAGAGGTCTGCAACAATTCCCATTTAAATCATGTCTTAAATGTTTTCTCCTTGCTACTAAAATTTACCAAATTAAGTTTGTGAGAAAATACTACATAAACGTAATTGGAGCCATTTTATTTACAGTACATTTAGCTTGTATTAGGGCTTGGCAATATGTCAATATTATAATATATGTATGATGTTTAAAGGTGTAGATATATAGAAATCAACATAAAACTCCACAGTTAACTCTGCGAATATAACCCTGTTTTTGTTAGAGCAGCATTTGATTGTACTTATAAGCAATTGCATTTTTACTTATGGAAATTGTATTTATCAACCATTTAAAACCCAATGAAATACACCAGATATTATCTAAAATTAAAGTATGTGTATTATTTATAAGCCATATGGCCCAGCCCTATAGCTTGTATTCATTTTTTTTTTTTACTTTCATAAAATTTTTATGTGCACCATATTCATGACCACGTCAAATTTCATCAGTTAAATCTGTTCCATCATAATAATGTGTATCACTTATCCTTTTGAAGATTGTGTGCTGCCTGGAGAAAATCCCAGCCGACTTTGTTGAGAGAGGCGAGTTGCAGCAACTGTCACAAAGCTTGACACAAAGAGACAAACAACTATTCACACTCACATCTACACCCAAAGGAATTGGGGAGTTGCAACTCAACCTAGCTGACAAGGACAAAACCCACACAGGCACACAGAGAAGATGCTAACCTCCACACCGACAGGCCACAACTGGTCAAAAGACACAAACCGTCTTGTTGTGTGGTAACAGTGTTAACTATTGCACCACTGTGCCCTATGTTTTTGTCAGTGCATTTTTGAATCTAATATAAAGCACTTAATTTGCCTTGTGTATGAAATAGGCAAACAAAAAAGAATTGCTGTTTTACAGGTCTGCCTTTTTAATCCTGTAGGCAAATTATAAATGCATATTTTATATATTTTTGCAGATTTATTTTGTGTTTCGGAAACTTTCAAGAACAGTAAAGTCCTGTCAAACAATTCAAACCTATAGTAAACCCATGTTGAAAAGGTGCAGTTTTGTTTTTTACTCTAAACATTCAGCGCATATACATTTTGGAAAGTGATATGCCATCTGAGCTGCTATACTGTAGGTCTGTGCTGCGCTGGCAGCGCAAATGCGATTCTGCAGCCAGGACGCCAAGAATCGGGGAAATATTAAACAAAGGAGGAGAGAGCAGACGCTGAAAAATACCTGCTGGCCCAATACTGAGGCTCCATATGCCCAGCTCTACCCTGTCTGCTGGCTGACTGCTGGCTGGCCAGCCTGTGAGCACACTCGCTCTCTCTCTCCCAGGCCTGAACACACACCTACACACACACATACATAAGCAGGCAGACACAGACATACACACACATGGAACACACGCTTCACTGGGAACAAGCCAGCAAAAGTAATCCTGGCCTACTTTACTGCCCGGAGTGTTCTGCGGCATCATCTACACACACTACTGCTACTGAGGAGGGGAAAGGACGTGTGGGAGGGGTGGATGAGGAAGGAGCAAAGATGGAGGGAAAGTTAGAGAAGTGGTGGAAGGATTAAGGACGCTAGACAAAGTGGTCGGACATTGGAAAGAGTTGTGGAAATATTTGGGTTTTTGTATTGCTTGTTTGCTTGTTTTGGGGGCATTGGAGAAGATTGAGGTGATGACAGAAAGTACCAGAATCTGAAAAGGAAGAGACCCAAGTTGAAAAGAATGAGAGCGACCAACAGAAACAGGACTAGAGAGAGGCAGTGAAACCCTAATAGAAACCAGTGCAACAGTGGAGTTTGCTGCCAAACACAAGCTGGGGAACGCTGGCTGTTCTTTTCCAAATAAGCGCATTAGCCAGTGCCGCTTCCTCTTGCTGGGAGTTCCTGCTGCATATTCTGAAAAGCCCCAAACCACACCGGGGAATATTTTTACTCGACTCCCATTGACAGGATGAAAAATGATACCTGGAAAATGTAAACAAACGATTACATCACACACTCGACCACCACGAACCACACAGGCCTATCACTTATTACTTCCAAGCATGTATTAAGACGCAAAAGGATAAAATCGTAATTGTTATTTACACCCATTCACCATGTATGTTTGTAAATAAGCTGATAATCCATTATTCAGGCACTGTGCTAATTCATGAGGTGCAGCCCTCCAGGGGGCTACAAAAGCTTTAGATGTTGTTTGCGTCGACTCAGGGTGTGTAATTACTGCATGTATCTAGAAACTGCAAGTAATTTCATGCATCTTGTTCATATATACTGTACATGGCTGGTCTTCAGTTATCAGAATCCAAATTAACTGCCAAGTAAAGCATCACTATTATTATCTTAAATGAGAGAAGAAAAAAAACATGTTTTAAAGTCATTTGTCATAAAAATGTATTTTAAGCCTGAAGCACAAATATATAGAGATCAAGTGTAAACTTACTGTATAATTCTGAAATGAGGAACATTGCAGGAATTAAAAATATAATAAATACGGTAAATAAATTAATTGTGTGACAAATTTTAAAAAGGTGTACAGCTATGCAATGATTTGAATACAACAATATGAAGCTTTCTGTTGCTTAAAACAAACTTGTTTTAGTTTTTGTTAGGGAGAATGTCTCACTCCACAGGACTGTGCCATGGGGCAGGATTTGTGGTAAGCAAGCTAATGTCACGTTATGTTCAAGGAAACAGATCAACATGTTTAAAAATTCCACTTTCTCAGCTCCTATGTCCAATGTCAAAGCTATTTTTTTATTTTCATCCCACAACAGAGACTAACTGAAATCATTAAATTAATATTTTCTATAAAATTGTATACATGTATGTATAACACATCTAGGGTTGAGGCTCATTGAAAAAGGTTAAAACCATAGAAGTAACTCACAGCAAACATGCCTTTAATGGAATATTCAAATATAATCATTGGTTGTGATTGGTCATATGCATGCAAACACGTCAAGTCTTACATGAGTATGCTCTGTAAAACTAAAAACCGCCATCATGTTACCAGTGAGTATGACTTTATTCATAATGATGTGGTTAGGGGAAAAACTGTGGTCCTGGCAAAGAAACTATAGGGATAAGATCTGATTAGTGTACCACAACTAAAATAACACAAACTTACCACCTGGCTAAGGTCACAACAGACTTGTGACTGTTTTTTATATTGCATAAGAGTTTCAGAGATTGCAGGCTGAAATGTTATTACATTTCCAGGCTTTTCTGTTACTTTGTTAACCAAATGTGTGCGCAGTCAAACACATCGTTCTTATTCTTCTGATCATACAGTGCAGAAGTGATACAATATATGACCGAGCTGTAGGAGGTACTGATGTTGCACTCTTCCACTGAGGTGTCTGATTACATTTCTGTCAGCAGGGAGCACAAAAATGTCCTGAACAACCCCAAGGCCTTGAAAAAGTGGGGGAAATATGGATTGCAGGAGACGGGGGAAGGGTATTTAAAGGGTCAGGTCAAATACTCTGTCACACACACACACACACACACACACAAGGTCCTCCCATTGCTCCCATCACTCTCACTGATGAAAGGTGTGTCTCTGCTCATGGGTCATTTGTTGCGGGCATCTCCATGGACGGCTCATTGAAGAGTGCAAGGACCCCGTCATCTTTCACCATGACAGGTCTCGGACACTGGGCCCCCCTTGACAGACGACCCATAATTCACTGGAGGGAGAGTCAAGCTAATGGCCTTGACTCCAGGCCTTGATAATGATCATGTCCAGATTTCCAGTGTCACACACTAATGTCAGACTCCGCCCACAAATGCAGGTTATTGTCATTGTGTATGAATCAAGTGCAGATGCTTTGCATAATCACATCTTAAATTATTCAAATTTGCCAGTTAAGTTTTTGTGAAGTCCACCCAGTCCTCGACTGAAGGTCTAGCATGCTGCGTTTGATGTGTTGCATCCAAGGTCCAATAAAGGCACCTCTGGAGCAGAGAATAAAGAGTCCACCTCACTGCAGCTACACCAACAACAATGTTCAAAACTGTTTTGATTTTGTGTTTTACAAGTATATATAGTAAAGTGGATATACAGTATGTGGCTCATTACGATAGAACAGCACCCTTTCTTCCTTTTGGAACTGTTTTTCCTCATTAGCAGACAGAAAGCTATGTTCGCTTATTAAGCTAGGAAATTTGATATCTTATCAAGTTCATTCACTCATTCATTCATTTTCTACTGTTTTATCCACCACATGAGAGTCATGGGGGCTGTGGAGGCAATCCCAGCTAACATAGAGTTCCCTGGACAGGTGGCCAGTCCACAGTGCTGACAACTTAGCGACTTTGTCACTATATTTAGCAAGTATTCATAGCCTCTTTTTTGACTCTTTTTCAAAAAAGCATCTAGTGACAAATCTATCTGGTGCCGTTATTGGTGTTGGTGAGACTTTTGGAAACACTGACATGGAAGCCTGTGTCATTTTAAAAAAAATTAGGAATTCATACATGTTTTGTAATCGTTTCATAGTTTGCTCTTGTTTATTAAAAAGAACAGGGTTTTGGGAAACAAACACAAGTCCATAGACATGGTCAATTATGCACCATTTGAACGGTAGATCAGTTAAATGACTTAACAATCCTGAAAACGACGGTTAATCTCCCATAATAACCAGGGAAAAATGTAAAACCTCATCATTTCTCAGACGAGTCTGGTGTATTTAAGCGACAGCACTGCTGAACGCAAGTGATCACGAGCGGTGAGCCGTATCTCAAAACTTGCTGCTGTATTTCAGTTCCGTGACTGTCTCACTGACAGAGTCCGTGCTCCGGTCATGGAGGAAGTACTGTTAAAATCTATATTGTATTAAAGCAGACCTAGACCGGAAGTTCCAATTAACGCTGTTTTTTAGTGTGTATGTGCGAAGTCCCGAAGGTTCAAAACAAACAGTTCAGCCATTGCTGAGAACGCTGTGTTTTATTGTAATCTCGGGCTCAGCGAGATTTCCCTTCCGGTTACGTAAACAGCGGTTCTCCTGAACAGCAGATCCTCCTGCTCTGGGCAGTAGTCCGGGCACATCCGGTTGCGTACATTGAACTGCAGAAGAAGAATAACGTCCGTTGTGAAGGTGTTTCACGAGCGACAGTGTCTTCTGACTCTGGGTCTAACTCTGGGTCAAAGTCATAAAAGGGACTGCGGTGGGGAGTCGTGATGAAGCTATTTTTAAACATTGTTAAAACAATGTTTTGATAATGAGTAGCAGTGCATCCACCGTTCCAGAGAGGGGAGCTGCGCTTCTGAGAGCGGGTGTGCTGATTATGTAACTTCCGGGTATTGGCCAATCACAAGACAGTTGGGAAGGCTCTACACTGGCTGGCCAATCACAACACACTCTGTCTTCTGGGTGTGAGATTTCAGTCTGAAATATCGCGGCTGAGGACAACGTCAGAAAAGAGTGATTTCTATCGGCTCGTTTACAGCAACAAGGAGGTTTTATAAAACAACTATAAAACAAGTTAACGTATGTAAGAAGACCTCCATAACTAACATATATGTGCAACATATGTGAGCTTTAACTGATTCTAATGATTCAGTTACACTGAAAACAACTGTTTTACAAGTCCACCTACAGTACATGCTCTCCATGAGTGAAATAATCCAGTGACTCCCACTACTGTATAAGGCTCGTCTCCAAGTGTAACTGTGTCCCTTTAAGTAGTGAGGGACAACCCAGCATCTTCCCATGACTGGGTAAAGAAGACACAAACTATGATAAGATATATCACCTTAGATTTGCACTAAATGCTCACTCCAATCATCCAATCATTGAAAATATGGAGTTTTGTTTTTAAAGGGCAGAATCCAGATATTAATCGTTACTGCAGCGAGTCTGAGTGCTGACAAGAAAGAGCGGGCTCCCTGTGCCAGACAGCGTGGGATTTGGTCTCGCACATTTTAACTACAGAGATGAGTTCAGAGGAAATAATATCATGTTGACCTCACGGAAAACTGAGCACTTAAGTACTTTTGTCTCTCCAAAGCCCAGTGAGACTCACCTCACAGTATCAACCCACACATGTTCAATCTCCAGAAATAATCATCTGATACTAATCACAGAATCACATAGGCAAAGGACGTAATTATATTTTTTTTCTTTTTCTCCCACTGTAAAACCTTTAGGGGTGTGACACCATAAACTTTCATATGCCAAACGCCTCATTTGGAATTGAAAATGAGATGGAGGAACATTATAAAACGATGAATAAAGATGGGAAGGGAGGAGTTGTGGGGGCTTTGAAAACTGAACTTGTTATGAATATGCATATTCATATTTGGACCCTTGTCCATATGAAAAACAATGATGACTCCGAAGTATGCGGCCCCTCTCACTGTATTCAGCCCCGTCCCATACAAAGACACAAATGTTCCGCTGAGGCCTTGTCAGAGACGGCGTGGAGGGAAGCTCAAGCACCCCCGGGTGTCCCTGAATCAGACAGACAGGAAGTGGTCCTGCAAGACCCCTCGTCCCCACAGAGATTCCCATGAATTCCCACAATTCCACTGGTCCGTTGGTTGGTTACTCATTCAACTATGTGCCATCGTGCCCTTAAACGCGGCCATAAAGGGACACGAGGGGGGTGAAGAGCGAGTCGGAGAGAGGAGGAAAAAAAATCAGATTTCATTCACCGTCACAACATGACCCAGATAACAGTAGATTGGCCTTTTTAGTCAGGACAAAATTGCTTTTGTACCCAAAGTTACATGAGCGAAAGAGAAACAAAAAGCCAAACGAAGACTGGGTGCTTCAAAGGTTAATCCGTTACAAGCAAGATCAGAGTGTCCCTTCTTTAAGGAACAGAAGAAAATCTATGTATTTTTTCTTTTCCTCCTTTCTCTTTTATGTCTGGCCGTAAAGAGCGGGTTTTATGTACACTCGAATGGCTGAGGCTCACAGAACATGCATGCGAATGAGCAGGAACCACAGGGGACTGATATATCTTTACAAACATATATGCATATGGAGAGAGAGTGAGGAGAGGAGAAAGACAACAAAAAAATAGGAAAAAATATGAAGACAATGATAGAGTGACAAGAAAGTAAGCAAGATGGTAAAGCGGGAAATGCAGAAAATGAAAAGAAAGGGTTGGAAAAGGGTTATGATGGCAGGAGGAAGAGTGAGAGAGACTGTCTCGAGTTAAAAAACTGGGGGGGAGAAGTCTGCTGCTTTAATCGCAAAATCAGAGCTGAAGGAGCGAGGAAGGCATGCAGTCATCATAACGGATCCCATTTGAGAATACTATTACAGGCCTGGCTGTGGTTGTGGCTAAAGCTACTGGGTTTACAGCACATGCACTGAAGCTTTTTTTTTATTTCAGCCATGACCTGCTTTTAGTACCTGCTGAAAACTGTGCCTGCTTAATATCACGGCATTCATCTTACATGGTACTGCGAATACAGAGTCTGCCTCCAGACTGCATGCATTTAACTGATCTCAGTTCAGGACAACATTTGAGTTTAGAAAAAAAATGATAATGGTCCAGAAAAACACATTTCAGTTTATAAATGTCTTAATTTGTTCATGATGTGTGACTCAACATGAAACAATGAAATTGAAAAACCTCCTTGCTAATATACACAAAACCAATGCAGGGTGCATATGTAATTTTAATCCCTCATTTTTCAAATTATTTGAATAATGCATTCAATTCAACGTACCATGGCCATATTGTTGTGTTGTTTAAGTGTGTATTTGTATGCTCGCTTCAACTCTGTGTGTTTTAATTGTCATAGAAATCCTGGCTTGCGTTACAAATGAGGGTGCCACGTTCAAATAGTCATCTCATATGCACCGTATAGGTCTCTTGAACATATGCCAATTTACCTGCAGGTCTGGGGGTGGAGTGATGGATAGAGGGAGAGGCAAGGTGGTGTGAAAAGAGCAGGAGGAGGAAGCAGAGATGCTAGAGGGGAGCAGGAGTCTGGAGTTAAATATTAATCCGTGGTGATTCATCTGCTGTAGAAGCCTCCAGGCTCCTCCTGCACACAGCCAGCTGTTGGCCTCTGTCTCTTGGCCCTGGACCTGGATGTGAAGGGCTGAGTGGCTGCCCAGGGTGCCCAGGCATGAGCTTCCTTGGCTGGGGCTTGCGTTAGAAGCAGTGCAGGCCAGGGTGGTGAACATGGCCAGTATGTGTGACTATGTGTCGTGGGTTAACTCCACTGTGGGGTGTAACAGTTTCTCAGTGGAGTCACCACAAAAAGTTGCACCCATTGAAGGCAAAGATGTTTGACATTTCCAGGTTGAGAAGTATAGAAATGCTTTAGGTTTAAGGCTAGAGATGGAGGGAGGCACCTCAACATGAAGCCCATGTTGAGGTTTCTGTGTTGCTGTTGTTTTCAAATATTATCAACATTTTACAATTGATAAATTGGAATCATTGATTCAGCTTCATTTGTCAATAAAGACACCTTTTCTAATGAGAGAACAAAATCCTGTGATGCACCAAAAATAGATGTCATTCCTTTTACTCATTTGTTTTGTAATGAAGATAAGAAATGCACTTAGCACAACATTGTACGTGATAGATAACAAGCATATATAGCCATTTACAATGAACCCAATATAATGCAGCACAACCCTGCCTTTCATTTTTTCCGCTCATTCACTTTATCTTTGCCATCTAGCTTGTTCGAATATGTGGTGCTGGTGTGTCGGTGGCAGGATGAGGCAGTCGCACACACAGCTGCTGCTCTGGCCCTCACACAAAAGCTAACCTACCTTAGGTGATTCCACTACTCTGGAGTCAAGGTTGCATGAAGCACACAAAAAATTTTACAAATTGTTGTGAACTAAGCAGTAAC
The DNA here is from genome assembly GCF_963457635.1 of Microchirus variegatus. Lineage (NCBI taxonomy): Eukaryota > Metazoa > Chordata > Actinopteri > Pleuronectiformes > Soleidae > Microchirus > Microchirus variegatus. Next base: position 8,681,409 of record NC_139812.1, read on the forward strand.
TTACATACATCTAATACACCTGTGAGATTAAAGGGGAATCGACATGGCAGTAGTTTCCCACTCAGTCAAAGGAGTACATTTGTACTACAAACTATAAATCAGTCCCACATACAAGACATTATTCCAGTCTTGTTATAAGCACATGGTATAGCAATTAATAGCAGGCCTACTTTTACAGATTTTCTTTGTTGGTTTAAGTTAGTGAGTGAAGCAAGAGTAAGACTTGTGAGTGGGAAATTTGAGCCGCTCAATGTTTTGTCTTCCTGGTTTGATTTGAAAAAGAGATGTGCAAAAGAAATGCCTCTTACAGCATTTACAATACTTTTATACATCAAACTGCTATGGAATGAGGGTTACTGGACCACAGTGGAAAATTTTTATGTAATTAATATCATAGAACCGAGATGGAGCTCAGTGCTTGGTAATAGGGTCTGCACACTGTTACCACTCAGGTTCAGTGAAAGGTGCAGAAAAAGGATAAATCATTGGGATGTAGTCAGTGTGTGATGAAGATATTCACAGGGTAGACAAAGAAATAAACAAAAAGGGCTTTCTCCCTGTTTATTGGCGCATGTCCCCAGAGTTGCTGGGCCTCATCTCACACTACACTGTTTGACTTGTGCCAGTGCTCACTTAAATCAGAGAAGGAAGACAAAGGACACATTAGCACCAAATAAAAGACAGAAAGCTTCAGGAGCCAACAGGACGCCATAAAGGCTTAGGGAATCTTCCCAGTTTTCCATTTGTACTTTGGCTTCTTTCTATTTTCTCCCCCATAAAGAGTTTCACTCTGGGGTGACTCATTCTCCTGCAGAGTGGTAAAAATAACTTTACAAAACACGGTAACTGCCAAAATGAAAGTGTAACTCTGAGAACATTTATCTTAAGAAAACATTTATCAAGAAATGTTTTAGTAATAAAGATACTTGCGTTTTTGAGGTATTAAGTCATAACTCATAACACGGTCAAAGTAACTGTAGGTCAGACTTGTAAAACAGTGTTCCTTCTATTCAAAGATATTTTTTTATTATTAAAAAGTATTAATATACACGTCTATATACATACATCTTACATTTTCATGTTGAATGTATTTTTTATCTTTCACTTTTACAATCTTTGCATCTTCCTCTCACAAGAAGTTCATGTTGCTCTGCTCTGAGGTCGTGTACATCACCTCAGTTAATCCAATAAGCATTTCCAAAGTCTGTCTGTCTGAACAGAACAGCTCATTCTAATCTAATCTAGCACGGCTCTTCCTGCTAACCTGGGATCACTGCAGCTGCCTGCAGGTTATCTCACTTACGGTTATTGTCCGTCATGTCATCAACTTTGTTTACCAAACATTTAGGATGATATAGTATGGGTCTTTATAGTGTGGATGAATTTCATTCATAAACCAGTTTATAATCGGAATTCAATGAGAAATATCAGACATGATCAGGAGATTATACTCTGCTGAATTAAGACTCATTAAAACATATACCGTTGTATATCTATATCTATTATATTTTTGGTTTATTTTGAAATTTTTAGCTATGACACATTGAGTTGGTCTTTTGAAATGAAAAGATCACTGCTGTACCTCTCCATGACCAAACTGAAGTCATGTTGTCATCAGAAAGATGCAAAACACAACATTTTACCTACAATTGGTCTGAAATTGCTTGTTGGTTTTTATGAATTCCTCACTTAAACCGGGGGACACAGCTTAGCCCATGAGCACCCTCCATGCTTCCATGACATTACACTGCTTTTATGAATGATGTTCTTTCTTTCACTATCTGTGTTCATGTAGGATGCTCATCCACTCTTACCTTATGACAGGGCAAAGGGTACAGAGGAGCAGGGTTACTACAGCATCTTTAGGAAAGAGAGAAAAATTTAAGAGAAGAAGAAAGAGAAACTGCTGGGTCATGAATTATAGAGCAGATCACTTTCGTCTAGGTCCAGAGAGAGAGAGAGACACACACAGAGAGAGAAGTACACGAGAGATGGAGATTCACCCTTTATTCTTCCATGCCCCGTCTGGTACGTGGGAAGCCACTGGGGAGAGCAATTTATGGCCAATTGAAGCAGCAGCATCTCTTGGAAGGCAACGAGTGGATCCATAGCAACGATCCTTGCGGGGCATATTAATCCCCTGCTTTATGTAGTGCTAAGTGTACAATAGTAATCAGGATTGGAGCAGGCCCCACTGATCATTAAGGGAAAAGGCTATATAAAGAATTCATAATGGGATTAGCCCACGGCGAATGGAGAAAGAGAGAGAGACAGGAGAGTGTGGGGGTAGATGTCTGGAGGACGAGGACAGGCAGAAATGGGCAGAGAGAGGGCGGGTGGGAGGACGCAGGGAGGGAGCGAGGGGTGGCACGATACTTGAATTAACTCACCCATCAAATTGCAAAGAGGAATTTTAATTTACAGGTTAATGTCATATTGTGTGACTAATCATAGCCAACCGTTTCAATGAACCAGTGGAGAATCAGGGAAATGAGAGGCTACAACAAAGTGTAAATGCTGTGTGTAGTAAAAAAAAACAAAAAAAAAAAAACTGTGCAGAGTAAAAATGATGTGTTTTGATCTTAATAACTACGCATTTAAATTCTGGTAGACATGAATTTAACACACAAAAGTGACAAGGAACTACTTGTGTTTAGGGGTATAGGTGCAAGATGACAATAGGAACTATTGGGATGGTTCTAAGAAACTGGTACGAAATTGGTACTGGTCCCTAACTGATCCGTACATGTCTAGACACATTTCATTTATTCAAACTTTGATTTAGAATAGTTGGGACATGCTAGTACAGTTTGCAGTATGTTTGATTCTAGATACCTTTATATCCCACATTTGATATGAATAATAATAAATAGATCTGAACAGAAATATGATCTGACATTTTTATTCACAATTGGACACATACAAGTATACAAGTTGCTACTGTCATGTGTGAAACTCAGTACCTGTATTAGCTGATTTAATTTCTTCTAAACATTTCGACTGTTATCAAAGCAGCTACAGTTACTTGTCATGTGTCTTTTGTGTGATTCAAAATGGCCACTGAAAGTCTCTAAACAAATTACTGGTGTATAAAGAATTAAGGTTGACAGTACAACAACAATTTTCGAAAATGCACACAGATCGAATCAACAGTAGATGCCACTCAAAGACTGTGGAGGTCACTCGGTTACACCCAATAGAAAGGAAACCTCAGGGTAGATGCAGATGCAGGACATGCTGAAGGGGTTGACATATTCCATCCAGCCTGGAGATGCCTCAGGACCCCTCGGCAACAGCTGTAGATGTCGTGGGAAAATGGATGCTTGGGCTGATGTGTATGTTGCTGTACCACTGCAAAATGGATGAGACAAACATCCAAAATGGATGAATGGATGGCAACCAACATCAAGACATAGGGAGTTTGACATTCACCAGCTAAAACTTAACTTACTAAGTAAAATATGAGGTAAAATATTCACACTATTTACTCTCTAGCACCACCTGAGAAAATATCAAGCTCTTGATGTAACAGGTCAGATTCATTCCCAATAAGCTAAATTGCTCTCTCATCATCGTTATCTCCCTCACATATGCTTCAGATACTGGTATAGAATAAGATGGAGTAGGAGATAAGGTAATATGCAGTGTATTGTGTCGTTGCATCGTTCATGTTTATTGAGGCACAAATTAATTCACTGCCAATTATTGTCAAAAAGGAAGTTTTGATGAATGAGATTCCGAATAAATTAAGGGTTAGCATCTGTGTTTTTGGTATATTTGACATCTGCCTCAGCAATCCTACTTATGTAAAACAGCAATATGCAAAAACAATAGAAACACCAAACACAAACTAACCTTAAGAGTGCACTTCAGTGTAGTTTAGATCCCTGTCTAATGGCGTTTTTCCAGCACGACTTGGCGCGGCACGGCGTGGCTCGACTCTTTTATTCCATTACTATAGTACAGGGGTGTCAAACTAATTTTCACTGAGGGCCAAATCAGCATAATAGTTACCATCAAAAGGCCAGATGTAACTGTCATACAGAATAAATGTAACTAAATGTAATTAAATATAATGTAAAATAAATATAACTACTCCGTAACACATTGCCATGCATTGTGGGAAATGTAGTTTACGGTCAATGCACGCCTTAAACCTATTTTAACACAGATTTTTAAGACCAATTAATCACTCGCGGGCCACATAAAATGACGTGGCGGGCCACATCTGGCCCCCGGGCCTTGAGTTTGACACATGTGCTATAGTACCTCCTTGATGTGAGTTGTCATTTTATACGTGACACACACAAACTAGTAACTTGTGACGCAGCTCTTTTTGGTGTACTGAATCATTAGAATCAGTTAATTGAAAAGATTGGTACGGACTCCCTCTGACACAGTCACTGAACTGAACTACAGCAGAATCAGTTGTGATGCGGCTAGCGATTACTGCCTTTCAGCGGTTCTGTTGCTAAATGCACCAGACTCCTCTGTTAATTGTAGACATTTTATTCATTTCATTGCTATATGTTGGAGATTAATGCATGTCTTCAGGATTTTTAAGTCTCTTTAACTGATCTACTGTACAGTTCATCATTGTTCGGTTTGATTCCTGTTTTGGACATCGTGCTCATGATTGCCAGTGCCAACACTCAACAGTCGATGGTTTGTCGACGTCACATTTAGTATCAGCTCAGCTGGAACCTCGCCAGAGCAGGAAAAAGCAAAAAATTGCTGTGTAATGGATAAGCACAACAAGTTCCATGACCCTATCACCAGGCCACCAGTCACAAAGTAAGTTCATTTCCAGCCTTTGCAGTACTAATTCTATCTAGGGCCTTGGCTCAGCTCACTCTAGGTATCTCCTTCATCACTGCGGCAGACCGGGGGGAGGACTTTATTACAGCCACAGCTCGTTAGCTTGAGTGGTCTTAATGAAGCAGCGTGGCGATCAGACAGAAATCATGCTGCCGAGGCCCTGCATCATTACACCGGCCTTTAATTACGTTGATATATGGCTGGAATGGGCCTTGATGCCACAGAAACTCACCAAGTCTTAAAGGACTTCAGTCTCCTACACTCAATCACACACGATCATTTTCCTCAGTGCAGGTTATTCTGAGAAACACACTCACAAAGCAGTACCAGCACTTTCTTACTGAAACTGTCACGAGCCATGGTGCTGTGCCAATACTTAAATTTTCATCAAACTTAATGTGGATTTGACAGTTTTATGACCATAAACCCAGTAGTATTCCAGATTTGTACCAGACTTCCTCCTTTTAGAATGAAAGCACCTTTGAAACAGCATTAAGACCATTATTAGGCTGTAAATCCCTCAACTGAAAGTGTGGATAGTGTTTTGAATCCCAACATGCTTCTCTACACAGCAGGTGGGAAAGAAACCAAGGATAGATAGAGAATAGAGGTCCAAGCATTTGTGAAAAACGAAAAAGCAACTTGACAAAGTGAGAACAGACTTGAAAAAAGTAGTGGAGTGTTGTATTCAATTATTTTTCATGAGTGTAGTTCAGTTTTGTATACTCCAACTGAGTAAGACTTCCAAAAGGCCTTAACGGGGTCCTCAGAATGTGCAGAATAGTGGGTACTTAAGTCAATCAGTGTCTCCATAAGAGAAGAAGAAATCCTGAGCTTAAATTAAAGCCTGACCCACACTATAGAACAATTGGCCCGATTTCGGTCCCAATTTAGCCCTTCTGACAATCATTGGTGCCTTCCAATTTTAGGCTGATTTGAACAGAATATCTGGCCAAATGATGCTGTAGTGTGAGGGATGTACTGACAATACTTACGTAATTATTAAACATGTTTGATATTTACAACTGAACAGCAGAACCCCGCAATAACCAATGAGAGTGAGTTGACCGGGAAACTGATGTTGCATACTTTTGCAAGTTGATTACTTTTTTCGTTTTTTTTTATTTATTTCTCAGCACAAACCATCCCACACAAGACAGCTATTAACTGACTGATGAAGTCATGTTAAATCACGCAAGTTTCTGTGAGAAACTTCAGTCAGTTATTGTGTCTGTGGTCTCATGTTTTTAAAATCAAGTCATTTTTTAAATGACTTCTAGTGTGGGGCAGGCTTTAGTTAATTAAAGATTAGATGTAAGAAATCAGAGTATACTTCTATTCTATATAGTATCTGATTATGTATATTTAACTCTGAATGCCTAGTGTAAATATTTAAGTAGCTTATAATACTGTACTTTGTTGTGCTTCTGTCTGGCTTCTACCGTATGTACTTAATAACATGCATAGGGGAAGGTGTCATTAACCAATGAGGTTGCTGATTCTGAAATACTTTAGTGGGCAAATACTAAAACGTGTGTGAGGCAGCAGCACATGTGTAGGAGTCAAAGAAAATACTGTCTGTCTTCTTCTGCTGCAGTTCAGTGAAACATACACCACTTTCTTTCATTGGACTTAGAGTTATGATAGCTATATTATGTCATGCTTCCCCACCCTCCTTCATTATTCAAAATGAACAGAAATCCAGTTATATAATATGAGGGCAGAAGTTCTTATGAGATGTGGAAAGCTCAGCACAAGATATCTCTACTCTGTGTTAATTGGTTTTGCTTTTGAAAGGCCATCATTTTCTTTCGGGCCCATTAACCATAATGCTCCAGAGTCCAGGATTAGTTCACTCAGTAAGACTGCTGTGTTGTCGTTAAATTCAATTTAATGTGGCACCCACCAGTGCTAATTACTACTAACCTCGCTTACTGCGGCACGTTATTGTAGAAATTATAACTGTGAAAAGATCGCACAACTAGATCGCCATTTCTTAACCTTTTGGACTAATAGGTAATTTTGTGCCAGGTGTGTTGGTTTTGGTTACGACAACTGTGCTGTTGATTTGTAGTATTGTGCACAAAGTCCTCTTGGTGACAAGCTAAATACGTAACCAAGGCTACAAATGTTGTGATGTATTGGGTTGGATTATTAGGGTGCTACTGCCCATGTATTTTACATGTGCCCATCAAATAATTGTAAAAAAATGAAAGGAGCAAATGAAGTGCTTCAGCCTGCTACATATTGCATGGTGTTATGGTTGGTGGCGTGGACCCGAAAGCAGACGATGACGACAGGTTCTTTCAAACAAAACTTTTATTACAAAAAGGGGGTAACATAAAACGACTTCCCAAACGGGGAAGTGATAGTGGATAGTGCGAAGAGTGGAAAAGAATAAAGTCTTTGCAGCGGCTGCGAGGGGAGCTGACTCAGGGCGCAGGGAGAGTCCAGCTTGAGGAAGTCTTAACTCACGACGTGGCTTGGAGATTCCAGGGAAGAAGGTAACCAGAGAAGCCAGGAGAAGACGACCAGCAGGAGACGTGACGACCTGAAGCGGAGACGGAGTGGTGAGTATCTTTTCAAGGTAAGTATAGCGAGCGAGCAATGGCATGACTTTACCCATGAAAGTACAAGAACGATCTGACACCGGTGAGGAGGAATGACTCCGCCTTTAAGCTCCGCTGATTGCTCATCCGGAGCAGGTGAGGCGGAGCCGCGCAGGTGTAGACGATCACCGGTGTCTGGCAGTAATCAGTCACGCCTCGTACAGAGTCAGAGTGGGAAGGAGAGCAGCAGCCACAACAATACAACAATAATAATAAAAATGAGAGGAAGGTGCAGGTGAGATCGTGACACATGGTAAACCTTTCCCTAACCCTAACCCTTATTGTGGGTTACCTGACCTTCTCATCCACCTCCCTCTAAAACAAAACAACAATCAAACAAATGAGGAAACTTTAAAGCTGCAAAGATCAGGGAGGCAGTTATCCTGTACTAGTAATATTGGACATTAACCTGCTGTAAGGTCCAGAGGTAGCAGGAGGAGTTATAAAACTTCTGAAATACATTTGTCACATCAATCATCATGAAGCCACTAGAAAACAGGATTAAAGGTCCTGTGTGTGAGAACACGTAACATCCACCTGGCATTAGAATGCATTTTCTGTGATCATGCATTTACACCTGTATTGTGTCTCTGGTGTCCAGTATCAAGATCACTTGATCCTCTGTGCGCTGCCGTATCAACAACAACAACACTGTTCGCCTCATGTGAAGTTGCGCTATTGTATGGACTCCTCTTTGCTTTTTGTCATCTTTGACCAGCGGAAAGCCAATGACACCGGAGGAGACTGTGCAGTTTTGTCGCAGCTGTCACATTAGCCATGTTAGCTCTGCTCAGTTTTTGTAGGTGGAGCAGCAGAGACGCATCACCTACTGAAGTGGTTTGGCAGATGGGATAGCAATCTGTCCTCAGGTGTATTTACACTCACATGTACTGACATGTGGTCAGGCACTATGTGATTGCCATCTGATCACACAACACACATTTTAATGTCAGGTGTAAAAGGGGCCCAATGGTGCATCTGCAGACTGTAAAAAACAGAGGACTTCTCCCCTCTCCCCACCCTTTCCCAATAGCTTCAGGGAACAATGGTGGCTTTTGCATATCACAACGGACGTTGTTCTCCCTTTACTTAAGTCTCTTCAAAGTCAACATTGACTCAACAATGATCAGTCAGAAAAGGGACAAGAAAAGGAAGTGATACCCAAATACCACCTGCGTATCAGTGGCCAATAAACAGCCATCACTTCTGCTTAATTTGACCTGGGGATTAATATCTATAACTTCTCAACCTGAAGACAAAAAGAAGATGTTTTGGTAGGTCCATTTCCAAAGGGTTTTAAATGTCCTCACAGCACTTTTACTGACTGCAGTTTTAACTCTGCTGCTTAGAGAAACTGACCTTTAATATTAACTTGCATTCCCATTTGGTCAGCCTTATATGGTTCGAGCAGGACGCAGGTAAGAGATTCATTATTCAGCCCCAGGAATGGGCAAGGAGGGGCTTTTCCAATGGCTCCTACCTCCTTAAAAGCCTCCAAAGAAAACTACCTGCATTACAGAGCCATGCTTTGGAGAAAGTGTATTCAGTGTGGAAGCACTCCCATTACCTGAATAAAAGATGAAATATTGAACACAGACTGGAGTTTAAAGTTTATTATTTAGGCCAAGATGGTCTAATTGCTTTAATGCAGTGGAGTTGATTTTTTCTTTCTTATAAGCAGGAGCCTGTTAGTTTCTGAACCACTACTTAAATGCAATGCTGTGAAGAGACCACTTTACAGCAGAGTGAGGTTGGTACTGTACATTCAAGGTAGAGACATTAATTACTTTTTAATTTGAAGGGACGGTCTAACGGACTCTTAAATTTTTCAGACCCAGGGCTCTTTACCTGAGGCTGCGAGTGGTGGGGAGGGAGAATCTAAATCTAAATGTAGAAGTTTTTAATGTAGAGAACTATCAAGCTGTCTTAATTATTAATGTGTAAAGCACTGCTGCCATCAAAACCAAATAGACCCAGAGGAGCCATCCACAGTAGAGAGTGTATCATGAGTTGAGTTTTTAATGAATTTAACAAATTTTGCATCTGGAATGCACCTTTTATTTATTCATTTTTAATTTAACCTCAATTGCAAATAATGCTACTTCTACAGTGTTTTACATATATATATATATATTTTTTTCTTTCATTTTAGCTTATTACCCACTATTTACATCAGAGAAGTATGCCCATGCTGGCACTTGATGCTACGCCTATATTAAATTAAAATCAACAAATGTCATGTAAATTAACACAATTAACCCAGGAATGTAAGTCCCTGTGTTTACATTTGATTGGCCTGAGAGCATTCATTTATTATTTGTGTAAAATGTAATGCATTTAAAAATTAGTTTCAGTCACCTTCATCTCATGTGCCATGAACTTGTTCATTTGTCATAAGATTTGTCTGTATGTTTTGTTTTCTCTATGTGGGTAGGAATTGGTCTGGGAAAAAAATTGTATTCTACTATAAGGATTTTCCCAACAATGAAACCACAAGGTGGAGTAGTGGCTAGCAATGCTTGCTACTGGAGTTTGCATGTTCTCCCCATGTGCTCGTTGGTTTTCTCCAGGTTCTCCGGTTTCCTTCCACAGTCCAAAAACATGCCGAGCTTTATTGGACACTCTAACATACCCATAGGTGTGGATTTGAGAGTCAATGGTTCTTTGTTTGTCCTGCGTAGACCTGTCCAGGGTGCACCCTGCCTCTCGCTCTGTCAGCTGGGGTTGGCTCCAGTGTGACCCTCATGTGGAGGATAAAGCAGTAGATGATGAATGAAAGTATGAAAAAAGGATGACCACATCTAGAAAGTGTACATATATTACTTGGCAGTCGCATTGTGGGCATTGTACTGTAGGTGCCAGGTTACATTGTAAAAAGGAATGATCATGGTTTGTGCAACATCCAACATTAGTATATACATATGAAAAAAGCTTAATTAGTATGTTTTTTTAAGAAAGAAAATGAGTAACTAAATGGGTTTTCTCCAGGTTCTCCAGCTTCCTCCCACAGTTCTTAAACATGCAATATGGGGATTAGGTAAATTGGTAACTCTAAAATGACCATAGGCGTGAGAGTGTGAGTGAATGGTTGTTTGTTTCCATATGTGGCCCTGCAATGGACTGGTGAACTCGCCCTATGTCAGCTGAGATAGGCACAGCACCCCCCGCGACCCTCCGGTGGAGGATAAAGATGGATGGAAGTTCATCTGGAAATGTTGGGCCTTAATGTTTTGTGGATCACCATCTCAAACTGTACGGCTACAACTGCAAAAAATATTAAATTCCCATTGACAAATCCAGGGAATTGGCCTAAAGTCAATCTGGGACCAAAACATGACTGAATGTAAAACCCTAAACAAACAACTTAAATTGCAAATTAGTCACTGACTCCTGAAAGAGAACTGACTCGAAGAGAGGGAGCGAGAGATTTAATACAATGATATATCTTTCACAGTCTCACCTCATTTGACATTGCCAAGTAATGATGGGGAATTCTTCTTCCCTCTCCTAGCAAGAGTACCCCTTTCTCCCCTCTCTGGTGGCCTGTCCCTCCACACTGAGACCCACACAAGCACTCTGCACCACAGCCTGTGAAATCCCAGAGCCCTATGAAATCCAATAGCATGGCTTTTATCCCCCGAAGATACAGTACAAATCATCATTGGTTTTATCTCAGCTGGGAATGTCGATTTATCTAAATGAGCTTAGTCCCTCTAGCTGTCTGTCAGAGTTATTTCTCCCTCTCCAACACAAGCCCCACCCTGATATTCTCCCTTCATCTCATCTTTTTGCATCCCTTCTCCCATCTCACAGTTCCTCTCTTCCTCCTCCCTCGCTGATTTAGTGAGGTTTAGATCCTTCCGATGTCTAGGTCCTTTGTTCTGTCAAAAGGGAGGAGAACAACAGAGCATGGGGCAAGTGATGGGATTGGTATCCTGAACTGGGCACCAGTTTTGTTTCGAAGCCTGTCTTACTGGCCAAAACACAAGGGTGTGTGTGTGTGTGTTCTTGTATTTGTGGCTATGCGAAAATTGTGAAGTGGGGACATTTGGCTGGTGCTCACATCTTTCAATGGCTTTTTGGAGGTAAAGACCCCAAATTCTAACCCTGAACCTAACCCCCCAAGGGTTAAGGTTCAGGGTTAGAATTAGGCTTTGGTAAAGGTTAGAGTAAAAGTTAGGGTTAGTTGTAATGTTTAAGGTTAGGGTAAAGGGCTAGTGAATGCATTAGTATCCTCTCTATGAATGAAGCGCAAACGTGTTTGTGTGTGTGTGTTTGCATGTGCACTTGTATTTTTTACCTCTTAAGACTTTTTGTGGCATAAACAGTGACCTTGTCAGTACAAGTAGTGTGCTTGGAGAAGAAAACCTGGTTCTATTGAGTTAAAACCTCACTTCCAAGGAAGTGGTTAAGTTTTATGGTTATGGAAAGCACTCTGTTTAGGCTTTCCAAATTGATAGAAGTCAATCCAGAGTAGTTGTGCAAACCTGTGCATGTGTGTATGTGTGTGTGTGTATTGTTTGCGTGTGCTGTTCCGAGTCCCTTTAGTGTGCAGTGGAATGTACTTAATCTGCCTGCCATCATAATGCAAATGAAGTTCCCTGGTCCCAGCAGGGACATTTTGTGTGTGTGTGTGTGTGTGTGTGTGTGTGTGTGTGTGTGTGTGTGTGTGTGTGTGTGTGTGTGTGTGTGTGTGTGTGTGTGTGTGTGTGTGTGTGTGTGTGTGCGTGTGTGTGTGCACGTGTGTGTGTGTGGCACTTGACAGAGGATGCTGGAAAGCTCTGGAGGGAGGGAGCATCAAAGAATGGGAAAGGCTTCTGTCACAGCAACACAATGGCTCAGAACCAGGTCCAGTTACACACAAACACAGACACACACATGCACATACACATCAAAGTCCATCAGCGCAGACAGATATACGACACCATTCAGGTATCAAATGAAATTTAACAACAAAGCCCATTTAAGTTGTATAAGATTTAGTTTAAAATAAGACCTAAACACATCTACAGTTTTTCAAATAATATTTTTTTTTTCTACTCATTCTTGGCAAGTCTGAAATAAATAAACATTATTATTATTGCATATTTAATTTGAATTAATCACAAATTAGCTGCATAATAATGAATGATGACAATAACAGATTAAGATTCAATTAAAACATTTGCTGCACATATACAGACCACTGCTGAGTCTAAGTCTACAAGACAACACCACAAATTTTTTGCTTTGTGTGATCTTTTTTCTGTGTGCAGCCGCATCAATAAACTTTTTTCTCTCAGCAGGTTTTGCTCAAGAGGTCAAATGGACTGTGGATTCTGATTGTGGTTTCTCTGCCATCTCTGCCACAACTCACTGTCACTGCTTTCAGATGTATGATGTCCTGATGAGTTCTGTATCCTACAGCAGGCAATACCTGTGTCATGCACCTGAAGGCAGGCAAACCTGGTTAAGATTAACAGATACTGATCTGAGACAATCCAAATAATCGAATTTGCAGGTGCAATAAAATGATGGATTGTGTCTACAAACAACCTTTCCTTTTTTTTCTCTTCATATATAGATTGCTATCTGGATGAAAATGGTTTAAATGAATACGGTAAAATGTGTTTTAGAAACCAATTATGGGCAACACCTTTAAGATCAAGGTCAAGGTACTTTTTATTGTCCCAAAGGGAAATTACTTTTGCAGGGATGTTATAGGCCATTTCTCTCCACATGGACACAAGAAATATAGGCCCACACTCTTAGAAATAAAAGTGCTAAGTAGAACCATATAAGGTTCTTCGGCTTGTCCTCATAGGAGAACCCTGTTTGGCTCCAGGTAGAACCTTTTTATAAAGGTTCCACCAAGAACCCATTCAAAACTCCTCATTCAGGAAAGGGGTTTTAAATGGTTCTCTGGATCAAAATGGTTCTTACTGGAACCATTAGTGTTACCAAGAACCCTTGAAAAACCTTTTCTTCGGGAAAGGGTTTTTCAGAAGCAAATGGTTCCAGGTAGAAGCTCAGCCCTTGTAGAAGGACCCTTTTGGAACCCTTATCTCTAAGAGTGTACAAACAGAATGGATTCCTTTTTTTTTTTTTTTTTTTACTTTGTTTACTCTGTTAAAATACTTTAATATAAAAGGTATCCTTACTAAAATGTAGATATATTGTTTCACTTCATTATGTCACCATTAATTAAATAGTGGGGAATATTAACCCATTAAAAAGTTGTTATGAACAAATAAATTATATTTCCCTTTCTTTGTGTCTCACCAAATTAGAACCCTAACCCAATTAGAAGTCAAGATTTCACAACTTTAATGTTTTGTGAATTAATGTGTGAAAACTGTTTTAAAAATGCAATTCATAAGGAGTCTTAAAGAAGTTTTACACAGTTTTAATCAAAAATATGTATTTACAAGTTAAGCTTACAGTTCATGATAAGAGTAAATTAGTATAGATATAGACACATTGTTTAATGTTGATTAGGTGCATTATAATTGGAAAAAAAACTTTGAGTGTCAAAGTTTCTTAGATTCTTTTTTAACTTTACTCTATTAATTAAACTCTAATTAAAACTCCAACTTTAACCAAATTCCTCTCCTGAATTGTTTGAATTATTTAACTTCCCAGAGCAAATACTAAACTTACAGAATTTGTTGTAAAATACAGCACTCACCGTTTAACTGGTTGTGGATCCTCATTTCACTGCTTTGACAGATATATGTGGTCAAAACCTATTAATAGCAAGACAGTTAATTAGATTCAAAGATTAATTAACAGCTTATCTAATCAATCAAAGGGCTAAAGATAACTATCTAATTAACATTATGAGTGTAGAACAGCAAAGTTTGTCAAACAAAGAACTCAGTGTTATCTGCGACTATCGCTCTTTTCCGATCTCTATTGTTCCCTCTCATCCCTCTCTCTTTTTCCCATTCACACATTGTTCCTTCCTCTCTGTTCCTCCTTCACTTCCCTCACACACACACACACACACACACACAGCCCCCTGGCCCCTGATGTTTATTGATTGCCAGAGTTCATACAAGAGCAGCGCTTAATGCGCTTGCTTTCATGTCCTGCCTTTGTTGTCAGGGCCACAGCGCACAATATTACAAATTGATCCGTGTCTCCCTGCCACCCTTTGTCAGGGTTTGTAAAGTGAACTACTATTACATTAGTCCTCTCCCCAAATCATGCACCCCCACCCCCTTCACTCATTCTGTCTCTTTCTTGTCGTTCTGAGGATGGCATCAGCATGGCTAAACACTGGTTTGAGAGCTGATTAGCAGAGCCACACGCCTGACTGACTGCATTGATGAACTCCTTGAGGTTTGATGATGTAGCCAATAAACGGACACTTTTGATTATCTGACCTCTGACCTTATTTGTACAACAACCCGTCTTCGTGCCCTCCTGCCTCGCCTTTTCCTCCTCATCGCTCCCTTCATGCCTGCTTCACTTCATTGTCCTTCTGAGGTGATCGCTGGAAAATGAGGTCATGCTTGTTGCAAACATAAACAAGGACACGTCTTCAAGGACAGTTCCCCCTTGAAATTATTCGGTGCAGTGTTTTACCACTTCACAACAGGCGACTGTGGATCAGTGGTAAAGCAGGACGTCTTCCAACCGGGAAGTCAAGAGTTCAGTCCTGAAGAAATTGAACGCACAATATTAAAACCATATAGTTTTACTTTTAAATTTAAACAAATATTTGTTAGTTTCAAATCACTGTTCACGTAATGCACCTAAACACAACACTCTTATCCATCTTGTGATGCTTGTGAACATTACTGTATTGCACACAGGAAGGGATTTGTTTTATGTCAAGACAGATGGTGGCAACAGCAACATTGCGCAAGTAAAGTAAAGCCCAATTTATACTCCTGCGGAAAGTGCTCTGCGTAGGTTAGCCGCTCGGAGAGTCTCTGCGTCATCTCCGACTGCACGAAATATTTTTAGTGCAGTTTAGTTTAGTTTAAGTGTCCGTCACTCAGTCAAGGGACAACGGAGACGGCAAGGGCTGCGATTGGTCCTCAGGACAGGCTGAGCGAAGCTGCTCTGTGCCGGCTCACAGTGTGCACCGAGCGTCCACAGAGGCGGAGCTGATCACCGCCGACAACGTCGCTGCCAAACTATAAATATGTCATATCTTAATACACAAACCGAATGTTTAGACTCTAAATGGCCAATTTCTTGCCACTGTTTCAACAACAACAGTCTTTCTCTCTCGGACGCCATTGCTCACTGTAGCCAAAAGCACAACAACCTTGCGCATCGACCTCTACTGATCGGGCAGGAAATTGCAGTGCGTATCCGTCACCACGACGCAGAAGTATGAAGGCTGGAGGGATCTCCTTGGTTACGCAGTCGGATAACGCATTACGCAGTCGAAGAAGTATAATGTGGCCTTAAGACAACTGCACACAGTTATTTGTCTGTCTAAGAACTCTGACTTTATAAATCAAATCTACTGCTCAAGAACTTGGGCAACACGGTTGGTTTAGTGGTTAGCACACTTGCCTTTGTAGCAAGAAGACCTGGATTTGTGACCCAGTCGTATAAAGGGCCTTTCTGCATGGATTTTGCATGTTCTCCTTGTGTGTGCGGGGTTTTCTCCTGGTTCTCCGGGTTCACCGGTTTCCTCCCACAGTCCAAAAACATGCAGATTTGGGGATTAGGCAAACACTCTAAGAACACTCTAAATTGACTGTATGTGTGAGAGTGAATGGTTGTTTGTCTCTACGTGGCCCTGTGATGGACGGGCGACCTGTCCAGATTGTACCCCGCTTTTTGCCCAATGTCAGCTAGGATTGGTACCAACACCACCTGTGACCCTCAGTCAGGTCTGATCGAAGTCTTACCTCATTGGTACATTCTTGTAGCATGGGTATGGTATACACTGTACATCTTCAAAAGTTATACAAGTAAAAGCTCTGGAATAGTAAACTTCTATGCAACTTCTGATGGCCTGTCCCTTCAGGCACAAGAAGTTAAGTGGACTCCAAGATAGGCATCCAATAATAAGGTTTTCCTCTCACTCCGCTCCTGCTCTGGACAACTTGGCAGAAATTTGGAACCAAGACGAAACAACGGCACACTTTGACGCGCCTGCAGTCTGACTTCAACGTCCTCTTGAGCCTATCAACAGTGATTCCTGAAGTCTGCATCTCTGACAATGTAATTGCCTGGTCTTCTCCCCAGCTTAAGGCAGTGAGCCTGTAATTAAGACTGAATGCCCAGGACCACTACCACCATCCCGACCACATACACACATACAGACACCACCACCTCCCAAAGCTACTGTTGTCATGGAGAAAAGACATCAGGGGAAGAGGCTGCAAATGTTTGTGGTGATGGGGGTAGCGGATGGAGGGTGGTTGTGAGAGTAGAGGCTGTACAGGGGGTTGTTTTCAGCTGTGTGAAGAGGAGGGGGTCTTAGAGGAGGGCGATATGGGGATGGGGGACTGCGGCACAATCATTTTGATTTCTTATGCTGAACGATTACATGCCATGCTAATTGCTAGCAGAGGGATCTTTAATAAATATTTCATTCAGTGCAGCATCATTACTGCCTAATGTCGTTATTAATCTCCGCCGGTAATTTCCACTCAGGAGAAGCATCTTTGTGAGGGGAAAGCAGTGGTTTTTTTCCCCACAAGGAAAGAAAGAAAGAGGGGGAAGATGGAGGGAGGAGCAGAATTAGATAGTGATGCTGAAGAAGTGCCACTACATTGAAGTTATGAGTGGAGAGGGGAGGAGGAATGATGGGATAAGAGAAGGGAAGAAAAACAAAGAGGAACAAAGAGAGTGCGAGTGAGGAAGAGTGAAGAAGACAGACAATGGGAAATTGACTGAACAGCAGAGAATGGATAAAGTGGGAGCTACTACGGATGTATGTCATTTCCTGATAGGCCTTTCCATCAGTGAGATCATAGCTCCTAATTTCATTGTATACATGGTAAAGGGGTTGCGTAACTGCATTTGTAAAGAAAGGGAAAGAAAGATTTACTCAGGGTTAATCTAAACATGATGTTGTCGTGTTGGAACAATTGAAACTTACCAATACTTAATGTAACTCCAGATCACTCTATCATGATGCCCAAACAGCTCCTAAATCAACTGGCTTAGATCTGCTTCCCTAAATCCTCATTGGCAATAAACCTCTTTCCATTTTTATATTCAACTGGAAAAAATACCCATTTTGGTAGTTTCTATAGCATAATAATGGATAAACTTCGAGTACATAGAGTAGAGCTGCAGCTAACAACTATTCACATTGTATAATAATGTCACTTATTTTCTCTATAAAATGGATCAGTTGTTTGGTCCAGAGAATGGTAAAAAAAAAAAAAAAATGTTGATCACTGTTTCCGATACCTCATTAAAATGTCTTGATTTAGTCTTAAATTGGATATATTTAATTCAGTGTCTCAGAAACCTGGAAATATTCACATTTAAATCAGATAGATAATGTGATTTTACCACTATCAAACTAGCATGCCTCTAATTTCATAGTCAATTTCAAATCTAGTATCACAGATTCTACACTTATTATTTGTGCCTTTCTGTTCCCGGTGTAACAGCATTTCACTGCACGCAAAATTCAAATTTAAATCATCGCAGAACTGAACACAGCGCAGTCTCCCACTATCTCACTATGAACAACAATGGAAAATGTCAAAGCAGTCCTTAAAGGCAACACAATGACAACATACACTGTGTTATTTGCAGACCAAATGTGCATGCGGGTCCATATCATGTTGTGCAAGCCATCTCTTTCTTCATGCAGCTTAAAACATTAAGAAGGCATGAAAATGGCAGCAAGCTAAGCCTTGGGCAAACAGCAAATAGCATTAGCCACCGAGCAGACACTGCGTTTTGCTCATTCCAATATCCATATGTGCCTGCGGCTATGCTAACTGCTATCAGACTGGCTTATTCACAGACATTTTCCACAGCTCGAGTGCTATTTGGAGCAAAATTCAATCTTTGGTAATAAGTGAATTTGAGACGGAGCATGAGCACAAACTAAAAAGCAAATCCAAATCCATGTTGGTTTTATCTAACAAAGTGTTTAATGGCCACATTCCAAACTTTTATGAGAATCGGTTATGAATGGGGACCAGAAAAAATTATTATATGCTTTGCCTGATGTTTCAATAGCATATTCATCATATATCTATGGACAGTGACAGTTATGTTGGAGTAGAAAGATGAAAGATGGAGGACAGGGAGTGATTTATTGACTTCTAATGAATAAAACTGGAAGCTACCGCGCGATGGAATCACGGCAGCCGTGACACGCATCGACATGATGATGTTGTCGCCCGTGCTTATTTGAAAGTCAGTGATGTCTTCTTCCTGTATCCTGCTTGATTGTGACACTGTTGTGTGCAGAAAGACACACAGGCAGACAGACATAGAGTATAACACCTGTCATTTTACTCAAAAATGTCCTGCATTAGAGCTATATTTAGAGTCTGCGCACACACACACACACAAGGTAAAATAACAAACAAACAATGCAATACCACTCTTTCTGTCACTGCTGGTAAAAAAAAGCCTTTAGATAAACCATCTATCTGCCCAAAATGCACTCACACTCTCGTTCACTCTGCTTCGATCTTCTTCTTTCTCCCTTCCACAGACTCTCACACACACACACACACACACCAGATCCACACAAGTGATGGCATTACCCCCCAAAGAAATGGAGTTGTGTGTACCATCCAATTATCTGTCAGGAGTGAATAATGGCCCCAATAATATATTCACACTGCTGTTGCCGATCAATTTTTAATCAAGCTGAGAAATATGGAGGAAGTGAAGCTAAAATGACCCACCAGGAACTCTCCCACAATGCCTTCGCAGAGGAGTCCCTAATTTTACTACAATCAAATTACCTACTCCCCAGACCCCTCCCCAACGTCTCCACACTGACCCACCATCATTCGACAAGCGATAATGGTTCCTCCCAGTGTGGGACAGACTAATAGCTACTGCTATAGCAACTGGTTTGTTCTTTTAGAGGTCAGGGGCGGTGGCCTTTTTAAAGAAAATGTTGGTGATGATAAAGTGGTTAGTTCTAAGTGAGATGTAGTGACAAAAAAACTGAGCCTCATTCTTCCTCTTCACATAAATAAACACAGTGTTTTTTTAGACACAGGCCTAAACCTTTTGTCCATTTAAATTAGGTTGTTTTTTTTGCGAATTACCAAAATAAAATGAGACTGTATCTCTTCTTAAATGATGAGACTTATCGTCACTATGGGAATAAATGCAGTACATTTATTTATTTTTAGTTTTTTTAGTTTTGTTTGTAATTAATCACAAATTAAAAATGTGATGATGCTATGTGATATACTATTCACATTGAACCCAGCAGGCTCGAGTGGATAAGGAGAAGTTGTATACATTTTCACAAATTGTTGCTCATTCACACTCTCTAATTGTGCATTTCTAGTTGTATTTGTGGCCACCAGGTGGATTATAAATCTGATCTCTTTTTAGCTCTGTTTTGGTATCCACAACCTCCTGAGAGCAGTATCTGGCTCTTCAGCGGCAAAGTGCTCCACTATGTTCACCAGCAGGTTTCTCACTTTACGTGTCTGTCATTTGAACCTCAGCAGGAGGCTAAGTTTTTTTTTTGTTTTTTTTTGTCTTTGCTGATACGGCGGTCTGCTATAGCTGGAAATGAGGTTGATTAGGGCACCGACACTGAACCAAAGCAGTTAAACTGTGGCCTGGAATGAGCTAAAATACCCAACACATCTCTGGAGAGTCAGGTAATATTTTGTTATGGTTAGTCACTACAAGTTTTTCAGTTAGTCCATCGTCTATGATATTGAGGTTTAATTGCAAATAAAAATGAAAATACAATGGCCAAACCAAATGTAAGATCAAGCATGATTAATATGAATCAGCACACTGCAGAATAGTGCACCATATACCACACATGCCATACAGATATGTTACATTAGATTCAGCACTCCAAGCTTGTATTGACTAATTTATAAGCAGTATACTCATACGTTGAATTCCTATGTGTAACTATGCACACAAACGCACAAAATCGACCTCTTCTCTGTGCACTTTGTGGGTAAATTCCACCGTATATAGCCAGCACCAGTGCTCTAGAGACGGGTCACTTGCACTGAGGGCAATCAGCAATGAAAGCTTTCCCATTTGTAATAAACTGCAGCCTCTCAGAAGAGCAATCCTTGGGAGAATCCACCATACTCTCTCCTCACTATAACAACAGTGTCTGTAAAACAAATGAGCAGGGGAGGTAATTGCAGACAAACAAAAATTACATTTCCAATAAAGGTTCTCGTCTCTTTGGGCTCCCAGAAGCCCTTAGCCCTCCTCAACTGTTTAACAGCCTTAATATACCCTCTCATCAGCCTTCCTGTTGAGCAGCCGCCTGAGAGAGGTTATCAGAGCACAAACAGAGCTCATCTAATGTGAACAGGTTGAGGGTTTAGTGGTTAAAGTGTTTTCGGCAATTAAAAGGGAAAAGTGATGGTGGGGTGGATGGATGAGAGCATTAGACAAAACACATTTTACATGGCCTGTACTTTATACTTGAACGCATTCATGGCTCAGTAGTAAACGTTTCATCATTTGAAGCTGCAATAATGAGACACGGGGAGAAAACAGGGTTTACAGCACAAATAAACAGAAGCAAAGGCATGGTTTTCCGATTACAGTATAAAGAGTGGTGCTTGGTAAAATGAATTAATGTCAGTCAAAAATGTTCACTAACTTCAGCAGGTGTGCAAAGCAGGTACTGAACGTTAAATCTCTAATTTGACAAGGTGTCATGTCAGTATCTTTAAAAGACGACTAAGACAAGTTGACAAGCGGGTATTATTATGAATGAGCTCTCCTTCATGAGCAATTTTCAGTGTGGTACTGTGGGCACTGTACATTTAGAGCCGGCATGTCCAAAGTGCAGTCCGTGGGCCAATCACGGCCACGACAGACAGATATATGCATTCACCTCCTATTATGTTATTATGACATCTGAGTCCAGATGTGATAGAAAGGCTGATATTTTTTTTTAAGTTGTTCACTACCCTGCCATTTCAAAATGATCATTATGACAAGGAAAAGTACATCTGTATGTAACGTTTACTGTTTAAAAAAAAAGAAAAAAGGTAAATCTTCACATTATCATATTTGGTCCTCCTTAAAAGAAAGTTTGGACACCCCTGATTTAGAGCAACCTGATAAAAGTTTTGTCAGCAGCTATTGGAGCATACAGTTTATTATTTTTGAAGGCTCACAGTTCTGATACTTGATCCTACTCCAGCTGGACACTTTTAATATAATGCTCTCCATTATGCTTGAATCAGTTTCTCCATGTGTGACGTTATCTTATACATACTGCTGTACTTGCACGTTTAATGAAGCTTCTCCCTAATTTCGCCAATACAGCTGCCCTTTGGGTACAGCTGCCCGTTTTAGAGTCACTGTATTTTTTTCATGTTGCTCTGAGACCCACATCAAAGTGCCATCCAACAGCTGTCTGTAGCATCCAAATTTATTTCTCCACTTCTGTTGCAGTGTTTGTAACGTCGTTAAAATGCTAGCCTAAAAACGAAATGTTAATAACTGTGAAAAACACCGTGAATTCTCATTTTATCCTGATATAATCTTGATGAGCTGTGCTTTTTCTTTTTTTTGGCTTTTATGCTTTATAAATTATCAAACACTCAAAATTATAGTTGAGGATTAATATGAATGAGCAATTGAGGAACTGTGTGTCATTTAGAGCTGCTGGCATACAGATCATCATCACAAACTGTAGATATTTATTCAAAAACAATTCATGCCTTAAATAAATCAGACACACTTTACACATGAAAATGTACACGGTCTTCGTTGCTCATTGACACGTAGAGCTTTGTTTGTACTTCTTCGAGGCACCACAGCGTGAGTCTCCGCAGACAGCAAGCGTACTGGAGCAGCCACAAAAAGTGTTTATGGTCGGTGCACAGCACTTGTCATTATTCTTCAAACTGCAAGGGAACATAAAAATAAATTAATCTGGATACTCAACCAGATAACATCTGCCAATCACTGTTGATGTATATAGTGATTAAATTTAAATAGAAACAGTAAATCACCTTTTTTCCAAACACTGTAACAGTCTATTGTATACAGTCTTGTTGTTACACCTCACATCTAATAAGCTGCAATAAAAGTTAGATAGGTGATGGTGTTGGGAAGTCTCTGTGTCTCTCATACAGCTTAACTTCTTAACAAGAGCACTTAGAGAGTGCAGGACTCCAGAATTGTGTTTCTCGGGTCTTTAGACCAGCTTATAAAGACAAATCTGATGGGCCAGTTTTCCCTCAGACTCATCCACTGCCTGCACATCAGTTTCCTAGGTGTGCGACTTAGCACTGTGACAACTTTTGTAAGTCTTGAGCCAAACTCACCGACAGTGATGACGTCATTTTTTGTTGTGCACGGCCTCACTTTGGACGCACTGCGGTGAGTAGAAACTGGGCTTAAGTGTACTCTCACACCCAACACACACACACTCTCTCACACATAGTAAGAATTCCACTGAGTGCAGCAGCAGTCATCTCCCTGAAGCACTGAGATCAAATCAGCTTGTTTATCTGATGGTGAGCCTGACATTAGGCCAAACTAAAGGTCCCTGCTCGGCTTCCTCTTATCAAACCCTGTGAACAGTGAACCCTGTGGCCCGACCACTCACTAGGGGTAAATTGATTACAGCCTCAAGCCAAAAAAAAAGGCAGTAAGTCCACAGCTCCGTTCATTCGATTATAAATCACGGAGCCGAGTGGGCCGAGGTGGCTATTAGCTACAGATTCTGGATCAGATTCTCAGATATTATTTGATCTTGTAATGATAATGGGTCGAATGAGAGATGGTGTAATATGAGCTTCACCGAGGGGTCATGGGTTCATATGACCTCAGTGGCGACTAAAGCGCCATGGTCAGAGCTTTTAATGAGAGGTCGCAGGAGTTCATATTGGTTTGACATATTTTCCTGAAAATGGATGTGGAGATTGTAGTGAAAGTGGAACAGCTCATCAGTTACTGTTAAAAAAACACAGACCACAGTGCATACACATACCAGCCACTTTATTAGTTACATCTGTTCAACTCATAGACCGTATGAATGAAAAAGTGGAGGAAGGAAGTAGGACAGATATAGCACTTCAGCAAACATTTTCTTAAAGACTGAATGGTCTCAATTGCTAGTTTCATCTCTTCTTCAATATTACACTCGGTCGTTTTTGTAAATGTTCCCATTTAGAGAAAAATAGAGGAGAAAGCACATCATAAATGAGTGGGCACCTGTGAGATTGACAGCTGCTATCGTCCTAATAATAATACTTACAGTGTATCTCTGCAAACATCTGCCTGCCTGTCAGTGTTCTTGCATGATTGTGGGTCATTTGTGGCTTCCTGCAAACATTAATGCCCAGAGATATTTAACTGACTAATTTCTCCACTGGTTTTTCTTCTCTTTGTTCATCACTCTTTATTTTGCCTCAGTCAACCCTCTGTGGCGGAAGAACTTGGGAATGAGAGAGACGCAAAACAAACAGTCTTTTTCCTTTATAAACCCAAGTGTGTGAAACCACACACACACACACCTCTATCTAAAAAACAAACACACCTTTATGTTAAATCTTTGCTCGAGGCTTTTTTTTCCCCCCTCCAAATAGACTTGTCGAAAGCCTGACAAGTCTCAACTGTGTTTGCCACACCAGCCAGGAAATTAAAAATTGTCTTTGACTGTCATCTTCAAACTAATCCAACGAAGAAAACAAGCAGCAACATAACTTCTGTTTGGCCAAGAAATATACATAAGTTTTTAATTCTAATTTATACTAAACAAAGCATGACTAATTGAGTGATGTTTGTTAAAAGCCTTGAGCCTTCAAAACACAATCATCTCTTTGTTCAAATTTGTATCGCAGGTCATAAATGTACATTTAGATTTGCTATACAGAGGAAAACTTTACCTACGCTATGCTATTTGCAAAAACTGAATCTAAGATCTCTTCTCTCATGTAGTTCATCATAATATCCCCATTTGACATCTTATGGTGAGACTGCAGATTGTGACAAACATGAGATTGTTAAAGACTCCCTCTCCCAAACACGTCAGATTCTGCTTTAAAACCTTTAAAACACATGTTCTGGCAGGTTTGTTTGATCACGCAGTTGGAGAGACATGGTGGTGCAAGATGGTGGCTTCCGGGAAGCAAGGCCCTTTCCCATAAAAGACTTAATCTAATCCTTTTATATTCTGTTTCGGATACACCCAACTAAATGCTGCACTCTGGACCGTCATATAACTGTAAAGTTATATAATTACAGGCTTAAAGCAAAATAAGATAACTTTGTACACTGACTTCAAAAGTGGCAGTGACATGCAGTTTTCATTCATCACCTCATTGGGGTTTAAAAAAAAAACATTCCTGAGACAAGTTCAAGCATAAATCAATTTTGTTTTTAATTCTTCAATCGCTGCAGCCCCAGAATGTGATTAAGTTAACAGCTTCTCTGATTTATTAGCTGCCACATCATATATACATATAACAATTACTTCTTCCACATGCATTAGATTCCATCCTTACTCTGAACTACCTAAAATCAGGGCCCGTGACCTAGATCATTTGTATGTGTCACCAGATCATGCACGTTAATATCAAAGTGGGAATTATCGGCCACGTCTGCATCTCCGCGTGTGTACACTCCCCCCCACAGACCACCTGCCCCTCCCTCCTTCCTCCTCTCTGATGTGTTTTTCATGTTAACACTTTGCTGTGCCTTAGGTACATCATGCAGCTTCCCGCCATACACAGCTCTGCCAAACCCATTAAGACTGTTTTTATGGCATAACATCATTTTTATTTTTCAATTAAATATTTATGCTTTTGTGTTTTGGCCTATCTTTCTTCTTTTAAGGGTTGCTATAGTGGTTTTACTCAGTCTGGTTCCTTAGTGCTAGTTTCCTTCCTTGGTCTGACTTTGTATTGAAGAAATGCTGTTAAGTTTGTTTTGGTCTCAAAATGAAACCTTGTGTTATGCACCAGAAGAAGGAAAGAATGAGAGAATTACACAATAAGACATTGTGAAAATACAACTGAAAGTAAGGCTGAATGATTTTGTATAAAATTTCTAATTGCGATCATTTTGACAGGAATTGTGATTGCGATATGATTCGCAATATCTGAGGGAATGTTGATTTTTTGTTTTTTACTAATTTTCATTCGAAAAACACATTTTGTTTTAAAAGGATTATTGTCTTGTGCAGATCTGTAAGAAACAAACATGTACTCTTCAGTCTATAGAGTAAGATGTGTATAGATGAAAATTATATTTTGACACACATTTTGTCTTTCACAAATATCACGCCTCCATGTGATCGGCCATATTGTGATTTCAATGTCATTTTGATTAATTGTTCAGTAACTGAAACATATCCTGCTTACCAGAGTTTGGAGCATTAACTCGTGGCTTGTCATACTTCGGTTCAAAAGTAACTACACTTTTACAGTACTGTTACTTAGTTTAAGTATTTTCAGGCAAAGTTTAATCCTAAAGGTCCATTGTGTAACATTTAGGCAAAGTCATTTTTGGTTTAGCAGAAATTAAGAATAAAGTAGTTATCCTGTTTTTTTGTTGTTGTTGTTGTTGTTGTTTTGTTTTGTTTGTTTAAAAAGTGTACAACCGCCTTTTCATTACCCCAGAATAAGCCTTTTATTTTATATCAGGAGCCAGAGCTGCTCTACAGAGGCAGCCATTTTAGTTTTTACAGCTGTAACGCGTCCAGTGGAAATCCGGGGTTCGTCAGCGGCGATTTGTGGACATGATGTCATGACTTTTAAAAAGTTGTCTTGTTACTTCTTCAGGTGTGTGTAATGTGTGCAGCTCCAGGGTAAAAACAGTGGATTGGGTGGGTAAAAGGACCTCCACACCCATCACTGTGGGAGATAGGGACCTGACTGAGCACGTGTCTGTGTTATTATTATCTAGAGCTGTTACCACACGATCAAATATTGTCAGTACACTTGTAGTTTCATTGTAATGGCAGATGAGCTAATCAGATTTAACCAGGTTCCTGTAGGGATAATAATGTCCACATTCCACATTCATCCACCCACCATTTTGATACAGATTGAAAGATGTCAACATCTGGATGGACGATCAATAACTATGATAGAGACATTCATGGTCCCAAAGCTGTGACTTAGCTGTTCATTCACTCTTTTCATTCCCTAGCATTATAGTTTCCAACTCCTGTCCCTAAATATGGCCTTTGTTGAAAGAGGATTCAAATGTGGATTTAGAAACACATCCTCTTAACAACAACTACAGAGCAAAGGAATCACTGACATACTTCACGAATCATCACCTCAGAGGAGCAATCCATCAAATTTTTGCACATCCAAAGAAGGCAGACAGGTGGATCAGCACCTCTCGTCACGTAGCACCAATCTAAATCTCGATTTTAATGGTTCGGCTGATGAAGCTTTGAAGCCTGAGTTGGGTCGAGCTCCTTTACACCACGCAGCCAAAGTGATGCCCTATCACATCTGACACCCCAAAGTCTGTGAAATTGATCCCTCAGTATGACCATTGATCGGGTTGAGGTTTGAACATGCACTCGGACCGAGCATGGAAGGAAGGGTCAGAAGCAAGATGTGTGCCTGGTTTAGGTCTTTTGTTGTGGGGATCGATGCTCTCTCACCATGGGGTAAATTAGTCCATCAGGTCACGTGAGCAGCACAGCATGAGCTTATGTTACATTATGTGTGAATACATGTCTGTACTATTCCAATCTTTGTTTGTGAGCATGTCCTTCAATGTATTATTTTGTCTCTTTTTTTAATCGGTCTCATCTTTATGGGCTCTTGCTTTGTTTTATTTTGTGGATGTGATATTTTCCGCCTAAACTTTAAATAACTTTTAAAAAGTCATACTATAGTATGTTGTCCAAAACTTCACAAAAAAGTCATACTATAGTATGTTGTCCAAAATGTCACAAAAATATTAATAGTTTTGTATGTCAAGTCACCAACAAGTCAGAGCTCAGTAAGATACCCAAGCTCGCTAGCCTAATGGTTAACATACTGGGCTCCCAAGCCAGGCATCGAGAGATTGAGTCCCTGATGAGGTCTTCTGTATGTCATCCAAAATTTGACAAAGAAAGTCATTTGATAACATATTGTTCAATATTTGAAAAAAAAAAGTCATACTTTACTATGTCGTCCAAAATTTTATAGAAACGTCATACTATACTATGTCACAAAAAAAGTCATAGTTTAGTATGTCGTCCAAAATAAGACAAAAATGTCACACGATACTGTCTTTCAAAATTTGACAATATTTTGGGAAAACATTTTTTGGTCCAAAATTTGCCAAAAAAATGTATTACTATTCTGTCGTCAAAAACGTCATAGTCAACCAAAATTTGACAAAAACGTCAATAGTATGTCTTCCAAAGTTTGACAAGATTAGATTAGATTAAGAACCCTTTAAGTCCCGCAAGGGGAAATTTAATTCTGCAGTGAGTTAGCGAACACACACAGCGAGGTGGAGAACATACTAACCCAGCGCAGTGAGCTGCCATGCCAGTGAGCGGCACTCAGGGAGCAGTGAGGGGGTTAGGTGCCTTGCTCAACAGCACTTCAGCTGCAGACTGGTCGGGGATTGAACCGGCTACCTTCCGGTCTCGAGCTCGAACCCCTAACCACTAGGCCACAGCTGCCCCAGTGCCCCAAAAAGTCATACTTTACTTGGTCATCCAAAATTTGACCAAAAAGTCATTCTATACTATATCGTCCAAAATTTCACAAAACTTCATACTATAGTATGCCCTCCAACATTGGATTTTTTTTTTTTGAACAAAACTTTTTTCGTCCAAAATTTGACAAAAACGTCATACTATATGATGTCATCCAAAATTTTGACAATTTTTATGGAAAAACATTTTTAGTACTAAATTTAACCAAAAAATTGTCATACTGTACTATGTCGTCCAAAATTTTACAAAAATGTTGTACTATAGTATGTCGTCCAAAATTTTACAAAAAAAAAAAGAATATTATAGTATGTTGTCTGTCATTTGACAGAAAAGCCATACTTTAGTATGCCGGTCGAAATTTGACAAAAATGTCATGCTTAAGTATATCGAAAATTCATACTCTATGTCGACCAAAAAAAAGTCATATGATAACATATCATCCGATATTTGAAAAAAAGTCATGCTTTAGTTTGCGTCCGAAATTTCAAAAAAAAGTCATACTTCAGTATGTTGTTCAAAATTTGACAAAAAAGTCATGCTTTAGTATGTCGTCCTAAATTTGCCAAAAAGTCATACTTTAGTATGTCATCCGAAATGTCACAAAAAAGTCATACTTTACTATGTAGTCCGTCGTTTGACAAAAGTCATAGTTCACTATGTCATCCAAAATTTGACAAAAAAGTCATACTTCAGTATGTTGTCCAAAATTTCACTTAAAAGTCATACTTTACTGTCATCCAAAATTTGCCAAAAAGTCATACTTTATGTCGTCCGAAATTTGACAAAAAAGTCATACTATAGTATGTTGTCCAAAATTTGACAATTTTTTTGAAAAAAATATTTTGTTCCGAAATTCGACAAAAAAATAGGCATAATATTTTAATGTCATCCAAGTATTTAGTAAGTCGTTGGAAATTTGACAAAAAAGTCATACTTTAGTTTGTCGTTTGATATTTGACAAAAAGGTCATGCTTTAGTATGTCATCCGAAATTTCACCTAAAAGCCATACGTTACTATGTCGTCCGAAATTTGACAAAAAAGTCATACTTTACTGTGTCGTCCAAAATTTGCGAAAAAGTCATACTTTATGTTGTCCGAAATTTGACAAAAAAGTCATATTATAGTATGTTGTTATTTATTTTCATACTTTAGTATGTTGTTCGAAATTTGCCAAAAAAGTCATACTTTAGTATGTCGTCCAAAATTTGACAATTCTTTTGAAAAAAAAATGGGGTCCAAAATTCAACAAAAAAAATTGTCATACTATACTCTGTCGTCCAAAATTTGCCAATAGGTCATACTTTAGTATGTCGTTCGAAATTTGACAAAAAAGTCATACTTTAGTATGTCGTTTGAAATTTGACAAAAAGTCATACGTTACTGTGTCGTCCAAAATTTGCCAAAAAGTCATACTTTATGTCGTCCGAAATTTGACAAAAAAAAGTCATATTATAGTATGTTGTCCAAAATGTGATTATTTTATTGAAAAAAAATTTAGTCCAGAATTTGACAAAAAGTCATACTATACACTATCATCTAAAATTTGACAATTCTTTTGAAAAAAAAATTTGGTCCAAAATTCGACAAAAAAGTCAGACTATATAGTATGTCGTTCAAAATTTGCAAATAAAGTCAAGCTTTAATGTCGTCCAAAATTTGACGAGAAAGTCATACTTTATTATGTCATTCAAAATTTGACAAAAAGTCATACTTTAGTATGTCGTCCAAAATTTGACAAAAAAGTCAGACTATAGTATGTCGTCCAAAATTTGACAAAAAAGTCATAATGTATTATGTTGTCCAAAATGTGATTATTTTTTTGAAAAAAAATGTTTGTCCAGAATTTGACAAAAACGTCATATTATAAACCGTCATCCAAAATTTGACAAAAATGTCATACTATATTATATCGTCCAAAATTTGATTATTCTTTTGAAAAAAAAATGTTTTGGTCAAAAATGTGACAAAAACGACATACTATACTCTGTCGTCCAAAACTTGATTAAAAAAATCACACAAGCATACTGAAGCATACTCTCATATGTTGTCCAAAATTTTACAAGAAATTGTTAGATTATGTCATGATATAATAAATGTGTTGTTTTTGAAATCTACATAAAATCTTGTCAGAAAAATCTACTTTAATAGACTGTCCACACTCATCTGAACAAAAAATAACACATAAGTGATGCTTTAATCTTAATAATTAGACTTAAACTTAATTGCATTGAGTCCAGCAACATATTGTCACCACCAACAAGAATTTCATTCATAGCAATTATATGAGCAAAAGTCCATCTCTAGACCGACTATCATCTTTTAATTCAATAAAACAAACAATATTTGAGATGATATATTGGCTTAAGTCATTTTTTAAACACAACCTCACATAATAAATCCATACAATGCTGAAAGTTGTCGAAGAAACTTGATCTATCTATCTATCTATCTATCTATCTATCTATCTATCTATCTATCTATCTATCTATCTATCTATCTATCTATCTATCTTTTTAATAGATCTATCTATCTATCTATCTATCTATCTATCTTTCTATCTATCTATCGATCTATCTATCTTTTTGATAGATCTATCTATCTATCTATCTTTTTGATAGATAGATAGATAGATAGATAGATAGATAGATAGATAGATAGATAGATAGATAGACAGATAGATAGACAGACAGATAGATAGATAGATAGATAGATAGATAGATAGATAGATAGATAGATAGATAGATAGATAGATAGATAGATAGATAGATAGATAGATAGATAGATAGATAGATAGATAGATAGATAGATAGATAGATAGATAGATAGATAGATCCTATTTGTCTACCAAAAACTCTCTCAATGTATTAGATATTAAATTCCGACAAGTTGTGGTGGAGTGAGCTGATTCACATAGACAAGCCTTACAAAATGAGAGAAGAAAGGAAAAAAAATATGCCAGATCTGGCGGAGAATGTAAAAATAAAAAAATAAAAGGAGAGCAAAGAGCACTGGAGGTGAGAGCTGAAGGCTTTGGCAGGGCCACAACGGGCCATGAACAGGCCAGTGCTAAAGGGCCCAGGACAAGTGTTGCCATGTCCCGCTGAAACCACAAAGGCCGGTGGGTAATGAATAAATAAACACCCCCTCCAACCATCCAGCCTCTTCCTCTTCCTGCTCTCCATGTTTGGCAGCCAACACACACAGATGCATATGCATACACACATGCAAACTGGCACAGGCACATAAACAATATACATGAATGGATACATGTATGAATGCTATCGCCCTGACAGCTGAAATTCAGTCCCCAAACATGTGGGTTTTGTAAAGCAGAGTTACATGTTTGTGAGTGCACGTACCGGTTGTGTATACTGTATATCCTACTGACTGAGGCTGCTTTACACTGTTCACTGTCTATTCTATTTGCACATTCATATTTATCCAAGGCTATGGGGAGACATTTGGCTGACAAGGCCATAAAGTCAGGCAACCCCCGTAACTTCCCACAGTTATGCCATGTACTGTATAACCCAACTGAGGAATCACCCACATACCAACGTAGAGGCATGCGGCGACACCATGTTAGAGCTGAAGGAGACAAAAGACCGGCAAGGCTCCACAACTACTGCAGCCTGACGGAGTGAAATACTTTCAATTATTCAACTTTCAGCGGATTGAGAAGCAGATTTGTTGTGACAAAGCTAAACAACTCCCACCAACCACCGGATGAAATATAGATATTTTGTTTTGTTTGTGAGAGGATTCCTTTGTCAGTGTTGTTGCTTTATCAGAGTCCAATATCATATCCTACTAAATGGCAAGAGGAAGGAGGTTGAACCAGGGGAAGGACCATTAAACTATTTTAGGATTTATTGAAACTTTGAATTGATTACATTTGAATTTTTGCCACAAAAAGTGTAATTACAAGCATACATTTTATCAGTTGTATCTGATTTCTTTATGATTAGATTGTAAGGTTGTGTAATATAGCGTATTTATATTGTGAGAAGATTGAATAATCTATTGTTTCATATTACCCTCAATCACTGACTGTGTAAATTTCACTCTTTAACCAAACAGAACATGTCAATTAAGACTAGCCAAGACACAGACTTTATACTTTCACTTAACACTCTTCAAATTTGGCAGATGACTTAACTTAAGCAGTATTTGGAGGAGAAATAAGAAACAAGAAATATTGGTATCTGCAAAGACATAGCCCTGTTATATGGGAAACAAGTAACAGGTACATGACAATTTTTCATGCAAAACATGTTATTTGGACATTCAACAGGGTTCTCCTAAATTCAGGGTTCACAGCATGTCGATCAAAGAGGAGCAGTTAACGAGATGCATTCAAAGACCCAGGTAAACCGTATCACTACTGCGGTATATAAAACATGTTGTTGCTTAGAGGAGCAGCTTCAAGATGCATTCAAGAAACCTCTTAAACTTCATAATTTCTGCGCACATTGTTATGACCAGACCTATGGGAAAACCTGATCGCAAATATATATATATATGTATACATATATATATATATTTAGTCAGTTGATGTAACTATGTGTAAAACTGTGTGAGCACAAAAGTCTGTAATCTGCCTGCCTTAAGCCTGAGTTGTCCAATATTCCCATATGGAAATGCAATAAAGGCCCCATTAATCACCGTAGTTTATGAATTGTTCTCTGTGTCCAGGTATTTGTGAATAAATTAGACCTCATTTCAAACAGAAAGCAGTAATCACACAGCCTGAAGCAGATGGAAAATTAAAAAAAACTGGGAATTCTGTCCAACAGAAGTGAGAGAGAAAGCTTACTTACACAAACCACAAAATTCTGTTACCCTTGACAAGATCAAATAAATGTCACTAAAACTCTCACCAGTCTGCAGGAAGTTCATTTCTTTTAGTAGTGTACACACACTGTGAATTCCTCTCACCACACATACACACTTACTGCTCTCCATTAGACAGATGATTACATGGCAACCTTGACCTGTCTGCCCATCGTAAATTACCACACAGCCTCCGCTGGCACCTCATTCTGGTTTGTCATCAACTCGCGCCCACAACCGCCATTACACTACATCAGTGCAATGGTGAGTCCACCATGTTTTGTAATGTATGTGAGCTCATGTCGTCCTTGCAGCTGCACTTCTCTAATGTATTCCGTAATCTTCAACGTGTTTGGAATAAATCTGCATATACACAGGACAAACGAGGCAGAAGACGATTCATGATTCTGAAATTGTGAGTTTAATTCAATAGAAATTAAACATTAACTGCAGAAAACAGGATTATTAAATGGATGCAAAGCCACAGAGCTGTGTTCCTGTTTTCTTTGCCGAACATAATTGTTAGTACTGTGCTGAGATGGAAAACAACAGCTTCCAGGTCAGGAAAGGAAGAGATAAAGTGAAAAATAATACCCCACTTTATGATTTAGCTTAATAATAAAACGGGTGCATCCTAACAATAAATTCTAACCCCAAGCAGCTTTAATTGAACTTTGCAATTAAAATGATTCACATCCCGATCATTAGACCTGAGTACCAGCTACACTCACTCACTCTTAAACATAAAGCGCTAACAGGTACAGAGAACAAAGCATTTACGGCCTCATGTACACAAAACTGGAATGAAATGCTGAGCAGGAACTTCATGCAAGTGACAAAACAATTAATGTGAAAAATACACTTTGACGCCGCATCGATGCTCTTTGACGGGTTCATTCATCATCGTGTTTTGACCCTCCGCCGGCTTTCATTAGGTCTGATGCCAGAGCTTCAGCAGATAACGCTCAACATGCAATGATAAACACATTCACAGAGTAAGAGTATCTGTCACTGTAATTACAGCACACGTCAGGAAAACAAAGTAAAGGTGGGGAAATCTCCCAAAGTGAGAAACGAGTTGTGACTTAAATGCTGGATTCACTTAACCTTGGGTGATTACGGCTGAGTAGTGAGTGCATGTGTATCTGCCTATGTTCTGTATGCGTGTGTGTGTGTGTGTGTGCGTTTGTGTGTGTGTGTGTGTGCGCGCGTGTGTGTGTTTGTGTGTGTGTGTATGAGACGTGCGTTCTTTCTGCTCTCCATGCTGTTCTGCTCCCACAGTGCCCCTGGGACCCATATGCCTCCCTGTTATTAATTCATCAGGCTTAACCATGCAGTGCTTTATGACTCTGTTTGGACTGACGAACTATCACACACCCCATCTCTCTTTCGCTCTTGTCTCTGTGTGTGTGTGTCTCTCTCTCAGGAACACAGTATTGAAAAACAATATCTGTCACTGGATGCTGAACCAACACTTGCAGTTTGATATGTCTTCTGTATTGTCTATTATATACGTCTTCCCTCCTGGCCTTGATGCACAGTGCTGTTGTCTCTATATGAATAGTCAATATACTTTAGTGTGTATGAGTGTAGTATGTGCTCTGGCTCTGCATCGTTGCCACCAAAGCCAACTTTTTTTATTATTCTCGATAGTTCCTGAAGCAATTTTACATCTCGCTGTCAATTTCGCACCGTCAAAACATGTCGTAAAAAAAGATGCCTCACGATTCTGCCCTCAAACTCACTAAATCACCCAAAAATTATCATGCAGAATAACAACAAACATTTTATAGAGGCCCTAAGAACCTAGAGTGATTTCTCATGGCCCAAAACTTTTTTGGGGTGTAGCAATGAACTCTTAAATTTGAATTCACTTCCCTCCAACTTTGTCTGCGGAGACTACATTGGCTGAAAACATAGCTGATTGTGACCATGTTCAAAATAAACCCTTTTTTTTTAGAAGAAGGAAATCCAAAGTTTGCATTGGAAGATAATCTAAGAATCAATCACTGCCTTTCACTTGAATACATCTTGATTGCCATGTCTAAACCTATTCCCATCAAAGACAGAGAGATCTGAGATTGCGGCACATCAAAAGAGTTTATCTAGCTCGTATTACGTGGCTGTAAATAGCTGCAGAAAAGATACAAGAAGAAGAAAAAACTCAGTGAGCTCTGAGGAAGCAGGAAAGAACATAAGGACAGGCAGGAAAGTTTTTACTCTCTCTCACACATACATCACAAGATGCAAAAACAATAAACTAAATGACAAAACAATAAGTAGTATTTATATCAATTATCCTTTTAGGATTTAGAATTATTTATCCTTAAAGCAGAACAATTCTTGTTTATTGCATCAATTCTGTCTATGATAATTTCATGATAAAAATAAATATAAAACTTACTGTGTGGACACTTTTAAATGACATAAGTTTCATTCAGAGAAATCTAAGAATTTCTTTTTTATTATTATTATTATTATTCTTTTATTTCACAAATAAAAAGGTTCACATACTTGGCATAGGTGATTTCATCCATTCCACTTCATCCCACCGGGACCAGCACTGAAGTTGAAGACATCCAGGGGGAGGTCTTTTTGGTTCTCTAGTGGCTTTCTACTGGGGTTATACTGCCCCCCAGTGGAAAACATGTAAACACATTTACCTGCAATGTCGAGTGAAAGACCATTATCATCACTGTCAGTAATTATAAGTGGGTCCAGTGTTAGAAAGTGTATGATGATAAAAAAAAAAAAATCCAATGAGCAGGTTCAGGGTTCTGTTCATCTGTTAGACTTTGAATTGTCAAACAAAACAATAGTGAGGGATTTCTTGAATAACATTATATGTTTCTGTAATGTATTGCAATACATTTTGCAAACCAAAAATTAGCACAGCTCAGTAATTTTTATTTTATATATCTATGTATCAAACATGACAACATGATTACAGAACAATGACACGGCACACACACAAATGATTTCATTTATGTTGTAATAATAATAATAATAATAATAATTTTTCTCACAACAGCACCGAAAAACTCTGTAATAAACAAATTAGAAATGACAATTACAAAGACTCTTTAGTTTTAGCGAGGACAAACACAAGGACGTTTAAGAGTAAATGAATTAATGAAATATGGATAAATGCCAAGATTGTTGTTTGCATGTAAACTATCAATGTAATCACAGTGGAGGCAGCACATAGCTAATTAAAAGTAATTAGTGAGTCATAATTTGAAACACTGAAATAAAACAATGAGAGAGAGAGAAAAAAAATGACATTTTCAGATAATTTCCTGGACTTTATTAAAACGTCTTTCAACATCACACACACATAGATATATGATTAACTCTGAGAAACTTCACTTTTCCTCAGTAATGTATGCAAAAGTGCATGCTTTAGGATAAACTAAAATGTCCTTAGGTTAACCTGACACGTACAGTAGCCTTATACTAAAAACATATGGTTCTAAGATGGAACAGGTATTTTGACAGCTTAAGGAAAATGTGTTTTAACACATTTTCTGTCTTTCAAAGAAACAAACATCTTTTCTATCCTCGGGTAAACTGCTGCTATCTCTCCGTTTTCCTGCCCTGAGCAACCTCACTTAGCGTCTTTCCCTCCAGGGAGCTTTTTCTTGGCAAACAGGGCTGTTTATTTAACTAAAACGGGCCCGCACTTCAGCTGGTTTGTCTAATTAAAATGTTGCAAAAGCGTTGTGGAGTAGGCATTTTATTTAACGGCTAATTGTGCTGACACAGGGGACCGGGATATTTTATGCATACACTTTCCAGGATCTTAGGGAAAGAACGCAATCGTATACGCACACGGGAGATGAGTTTCTTGCTCATTGGTGGGATGAATTTTAAACAGTCAGGAGTATCGAGTTAATCAGTGAGAATTCAGTGGGGGGGATATCAGGTTGCCTTTTAACCAAGAGGATGCATGTATGATTAACGCACCATTCCCCACTGGATTCAAGAGAATAATTATCTTGTTTACCAACAGGTGTTTTTAATCTAGTCACAGGAATTAACAATCATTGTTTGTAATGGCGCTCAGGGGTTGACATGTTTGAGATGTAATGACTTGC
The DNA here is from genome assembly GCF_963457635.1 of Microchirus variegatus. Classification (NCBI taxonomy): domain Eukaryota; kingdom Metazoa; phylum Chordata; class Actinopteri; order Pleuronectiformes; family Soleidae; genus Microchirus; species Microchirus variegatus. The sequence continues at coordinate 8,718,564 of NC_139812.1, forward strand.
TGTTTTTCTTGTCAACAGCTCGTGTCACCCTAATTGAATGCTTCAGGTCGATAAGTTTGAAAAAGGACACTGTGTACCTCCAGAAAACACTTCACCAAGGGTGAATTCCAAATCCTTGCTTAACCCTCAATCTTAACCCTCAATCTCAAAAATTCGCTCCCTCTAGTGCAAGTGCTGTCCCGATTCTCCGAAAAATTAAGTTGAGGGGCGAGTTTTAGGGCTGTATCGCCCTCAATATTGAGATTTTCCGAGACCACCCTTGGGAGCAAGGGCTACCCAGAATGCATTGCGTGTTTTGCCATAACAAAGATGGCACCGAAAGCAGCGAAACGAGTACGCTACAAATCAAGTATTTTCTTTGTTAATAGAGATATAAAAATTATGAAAATCATTGTATTATCTTAGTTTGGATTACTTATGTCATTGTTGCGTAACATTTATTTTTATTTTACGATCTTTTGTCAATAGCCGGTCGGTGCAGACTAGCGATCGTTTACTATCGTTAACCCTTCAATAGGCCGTGGTGTGTGGTAACTGTCAGCTGAATATGTCCGTGGTTGTGGTTTTTTTATGAGTATAATCTTATAACTAACTGACAACCTAATAACTTGACTGACAAACGGATCGTAATAAATAATTGTGACGTAAATGTGTTCTTCTTCTTTTTTGGAGTTGAGTTCGCGTTATTCTGCCCCCCGCAGTCTGAAGACGTATCTGCATTTAAGGGGTGTCCCATTTCTAAGTGACAAAATAACCCTCAACACTTGGTTTTGAGGGCCAGTTAAGATTAAGGGTTGAGCTTGAGGGTTAAGATATGAGTTGGAATTGGCCCTTAGTGTTGTTTTTTAGTGGATGTTCCCACCATAAGTGATAACTTTAGGTTAAATGTTGGTGATGATGCAGGAAGGGGTGAAAACGCCAACCATTCACTGAGACTGTGAGACACATGCACCCCGACTCGCGTTGAGACTGAGCGCAATTTTCAATTTCGTGCTTCAATTTTCACCTCACTTTGCCTCTGCAAATCTAACTGCTTGGCTGAACTTGGAGCATTTATTGCAGCACCGTTCTGAATAAAGTCATAAGGTTTATCGTCCATCACCTGCGGATAAAGATGTTAATGTTCACCTATTCATAATAGTGCACCAGCACAGATGTTCATTCCTCTGATTGAAAAACTGTACATCACAAAGGGAGATTGGGAAGAACTAATTCTGTTGATGTAGTACGTAGTAAAACTTCACACATCACATTGAATTGTGTTGAACCTCACAGTGTTTAATAAAAATTGAAATTAATTGATTATTTCAGGGCCACACGGTTGGTGTAGCAGTTAGCACTCTTGCCTTTGCAGCAAGAAGCAAGAACAAGGGCCTTTTCATGTTTTCCCCGTATGCGTAGGGGTTTTCTCTGGGTTCTCCAGTTTCCTCCCGCAGTCCAACAACATGCAATATGGGGAATTGGTAAATTGGACACTGTAAATTGACCGTGAGTGTGCCAGTGATCAGCAGCCACCATGACATCAAGCATAGGGAGAAGATGAAAAGGACAAAGCGAAACGTGTGTCCTGTAACAAGTCTTTGTCTTTGACCCCGTCTGTCGCTCCTATGTCAGCAGGGATTGGTACAGCACCATCCGCGATCCTCATGTGGAGGATAAAGCGGTAGAAAATGGATGGATGGATGATTATTTCAGTTCAGAGGTCACACATACACATCCTGTGGTGGGTGAAAGCTACTCGGGGAAACAGTGTGTTAAATGTTTCACAAAACAGACATTAGTTAAAGGTGCATTATGTAATAAATCTAAAGCAACTGGCCATAAAATCCTCCTAATATGTCACAGAGACTCAGGAATAATATGTAACATATAACAAACTGAACTCACCAACAACAACAGTACAGCCAAATTATTTGCATTAAAAAAGATATTTTTGCAGACTGCAAATCATGCATATGTTTTGAAATCATGTTTTGGCATGTGGCGCCACCTACCGCCGTCTACCAGTCATTGCAGTCAGTAGAGTCTCAGCTGCCGAGCAACCACGGTTTGCCAGTTACGTCAGAAAACGAAACGTAAAAGACCTCTGTATTTTGAATTTTAATGTAGTAACCGTTTTTGGCCACATTCTTACATATGGCACCTTTAACATGAAAACTAGGCTAAAATATAAGTGTTTGGAAATGGAAGACATTGATGAGGTACTCTTCTTTTACAATATTGGCATAATGCTAAAAAAGAAATTAAAGATTGTTTAAATATACAACTTCCTTGCTGGTTCAAGTCCCCACAAGGTCAAAGAAAATGGCTAGGGTACCCCTAAGCAAGGTACCCAACCCCCATTGCTACCTCGGCGCTGCCCATTGGCTGCCCATTGCTCCTACTTCTAGGAAGGTTTCTAGTAGAGGATGGGTTAAATACAGAGAAAGAATTTCCTCCTGCAGGACTGACAAAGGACTATATTTATTACATTTTAATTTTCATTTATTTTGTTCTAGGCTTAGATGATCTCTAAGGCAATAATCACATTGAGAACCCTTGTTGCAAATGCTAAAAAAGATGATCACAGTCTCCACAGCGCTCAACACTCTTATCACGTTGGAGGGAAAAGGTTGAATACGTTTAGAACATAAGTTTAGAATATGTAACAGCACGGTTACAATTAAAAACAGACTTATTCTTGCATAAGCGGTCTCGAGTAACTTCTTCCTTATTTGGTTGATGTTGCCTTTGTAATATTATTTGCTAATGCTGTGTATTTTCCATCTCTCCCTCCAAATTTGTATCCCGTCCTTTTGTGTACCAGCCTGCTTTGTCTGGGCCCGACATGGACGATGTCATGGACGATTCATTTCCCATTCCAACTTAGTGGACACTGACGATGGGGATGTTGTGTGTTATGGGCTGCACTTCAGTAGCAGGTATGTCTGCCTTGTAACCTCCAACACTTGATTGTAATATAATGCTGCATGTAACAAGAAGAAATAAAGACGTTAAAAAAAAAAAAAGAACTAGACTATATAAAATTGTCAGTCTCTTAAAGGGCTGTTTCAGCCATTTCAGCAGCCTTATCCAGCGCCAGGGGCTTTTATTTGCTTTGAAGGAAGTGACTTTGACATTTGACGTATTAAAAAATATATACATATATATATATATTCATCCTCACATCCTCTGTTGTTTTGGAAATGAGACATTCCCCATCCCTTTAATGATGTATCTTTTTAATATACTCATGAATAGTCACATGAGCTGATCAACAAATGAAGAATCAAATAATGTAATATTCATGCCCATACTTACTAGAAAATCACACAAATGCACAACCACTAGCAGGCGTTATTTTCCTCTAATGAGGTGTTACAACACTTGGGTTGTGGCGTTCCCTGGATTAGGATGGTTTGGGGAAGGATAGTGTGAATTTGGTGTAGTTGTTGATGCAGTGAAGAAGAAGAAGAAGGCGAGTAAAGGAGGAGGAGGAGGAGGCTTCCTCACTAAAAGAGTAAAAGCCGAGCTTGTATTACCTTTTCACACGTCAGCCCGAAGCTGACAGCCTGCTAAAGCAAAGGTATTTTAACATCCAATTTCAACAGTTTTTTTGGCACAGTTGTGTGAAACTGGGGGTGAAAATGAAAATGGAGAGTGAAAGAAAGACCTAAACTTGGGAATAGATGGAGGTTTTCTCTTGTTATTTCTTGCATCCAATGACGTAGAGAGAAAAAAACACACACACACACCGATGCCTTCAATCGTGTGTCCCTGCTGTCATTTATCAGTTTCTCAATAATAATGTAATGATTTTAAAAGACCGAGACGGTGCTGGTCCAGAAGATAATTATGATGTGTCGCTAATAAACTTTTTTTGAGATTTAGCAGAGTATTATCTGACTATGTAAAAAATGTGGTTTATTTATTTCATTTCATTTCATTCACAAATAAAAACAAGAAACTATTTAATATTAAAACAGAACATTGTCTTGAGTGAAAAGGAGCAGAAAGAAGAAGCATCTTATTTACTCTGCCCCTTTATCCAATTAATCAATCAGCATAGTATATAAAAGAAAATGACATACAAATAGTCTTTATTTTAGGACATAATAGTATTGGTTATTTCCTCAAACCCCATAAATTAACTTATTTACATTCACTGCCAGGTAACACTTTGGAGTTAATTTGAATGAAGTCTGTTGTTGCAGCAAGGTTGTCAATAAAGCAAAAATATTACAAAATAGGAATCTTGCTTTATTTTAACCATATCCCAATGTCGAACTACAACAAAGTCATGGTCATGGTTTGTATTTCTAGTCTTGATGACCGCTCAAAGCTGCTTTACACTACAGTTTTGCCATTCACATTATCTTTCAAGCAACATGGGGTTAAGTGTCTTGCCCAAGGACACATCAGCATGTAGACTTGCAGAGCCAGGATTGTACCCACAACCTTCAATTTGAAGCTACCACTGCCCGCATCTTTTGGGCGGACAAAACACATGAAAACAAACTTTTTCCAGGTAAATTACATTAATAACATTAACAGGTTTCCTACTGTGAACCATGCAAATATTTGGATACAATACAAAATGGTAAGTACCAGTGCCATCATAATAGATAAGTATTATTCTGTATGTGAGTATTTGAATACTGTAAAAATAATAATCTGATAAACCTTTTTAAACTGTATGAATGATGAATGTACAACCAGCCACCTTCTTGCGCTGCAGTATTTCTATGGTAGCATGAACAAACAGACCAGTGAGACCATGTGTTTCACATTGTTCACGTGCAGACAAAGAAGACTGACATCATTTATGGTACATGAAGGCCACCATAGCTCCACCATGTATTGGCATGGAAATACTGCATGCAGATGAAGCCATGGTAGGTTACGTTTAAGTGATTTTAAAATATTGTAAACATAAATAATCTTTTCTGACCAGTTTCAAACACAAAAGGCTGATTAAACCATTTATGGAATAATTTGTCATTTTGGAACATAAGCTCACTCAAAGATAAACAAATCCCTCTCCGTATTTCTGTACAAGCTTGAGAGCAAAGTCTATCTTAACCTTACTCTTTTTCCAAAATGTCATAATACTGCATCATATCTAATATTCAGTCATTTATTTATACTAAATAGAATGTACAAGTGCTACCCCCTGTTGTTAAAATGAAAACAAATCAAAGTATCCATTCAGGGGTTAACCGCCGCTCTCCTCCAGTGAGCTTGCATCCTATTTAGAGAAGGGTTAGCCAGGATTAAAGGGTGTTTCTGTCACTCTTATCTAGTGTTTGAGCACTTGATCATGGAGGCGTGCCTTAATCCGAACATCGATGCGGATCCATCAACACGCTCTCCCAGAGCAACTTGGCAACACAGCAGCTATTGGGGATTGTTTAGATGAGGCACACACACACACACACAGATCTGTGCTTTGTTTTCTTTGTTTTTTTTTTTTTTAGAGAACACTGTTTGTGCTGTTGCTCACTTTGATAGTTGATGCCAAACGTCTAATCTCATAAACTCATGCTTCTTCTCTGCTGACGGACGCAGACCTAAGATCTGTGAAGTGATTGTGTGTGTGTGCAACACAAGTGTGTTTGTACGCGTGTTTCTCTTACCTATTTGGGACCTTTTTCCAGAATAATCCCTGATCTTTTTAAGCACACGTAGTCCTCATTAGTCCACACCAAACCCTGTCTTAAAAAAGGGACAAATGTTATTTGTGTATGTATCTGTGCCCTTGGCTAAAGTTTGTAATGTGTGAATTATACGGAGTAAGGACATTTTTGCAGGAAGATGGCGAATCCGCGTCTTCAGAGAGGAGAGAGTGGGGAAAATGTACATAGTTTAAATGATTTGGCCTGTTTTTGGACTTTGAGACACAAACTCAAACAAATGCTCTTTTTATTATGTTTTATACTGTTCAAATTTCAAATTTTCCATGCAAAATCTGGTATTCCTGTACAACTAGTGTTTGTTTTAAGATTAAGATTAAGAAGTGTTAAAATTAAATTGCTAATACACATTTTTAGCATGCTGTAAATTGTAAGTAACTGCCAGATATTGAAAGTTATTTTAGAAAAATGGGCAAAAGCATTTATTCACAGGATATTTTCTGGCCCCTTTATCGTTAAAATAAGTCTAAAAATCCAGACAGACACTTTGAGGTTTTGGTGTTAAAGGGTTAAAGGGTTAACCCTAACCCCTAACCCTCTATGATGTGTCCTCACGAAGATATAAACGTGTGTGTGCGTGCGTGCGTGCGTGCGTGCGTGCGTGCGTGCGTGCGTGCGTGCGTGCGTGCGTGCATGCGTGTGTGTGCGTGTCACAGGGTTTGTTTGGAAAGCTAAGTGGGAGATTAAGTCAGGTTGGTTGATCACCAGTGGATTTGTTTACAATGATCTTTAGACAGAGATGATAAGCTGTTTATGTCAGAACTGTCATGAATAATTGCAAATGTTTGGGCCTTCTGTGGTTGTGTAACCTGATAACATGCGTTCGACGGGGCTTTCCATCAGCACTGATTAGCAATTCGATATCACTGTTGAAAATTACTTTTGGCGCTTAAGACAGTGAAATAAACACCGAAGACGCTTTATGCTTAAAATATGAAGTACAATAAACATGTATCATCAACATCATTAATGATCATAGACAGATTTTCACCCTTGATTGCATCCGTTCATATCTATTTGAAAGAAATGACCATGATTTCTAAATGATAAAAGTCGATGTTTCCCAACTAAAGGGTTGCAAAATCAGTCCAAAGGAATTATCAGGACAAAATGCTGCAAATTACACATCCGTGCCGTATTTCAGACTGCTACTCTTGAGAATTGACAGGTTATTTTCTTCTGGATGCTTACAATTCTAGTGAAACAGTCTGTGAAGGGAATTAAGAATTATTGAACTGATCACAAGCCACTGGAATTTGTTATTTGATTTAGTGCAAGTTGAGAACTGGTGAGCAAGTCACAAACTGAGCCAAACATGGTAAACATCAGAAGACGAAATTATATCAATAAAATCCATTTTAAGGAAAATCAATTCATTGTGCTCTTGAATTTCAAAAACAATTTGGGTATTGGTGGAGGCAGAGATAGACAGACTTTGTATGGTCAAACGAGGGAGGGGGAAAAAAAGGCCCTCTGCTTCCCTCATGGGCCTGCTGGTTATTTGACAGGACTGTATATCATACTCTTGGATGAGCTGTGATTGCAAGTGACTGGTCTGTGTTTCTCAGAAGTGGTAGTGTTGTGAGTGTGTGTGCACGCATGTGGTAGTGGGGGTCACTGGTGTTTTTGCAAAAATAAAAGGAGAAGTGTTGCGCTTGCTGTGGATTCTTTAGGAAATTGCTGTCGCACACACAGGGGCTGGAGCCGGGCCCTGGCGACGGAGACAGAGTCTGGCTCCCAGAACCATTACGATGCCTGCTGGAGCCATGGAGGCCAAGCTGTGTGCAAAAGTGTGTGTTTTGATAGTGCGGCAAGAGTTTAGGGGCCAGTCTGGACATGAGGTGCATTTAAGTATAGGAGTTAAGGTACTGTACCTGTGTTATTATTCTTTAATATTATTAAAATCTCATTTTGTTGTCAAGAATATTGTTTGGTTTTGTTTAAAATATACCTCATAAATATTACTTTCCACAGCCTCTGTTTAAGGTTGTCCTTTGCCTTTTATGTTTTATTGCTGTTTTAATTTTAGACGTTCTTTCCCACGGTATCTTTAGTTATTACTAAAATACCAAAAATCTATGTCAAACAGAGCATCATTTATTTTTTAAGTGAAAAGGGGACTATGTACTGTATATGTTTATGTTTATTAAAAAGGTCCAAGTTGAGAAGGTATACCTATAAATCTCACCAATGTGGACAGGAAGCTGGAGTCGCCACTCCAGAGAAACCCACAGACTAAACACTCATGACCCCAGCTCTGACCTTATACAACACGCAACACACACACACACACACACACACACACACACACACACACACACTTTTGACAAATTAGAAACAAAAAAACATTGGCTCGTTGGCATTTTGGCTTTAAAAAATTATCAAATAATTGTGAAAATAGCTGATTAATGTTCTACATAAACAAATAAATGGTACTATAAGTGATGCAGAAAGTGCTGCATAAAAGCAGAGCTAAGACTGAAGAATTACTTAATTAATTTCATAGTTAAGTACCCTAAAATACAATATGGTGCCATTGAATTAAATGTGTCTCATAGCAAGAGATTTAGATGAGAATTAGAATAATTGTTAAAAAATGATCAACAAATAATACACCTTTATTATTTTTGAAATAAATACATTTGCATATAACTAAGCTAACTAATTGTACACTATTGTCTATAACTGTATGAATCTGTGAAAACGTGCCTTTTCCTATTATAAATATAAAATGAGTAGTAATTTTAAGCAATTTTTATAAATTGCTGTTTACATGGATTAGATTAAATCAAAAGGATTATAAATTAATATGTTTTCCGTTAGAGTAAAAATGTAATTGAGGGGCGCTTATGAGGAGGATGATAAAAAATATATAGATAAAAGCACAAAGAGCAGAGAATATTTTATATTGTCTCTGTCTCCCTCTGCTGGACATCATAGATACTGCAGTGTCGTGGTGATGCTGGGAAGTGAAGCAGCAGTTTGACCAGACTGGTGACTCACGTCCCACTGACTTCCATTTGCCCTAAAACCCCAAAAGAACTGTTAGGTCGACCCTTGACCTGATACCACACACTGGGGCGACCTCATTTATCACCTGGATGTGGAGCGTTGCAACATGGGGATGTGGGGAGGAGGGGAGTGGGGGGGTTAGACGGGGGATCATTAGTGTGCAGGGCAGTGCCAATGTTAGTGTTTGAGGGGGGGGGTGTCTTTGGGGGGAGTGCAAGCTCTCATGAAGGGGAAGAAGGCTTTTATGTACGTGTACAAAAGTTACAGACAGAGAGACGCTGTCTGGTTTGATTCTGATTGGCCGGGGGGCTGGGGATGCAGAGAGGTCATGGAGTCAGGACTGATGAATGTTTTGTGATACTCCGGAGGGGTCACTGCGAGAGGGGAGCACCATGTGGTGTGGTTTAAATTAGAGACACAGTCAAGTCCTTAAAAACGTCCATGTATTTACTGTTCTGACTGGAACGGCTCCTGGAATGAGCTGAGAAACACATACTTAAACATCAATTTGTAAGTCATGGTTATAACCAAAGATCTGGGTTTTTTTTAGGAACATCAGCATTTTGATTGAATTTCCTTTTTTAAAATGATTTCTTTTTATTCTTCCAGTTGGGAATAACTGTGGTTTCTAATTTTAACAAACGTCTGTAACATTCAAACTAGTGTCAAAAAAGTTCACACAATGCTGATTTAGCCCATCAGCTCTGCACGACTCTGAGTGTTTCTCAGTATAGCAGTGTTTAGATCTCATGTTGCCCGGCAAAATTCCTGTGCTGTACACAGGAAGTGATTTGTTTTAAGTCAAAGACAGACAGAGCCAATAGCCGACTCTGAGCGAGTAATGCAAAACGGCTGCAAACAGGTTGCAATATGAAAGAAAACCCAAAGAAGTGCCCACAAAAAAAATTAAAAAAAACTGTAGTTTTACATAAATGCTTTATGCCCTTACCCGCTCCTGCGCTGCCACTGTACACACACAAATGCTGCCTCAGTCAGGTCTGATAGTTTTGCTTGACAGAGCCCTTGACAGTGCTTCCCGTTTTAACTGTAGTCCTCAGCACCAACGAGAAGGACTTTGAGGTCAGAGAAGCAAGGTCGCGCTACACAAGATCTTATGTGAAGTTTCCATCCATTTTCTACCACTTTATCCTCCACATGAAGGTCGTGGTGGGCGCTGGTGCCAATCCCAGCTGACATAGGGCGAAAGGCAGGGTAAAAAAATAAAATAATAATAACTTTATTTATATAGCACCTTTCATACATGTAAGAATGTAGCACAAAGTGCTTTACATTAAAAGAAAAGAAAATGAAACAAACCCCTTAAACATCCCCACTCCCCGCACCATCATGTAAGACACACACACACACAGACGATCTGTACACACTGGACAGATCATCTGTCCATCACAGGGACACAGAGACAAACAACCATCCACTCTCACACTCAAACCTGCAGTCTGTTTCTTATATGAAGTTGCACAACAAAAACTTTGGACAAAACAACTACTTCTGAGGCCAAATCTAAACGAAAACATGTTGTATATTTTCTAGATTTACGAAACCTTAGTGCTCATCTCCTTCCCCTGTCAGCAGCTCCTTCATCAACCCTTCATCTTCAGATTCAGCATGACATCCTCACATTCGGTACTTTTAATAACAACCATTACTGCAAATGAGAACTCTATCACATGCAATTTCCAAGGCTGCGGTTGTTGCACTATTGACAGAGGCACAAGAGGCCTGCTACACAGATATATTATTCTAAATTAATGTTTTGGAGTGAAAATTACAGGAAAGTGAGAATGAATGGAGCCCTTCAACAGAAGTGTCAGGTAAAGCAGCATCACCCAGTCGCAGGAGGAAAAGCAGTGGTCAATATTAATAATGAGCAACTGCAACATTTTCAGACGCTACTGTTAATTACTGTGGCATTTAAACTAGGGATGAATCAAGTTGACCACGTTTCTGTGTCCAATATATTATTGAAATCACAATCTATAAAGAAACGATCTTGTGAGAATACAGGCCTACAGTCCTGTTACTCTGTCAAACCTCAAGATCCCTGCGTTTACACTTTCTTGGTTTCATGTTATAATGAAGGCTTAGGACATTTAAAGGTGCATTATGTAATAAATCTAAAACAACTGGCCATAAAATCCTCCTAATATGTCACAGAGACTCAGGAATAATTATCATATAACAAACTGAACTCACCAACAACAAGAGCACAGCCAAAATATTTGCATTCAAAAAAAATATTTTGCAGACTGCAAATCATGTTTATGTTTTGAAATCATGTTTTGGCATGTGGCGCCACCTACCGCCGTCTACCAATTATTGCAGTCAGTAGAGTCTCAGCTGCCGAGCAACCACGGGTTGCCAGTTACGTCAGAAAACGAAACCTAAAAGACCTCGGTATTTTGAATTTAAATGTAGTAACCGTTTTTGGCCACATTCTTACATATGGCACCTTTAAGTCACATTTAAATCAAAAGCGTGAGTAGCCCCAGAGTGATCACTAAGGCAATCCTTGAACATGTATTACACAACATGAACATGGCATATATTTCATAGCAACCACAACTATGCCACAAATCAATAAGGTTGTACTGGAGAGCAAACGGTACAGTGTTCAGTGTGAGGTTGTATTGAGTATCAATTACTTTTTTCAAAAGCAACTTAACACGTTTTCACACTGTTTAGACAATATATAGAAGCTCATAGAGTAGATTTTATATATATATAAGATCTATATAGATCATATAAATATAGAATGTGGATGTAGTCTTCTGGTTTGCTGGTTGAAGTTGATCAGAGGTATACTGAATAGCCACCAGGGGGCGACCGCACAAAAAAGCTCAATTTCAATGGAAGTCTATGGGAAAATGAGCCTACTACTTACTTGATTTACAACACAGATAAACATTCTCCTGTTTAGTTAACTGTCTTGTTAGCTAGTTTCAGGTCTTCTCTGATAGCAAATGATGTAAATTATGTTCGAGGAAACATATGGACACATATATAAGTGGACACCAATATGACTGATGGCTGGGATCATCCAAAAGGAGTCTGACATCTGTGAATTTCCCGTTTCAAAAAGAGTCGAATGAGTGACAACATGACTGGGTAGTATTTTCAATTTCTAACAATATATCCTAAATGTTACACACCGTTATGGTTGTTGCCATCTTTAATGTACATGGTTATATCATAACAAAAACGTTATATGCTGTTCTTCTGTGAAGGAAAACAAACAGACTTAAATGTAATATACTGTGTGTATGTATATTAGATTTCCATATATGAAATCCATATATGACCTATTGTGTTCTACATATACAAACATGCAAATTTGGGATATATACTGTATATATATAAATCAAATTTCCATATGTTGATGTTGGCAACCCACTGTGTTTAAAAAAAGATGTATAAAATAAATAATCCTTCATTAGATAACAGCAGTTTAATACAGACAAATGAAGAGATAGTCAGTCATACGTCATAGGACTCCACCTAAATGGAAGCTCATCTAAAGAAGTGCTTTATCCTGATATATTCTTGAATAGATTGCATGCAAAACAAAACTGCAATATTTTTGTTATGTTATTGTGAAAGGATATTATGAGTATTATTTCCTCAGAGCCGGTAAAAACTACATTTGTGGAATTTACTTCACTGACGATGAATGTGTATGAGTGTGTGTGTGTGGGGGGGGGGGGTGTGTGTGTGTGTGTGTGTGTGTAAATATAGATATTCTCAGTTAAACTGTATTTTTTAACCATCATTGTTTGCCTTAAAATGGCTCATAGAATGATTATTTTAAATGATTTTTTTTTTTTTGCTTTAAACTTTGTTTTAAACTCTCAAAATAACTCTCAAACACAGTGAAATCATGCTTACTTACATTTTATTTAGAAAATATCTTCAGAAGAATTTATAGCAACATTACATTTTTTTTTTTTTGGTGCCATAATATTAAATAACCATTGTTTGGAACAAAATAGCTCGCAAACACTCTAAAATCACTTACATCTTATATTGAAAATATTGTCAGAGGTTGATTTACAATAGTATACTGTAATCTAAACAGTATGTTTTTCCTATAATTGTTCCAAAAACCGTTGCTTTAAACTTAAAATATACCTTAAACAATCTAAAAATCACCTTTACTTAAGTTGTATTCAAAAACATGTCATTGTTGGTGTGTGTGTGTGTGTGTGTGTGTGTGTGTGTGTGTGTGTGTGTGTGTGTGTGTGTGTGTGCGTGCGTGCGTGCGTGCGTGCGTGCGTGCGTGCGTGTGTGCGTGCGTGCGTGCGTGTGTGTGTGATTATAGGAGCTAAAGTTCACTTATGTTTCAGCACTTGTTTCAGTCTTTAAAACTGTTTTAAGTCTCAGGAACAAGAGATTTGAGGAATGTAAACATAAAACAGAGGAAAGAGCTGATTTTTTTTGTTATTGTCGCCGTTGCAATGAGAGCCGAAAAGTGAAAGATTTAAACAGAGAGTTTAACTCACTGCTCCTGAAAGAACTCCAGTCTATTTGAGTTTACAGAACTCTGCTGTGTCTCCAGGTGATGAATAATAAAACCCGACTCCAGCATAGAGAGGCTGAGTGAACGTGATGTGGACTCTGTGGATCAGAGTCATGGTGTCAGAGACGCTGTAGAAGGACAGAAGACCTGCTCTGTGGTCCAGGAAAACTCCCACTCTGGAGACTTTAACATGTGAGACTTTAGTCCAGATGTTGTTGTGACGATAACGACAGCCGTATTGGAAACAATACAAAGCCCAAGATTTGTCATTGAATCCAAAAACACATTCATTTGCTCTCCCTGATCTGCTGATGTTCTTGTACGTCACAGCTACATGAACTCCTGCTCCTGTCCTCTCCACCTCCCAATAACAACATCCACTCAGACTCTCTTTACTCAGGACCTCTGGCCAATCAATGAATCTGTCTGTGTGATCAGGATAAGACTGATCTTTCTTCATCTTTGTCACTTTTCTGTTTCCCTCAGATAAAAACAGACGTTTGTTTACTGTGTTTGGATCCAGTTTGATTTCCTGTGAATATATGAAGAATTCAGCTCTGGTCTTTGGTTCTGGTTCTACTTCATCCACAGCCAGTGAGATGTTTGACCACATCTCGGTCAGGACGTCTTGCAGTTGACCTCTGAGCTTTGCCACAGCCGCCGTCAAGTCCTCAAAGTGTCTCAGAGGACAGACGTTGATGGTGGACGAGTGTGTAGATGGACTGAGTGCTGACAGTGAGCGGTAGTTGAGGAGAAACTGACTGTGGTCTTGTGTGAGTGAGAGCTGCTTCAGTTCAGCTTCTCTCTTCTTCAGCTCAGTCTTCTCCTGCTGAAGCTGCTTCTCAGTGTCTCTGACTCGACTCACTTCAGTTTGCTGCTTGGATCTGATCTGCTGCTTCACCTCAGAGCTCAGCTCAGTGAAGATCTTGTCTGTGTCGTCCACAGCTTTATCAGCAGAGACAGTGAGAGCCTCCTCCTGCTGTTGAAGCACCTTCATGTCTCTGTCTATCTCCTGGAGTCTATGCTGGACTTCTTCTTGACTCAGATCTAACCGTTTCTGCTTCTGCATCCTCTCTGCTGCAGCTGAGACTGTGTCGTGGTCTTTATGTTGCTCCACAGAGCAGAGATAACAGATACACTGCTGATCAGTGCGGCAGAATATGTCCATCATCTTACCGTGACGAGAGCAGATGTTCTCCTGGAGGTTCTTGAAGGGCTCCACCAGCTTGTGCGTCTTAAATGCAGGTGATTGATGATGAGGCTGGAGATGTTCCTCACAGTAAGAGGCCAAACAAACCAAACACAACTTGAGAGCTTTCAGTTTCCTGCCAGTGCAGACATCACAGGCCACATCTTCAGCTCCAGCATAGCAGTGATCAGCAGGAGCAGCGTGGAGTCCAGTCTTCTTCAGCTCCTCCACTAAATCTGCTAACATGATGTTTTTTAACAGTTCAGGCCTCGGTGTGAAACTCTTTCTACACTGAGGGCAGCTGTAGCTCCTCTTCTCATCCTCTGAGTCCCAGTGGTCTTTAATACAGTTCATACAGAAGCTGTGTCCACAGGTGAGAGCCACCGGATCCTTTAGAAGATCCAGACAGATGGAACAAGAGAAGCTTTCTCTGTGCAGCTGAACTCCTGCCATTTCACCGCTGTCTGAGTTTCTCTTCCTCACAACTGGAACAGGTTTGAGCTCTGATCTCAACAACATGTGACGCAGCAGTGGGCGGAGCCTGGAGGCTCTGGCTCTTCTCCACCTGTTGGCCCCTCCTTCTCCCATTATCAAACTGCAGGTGTGAAGGGGAGGGAACCAAGAAGTTAGCAGGCGGAGCCACGGCCACTCTGACATGGAGTGACCACTGTTCTTAGTGACACTCCCTGTGTGTGTGTGTGTGTGTGTGTGTGTGTGTGTGTGTGTGTGTGTGTGTGTGTGTGTGTGTGTGTGTGTGTGTGTGTGTGTGTGTGTGTGTGTGTGTGTGTGTGTGTGTGTGTGTGTGTGTGTGTGTGCGTGTGTGTAGACTCATTAGTTGTGTACACAAGGAACATTTGGATGAATGACCCTTCAATACCTCCAGAGGAAATTTCTTTCACATTCACTTCGTACAGAACATAATGCTTGTATTAAGATACCGTAATGGTGCACTGACAGAAACCAGACTTAGTTGAAGAAAAAATACTAAACCCATTAAGGTCATTAAAAACAATTCTTTTGAAGAAATTATAACCTAAAAAATGCTATTTGCCAAGTTAATCACATTGTCCATGTGTTGGACAAACTATGTTCTATGCTAGCAAAACAAACATTTCTAGGTGTGTTTTGGAAATGAAAACAAATGATGTGCCTCACTGGTATAACTTATTACGACGGCGTATTAGGGCCAAGTATGAAAAAAAAAAAATACGGACCAGGGGGAGGTGGGTAATATTTTGAGAAAAAAGTAGCAGATATATGACAGAGATTAAAATTGGCAAATCTGCGAGAAAATAAAGTTGCATATTTATGTATTTTATTTTATACTATATTATATTTTTACATTTTCAAATAAATAATAAAGTGTTAAGATCTGCTAACCAAATGTCCTATGTTCTCTGGCTTTTGACTCAAAGTTGTGAAATGTATCATTTCCACCCTGTGTTTGGAAGTTGGAATTTTAACTTCCAAACACAACATTAGATTAGTACAACATTTAGAGGAGGGTCCTTGAGCCAATATTTTGGGGGACCAAACGAAATCTACCTTAGTGCAGATGAACATGCAGCAACAGCGCTCCTTGGCACCATTTTGGACTTTTAGGAATTTTAATCAGGTTTTGGACGGCCGCATGCATCCAAAATATGTCTCACAATCCACATATAGCATGTAACATTCTTGCAATGTCAGATGTCTTCTAAGAATATTACGTAAAAAAACTGCCCAACTCCAGTTGTATTTTTAAGAAAATGATGATTGATGGCATGTCATCCAACTGTGGACACTACATAGATGAATGGTGACTGCAGTATGCAAAAACATTCAGATCAGACAGAGCCGGGCATTCTTCAAATGTTTGCAAAGAGAGAAAGTAAATTAGTTTAAGTCGTCAACTGTGAAACCTAAAATTGTGTGGGACATAAAAATTCCTTATTTTGATTGCAGCTACTCTCTGAGTTCTCTGAATAATTATAATAATAATAATTTAAAAAAAATCCCCATTATGTAATTTCAATAAATAGCACATAGCACAGACATTGTGCACATGTACGGGGATTTTTCCTGAAAATAAATAGCAAAATAAACACACATGGGTATTCACATCGGTGGGATTATGACTGTTAAATTATTAAATTATAATCAAACAAGCTTATGACTGAGCCTGTGATCCACTCTAGGGCTGAACGATTAATCACATTTTTGCCAAAATTGCAATACGGCCTACTGCAATTTTAAAATGGCAAGAGGCACAATATTTATTGAAGCGAAAAATACCCTTTTTCAATAGTGTCCTGACCGACACGTCATATTCTACAGACTGAAGAAAACAACTTTGTTTGGCACAGATCTGCACAAATCAAAATCATGGAAAAAGTTTTTCAATGAAATTATTAAACAAATGTGTAAACATGGACATTCCCTCTAATATCGGGAATCATATTGCAATGGCAATTTCCCCACAATTGGAGATTACAACACATAAGGATCACTAATTAGCATCAAATAACTTTTTATAAGAAGCTAGTTATTTAGAATGATTGTAAAAATCTGTATATATCATCAACATGTTTAAATAAATCTGTTTTGATCAGTGATCAGCTAACTTTCTTTGAGTGCACTTTAAGTGTTACAGTCAACACAGACTAGTGTGTGGAAAAAGCAATGCAATAGTTGTATCTAATCAGGAAATGTGCTTTAGAGACAGAAGCCTTGCAGACAGCGTTCAACGTTCAATAATATTCAAAGTGTGCACATTTAATGGCCCAGAATTATTATAAATATGGAATTGTTTAGAGAGAGCAGAAGCAGCTGGGATGTTTGTATAAAACACAGGTGAAACGGTTCATATATCCATGTATCAAATGCAATAGCAACTTTAAATTCCATTCACACTGAAACATCACTGTCACTGTTTATTGTATTTAATTCTACACATTTAATAGTGTGGGCTTTTATCTTAATCTGTGAAGTTTCCAATCAAGCAATAATGATATATTTTTTATTTTGGCTTCACTTTTTCTTGTGCCATTTACTGTAAACATTATTGCAGGTTATATTAGTGTTCTGCACTTCAGAACTTTGACTTTTAATGTGTAGGACGTAATAATCACCACCTGATGGCGCTACAGGACCATAACTTCAATCTGTGTTGATTTTTTTTTTTTTTCTCTCTCTCTCTCTCTCTCTCTCTCTCTCTCTCTCTCTCTCTCTCTCTCTCTCTCTCTCTCTCTCTCTCTCTCTCTCTCTCTCTCTCTCTCTCTCTCTCTCTCTCTCTCTCTCTCTCTCTCTCTCTCTCTCTCTCTCTCTCTCTCTCTCTCTCTCTCTCTCTCTCTCTCTCTCTCTCTCTCTCTCTCTCTCTCCTTACTTTTTTTATGCCCAAGCATGAACCTAAACACAATAGTGGCAACTGTTGGAGCAGGAACACAAATCTGGCGGCACTCAACGACAACAAAAGCTGCTAATCATCCAACTTCCCCACACTCTCGGAGATCAATGGGCGTTAAAAGCTCAATCCGCAGACTAATTCACCTCTTTAGAGGCGGGCATTATGGATTACATGGAAGTCTGTGAGCAGATATGGGGCTAACAAGATTATCCTCAACAACTCTTTTAATGTTTAGTTTCGTCACATTAGGAGTTTCTGAAACTGAAAAATCCTTGAGGATGATCAAATACAGACACGTTTTTTTAGTCATATTGGCAAAACACCAGGTGATAAACCCTGGTTGTTTATGTGATTATATAATCATTGTATAATCCACTCTTGCTTGATAAAACATCGTTGTTGCTGTTGTTGTTTTTTATGTTTTTCCGATTAAATAAAACAGGCTGCATTCCAAAAAGAATGTGTCATTCTTTAAGATGGAAATCTAGGTGACATTTCCCCCTGGGAAGGTTTTTTTTTTTAAAGCAGGGTTGTCATTTATCAATGGTCCTTACGCCTTTACAGCCATCGTGGGCCCTTCACCAAAATGTAGACCGACGTCACCGCTTCCGCCCTTCACCCTCCTCCTCCTCCTCCTCCTCCCTCCCCCGGCGTCGTTGGAGCTACTCGCCAGCCTGCAATCCAACATGGAGTAGAGAGAGATGGGGCTCTAGCGGGGCCACCCCTCGGTAACAACAGCGACGACGCGCTTTTTACGCACAACTGGAACCGGAGTCGTCGGCGAAAACATGCGCTTGTAGGAGTTTAGAAGAGGAGTGTGTAGCTTTGTGTGTCCGTGCGTGTTTGTGGAGGGAGGGAAGGAAGGAAGGAAGGAGGGAGGGGGGGCGCGAAGAGAAGAGCTGGATTCGGCGATTAAATTGTCTTGTGTTGGCTTCGTTACCCACTGAAGGGCCGATGGGCTCCTAAAGTTGGAGAGGGAAATTAGGGGGACATTCGCGATCCAAGAGGAACGGCGTGTGGCTCCGGAGGGAGGAAGAAGTGCGGGGAAGAAGGCAGACGGAGGCGCAGAGGCTTTCGAAGGCGAGCCACGGAGCCGACACTCGCACAAAGGCGCAGAGGGGGGATTTATGCGGAATTGGAGACAGAAACGGAGGAGTCGCGGTGAAAGAATGACGAGCGAGAAGTATGCAACCGCCGTGGTACATTACCTGAGGTGAAACGAGAAAATGATAGAAGAAACACACCCAAACGAGTAAGTAGTCTGCCACAAAGATCTCTCCAAACCTCTTTCTTTCTCTCTCTGTCTCTCTTTTCCTCGCTTCCCCTTGTGTCTACAAGTTGCAGATGATTCGGGTAACTTGGTGGAACACGAAGCCTTTAATGCCTTCGTAATTATTAATTATTTTTTTTACAAAATAATTTTTTTTTAAATAATGTGTGTGATTCCGTAGATGGTTCTTGGTGTTTAAACGCTGCTGGGAGGCATTGCATTATTTGACAGTGCTGTAGAGAAGAGGGTTTTTCTTATGGCCCCCACCTTTGGTGTAGAGCAGTCTTGTGAAGGCGAGAGAGAATGAAGAGGAGGAGGAGGGGAATAAGCGTGGGTGGATCGGAAACATTTTCTGAAAGGATCTGAAGCAGCAGGAGCAGCACAAGGCCTTGGTCTCAGTTCAACTAGCAAAATAAAACACGCCCCGAAGTTACACCTTTTCTAAACACACAAACAGCCAGCGACTCCTCGCACCTCTTGTTTGTAAAATAGGGAAAAGGCAGAAAAGAAAAACCCGTTTACGAAGGCAATTTGGCCTCGTTGTTTGGCCACATCTGTGTGTGTTTGCTTCCAACCGAAGGGGGGGGGGAGTCTCACAGGATATGAGATATCCGATATGCCTCATCCGCCATCTCTTTCTCAATCGCTCTCATTTGCATAGCCTGCCGCGCTCCATTCATAAAAAATACCACTTGCAGACGACGGCTTGTCATGTGAAAAAAAGAATACGCGTTTGTATCAGTTTGAATCCTCGCCTGTGAACTGTCCGCCACACATAGACGTGTATATATATATATATACAGAGAAAGGCCCACGGACATGTTCATACGCTACAGACGGGCCTACTTTACACGACAGTACTCGAAGCGTAAAATTAGCTTTTTATACAGAGGGAACTATATATATTAATGCCTGTCACATTTAGTGCATGTGTCATGGCGCTTATAGTAAAAAAAAACCGTCAGCGCGTTAAATACACACATATTATAACAGTTATTCAATGTAGATAACACAGGCGAGCCTTTACCACAACAGGCATGTGAGTAGCCTACTATTTAAATGACTGCTCCCCCAGTTTGTCCCCCCTCAGTCTGCCTCCATTACAGCACCGACCACTCCAGTGTCTGTGGCTCAGACTGAGCTCAGTGTCAGGAATGTGGCGGTGGAAGGGCGAAGGGCACCGGAGGGGGATGTTTGTGCTGCGGTGGCGTGACGCCGGCTCATTCATAAAAGCCCTCTAACCTTCAGCGCGTCCCCATTCATGCCTGCACTGCACTGTACTGAAGTGACCGGACTCTGCTGGTGTTCACTCAGTCCAGCATGTGTCAGCCTGCTCTGCTGCTCCTGCTTCTGCTGTTATGTCCTGTTTAGACACTCGGAGAGACGGGGGAAATAACAAATACATGTTGGAAAGTGAATGTTAGAACTGTCCTAGATTCTGCTTTGGTGCCTCCTTTTATTATATATCATTTCTTTTAGGGTTAACCACACTACAGTAAAGAATTGTGCATTATTCAGTTCGTAAATGTTGAGTAAAACTAAGCGTTGCCGTTGATTTTTTTTTAATTGTGTGTTTGTATCCTGCACTCCCACCCAAATATTAAGACAAACGTGTCAATAGCAGTGCTATAGCTGACTTAATTCTCAGGCGTATGCAACCTTTTCTGGTAAACCCAGACACATTATTAACATTATCTGTTGATTATCTAACCAGCGAAGCATCGTCACCATTTAAAGTGTGTATGTGTCTATGCTTAAATTGAAGACAAACATTTACCTACACTTTATTCTTGTTTGCATTCACTCGCACAAGTATGAATGTTTAGTATGGGAAATTACAAAAAGGCAACCGTTAAAATTGGGCTGGGAAAGGGTGACTGACGAGATACAGAAATACAGAAGTAGGAATACAAACATCTAATAATAAATTATAAGGTGAATCAATGTAAGAGTGTGTACAGCAGCTGCAGAATGAAGAGGGGTAAGGACTAAGATATAATGGAGAATATGAATTAGGAATCAGAATGATATATAAGGAAATACTCCACTGTTTAATATAAAGTGGCACACAGTGTGGTCTGCTGCTGCTGAAGCCCTTCTGACTGTCTTCTGCATATCTTGGTTGTAACAAGTGGTTATTTGAGTTACTGTTGAGTTTCTATCATCTTGAACCAATCGGGTCATTCTTCTGACCTCTGGTATCAACGCAGTATTGTAGCTCAGTTTTTCAGCCCATTCCATGTGAACCGTATACATTGTTGTTGTGCCCATCTGTTACCATCAACTATGCCATATTCAACGTCCCTTAAATCACCTTCCACCACTCTGATGCTCATTTTTTATCTTAAGCAGGTCATCTTGACCATGTCTAAACACATTGACTCATGGCTGATTGGATATTTGAACATGTGTACTTGGTAAAGTGGCCATGGAGTGTATAATTATATACTCCACAATCATACAGAGAAAAAAACTACTCAGGTGTGCTGTTGTGTGCAATGACTTAAAGGGTGCAGGGATTTAGATTTAGAGTTAAAAACACGGTCCAGACTAGTGTTCTCTGTCAGATGGAGCTGATGAACAGTATTGTATTTCAGTTGGCAGGAAAGGTTTAATGGTTCTTGTGAAAAGGTGTCTCCAGTGTCTTGTGGAGACTTGGTCCAAGTGATCCACAGTAGATAACAGTGTCCTCCTCTCTCCACCATGGCTCCAAAAGTCTCCGGCTTGTTTGTGTGGTCTTGTTGTTGTGAGTCACATTTACTGTTTTTTCTATATTAACAGTGGTTTGAAGCCTCAATTACAACACTAATGTTAAAAAGTTTCCAATGGTGATGGCGAGTGGGTCTTTTCCTGCTCAGTGAATACACATCTGGCCACACCCAGGCTTAAAGCCACATGCAGGCCTCGTAATAATGATTAGAGACTGGATATTAGTCTGTTTACTGGTTTAAAATCAGACAATGGGTATAAAGAGTTAAGATGTAATGACTATGTATACACAGACACTCGATTAAGACTTTAGTCTGAATCCGACACTTCATTTTTAAGGAGCATTTTTTTGATTACCTCAACCGGAATAAGGTCATACTCAAAATAAGCACTAATCAGATTAAGATGCTGATGAGTTTTGCATTTTGCAGACATGCAATCAGTTTATGATGACTGTTGGAATTTTATGAGCAATGGACTTAAAGGAAACTGGAACATTAGACCTGTGACGTGAATAGGTATTCAGATCCGATCATAAAAACACATTAAGAGGAAGTCTGAGGTGCAAATTCTTTAGCATGTGTGAATGCAATCCATCCTCACTTTTCCAGTGTCCATACATACAGTGATTGATTTCTAGCAACCATTCTGATATAATCGCCACATGATTTCTTTTTCTACACAACAGTGCAAGCAGTGCTTTCATTCACTCCAGTTCCCCTGAATATTCTATGAATGCTTCATATAAACAGCATAATCTAATCAGATTATTGGTGTCAATGTAGACATGGCTTGATTACTGATAAATATGTTTTTTTTTAGATTATCTCAGTGTTGGAATCCGTAAGTAAGATTAGAAACAAAAAAAACATATTCACTGTTGGGGTAAAAAAGCTGAAAAATAAACACAGGAAATTCAACTAGATGCATCAACATGTTGCAAGAACAAATCTTGTTTTTAGAAAGCGCTTGAATTCCTCAAGGAAAGTCCTTCAATGGGCCCTTTGACCTGCAAATTGAATTTTCATAAATGCTAATGCTAATATCTACCTAATCAGTGCTAATTCTAATCTCATAACTCTTTAGACGGAATATGTTTCTCCCCTTAATTCTTACTGGATGTCTTGAGACCACGGTTATTGTATTCATGTCTATATATTCTGTGAAATATAATATTTAAAGCTTACAGCCTTGTTTTGAAAAACAAAAAACACCACCAGTGTTTTGTTTGAAAAAGTCAGCTTGGGTCAATTATTCACTTTGCTTTTCACATTCATTTCCAGCTATATCATTCTCCAAACATGAGACACTGTCTGTAAAATATTAATAGTCACCTCTTGGTTCTGTTCAGCTTCATACAAAAGCATGTACTGTTTCATTAGTGACAGGAAATAATCAATGTGCAGTTATTTGCTGGCTTGTGTGTTGTGGTTTTCTTATCAGTAATAAAAGCCAGCTATAGGACACAGGCAGGAAATAAACGGCACTCCTTTATCTTTTTTTTGTCATGTTAAAAGGTGAAGTAGTTTCCCTCTGATTATGGAGCTGGTGTCCAGGCAAGCCAGTATGAATTATGGGCAGGAAGTCAAAAGTTTCCAAATTGGGCCCCCTCATCCATGGCCACTGCAGCAGCATCACCACCAACCACCCGAACATGCCACAGCTCTGGTTATTCACCTTTTCCACATTCAGCTTCATTTTTTTTGTAGGGGGGCTGTTGACATTTGGCTTCTTTGTTCTGTCTCAGTGTCAGCTTTTCTTTTTCAGAGGCCCCCTGTTATTTCTTGACTTAGCAAGTCAGTTCTTGGCACATGTGTGTTCTGCACATCTGGCTGTCCCGAGTGTTTGACCGCACCGTTTTCACAAACATAATGGCAGGTGGGGTATCAGATGGCTCTGTAGATGAAGCTGAAATGTGCTTTGGACACGTTTGTACGTTAACACGCATAACATGTATTCTCAATCGGAACTTTAACATGACATTTGAACAACAAAAAAAAAAATTATTGTGTTAGACTGACTCAAACCGGACTTAAAATACATGTGAACATCTGAACCTGACTGAAACTGAACTAAATCGAACTTCTCGAACTTGGACCAACACCCTGAGATAATGCAAATAAGAGCTGAACAACTACTACATAAACAAGATTTACTGGACTCAAACTTGCTTAGGTGATATGAAAATGTTCCACAGTCCCCGCCCCAGAAATAATTCAAGTAACGAAAAACAGCACGGCAAAATCTTGACCAAATTTATGCTCCGTCAGGTTAAAGAATTGAATATTATGGAGTTAATACATTGTAGAAAGACATGGAATGGTGTTCAACATGCTGACAGCTAGCCGCCAGCTAAAGTTGCTCTTTGTCTGTGAAATAATAAACAGGAAACGCCTGGTATTGACTACCTGAAAGTGGGTATATCGCAACCTAGCAGAGTGGGGGAGAACACATAAAAGTAATAAAAATGTGTTTACTATTTAAGTAATAGTGGGGTGGAGTCATCATTGTATCCTTTGACCCTGCTATGATGACAGTGCTGCTTGTGTTGCAGGTTAGATATATAATGACCCGTCTTACTTTTCGAGAGGTTAACCGCATGTCTTCAATTTCCCCCTTGAGATTGAGTGACATCCACAAATTTGAATGCCTGCCTCAACCGCTCAATAGCACAGTCAGACTCGATGTGTCATTTTGCTTTGCTTTCAGCAGGCAGTGTACAAAGTGTGTCTGTGAGGCTCTTTTGCTTAGCACGTTCTAAACTTAACTTTAATGCAGCCACCATGTCCAGTCAGGAGGATGTGACTCTTTGCCCTGTCCTTCCGAGGACGTTTATTACCCTCTACAGAAGTGAAAGATCTCACACTCACACAAACTGTGCCGAGTCAAAACACCAGCAGAGGATGTATTGATCCGGTGAGTGGTTGGTGCTGCAGGGTCAGCATGTACACTGTCAGTATTGGACAGGAGATGCCCAGTGACATTCAGCTAAGGTCAACGTAGCAACGAAATATAATCCATCCCTGAACAAAAAGCACTCATCAACTGGCGCACACACAGCAGTGAGGAGTCAGCCGGTCTGCACGTTCCCCCAGCAGGATTGTTCTGTTCCTCACACACATTTCTTTTTTTTAAATGTTAGCAGCATTTGATAGTGAGACCATAATAAACCTGACAGGTGTGGAATTTCGGGACAGTGGTAACGCTCATTGTCAAAACGATGCATAATTGGCAGAATAACTTGTAATGAATGAACAACAGAGCTGTTGTCTCGGCGAGTGCATCATCACCATTGTTTGTACAGAAAACATGTCGCTTTCTACCACAGCGTTGCATTTAGCTGTGCATTTTTTTTAAAAGGAATAATCCTACTTTAGATTCCTCAAATAGGCATATGTTGAATGTAATGTCCCCCCCCCTTTTTTTTTTGCACCACGTCTCTCAACTGACCTTGTCTCTTTCTAATTGATTTCCTACATTGCACACGCTATAACAGCAAGCCAGAGGACCTAGTTGTGTGTCATGCATCTCTGTATGATTGAGCAGATGTGTGAAAAAGCTGATTGTAAACAGGATTTTTATTGATTGTGATGCAGGACTGATTTCAATTTCCTGTTGCTGGCAGTTTATCTACGGCCGTACTCCATTTGTAACAGGCAAACTTGTGTTTTGTTGTGACTTACATTTGTAACTTACTCTCTTTCAATTGACTTAAGCAAAAAAAGTTAGAGAGCTGTAAATAAACAGTATATTTACATTGCCATGGTAATAGTGATGGTCTATTGTTGTACTGAAACATGTATAATTGTGCATTGTTTGAAGCAATGCATATTTCAGATCATTCCATTTTGATGGTTCTATATTTTTTAAATTGTATGCTATGTCAAAATAAATAATAGAAAATAATTCACAGTTTTGGGTCCCCTTCTTTGCAAGTTCATATGTTGTCATATGACGGTGTTCCGATCTTGTTTTAAATGTATAGCATGGTAAATATTTGACTGAAGCCTTTGCACTTTCTCACTGTATTAATCCCCACACTATACACACAAACACACAGACACACACATCATGTGGAACTGATCGTTGTTCACAGCGTTTCCTGTGTTTTACGGAGCAGCTCATCACTGGTTGCTATCCGGAGCCTTAATATAATGGCCTTGGCTGTTTATATCTAGAGACCAAACAATGGACCCAGATTGTTTGCCTGTTTTTTTTTCTTTTTAAACTAATCTCTGCTCATCAGCTGACTGGATGACTAAGAGAATAATAGCTTGAGTTTTCATTCACTTCACTCAGTGTGTTTTTCCCTCATCACACCAAACCACTGGGGTGTTTTTGTTTGTTTAAGCTCATCAGTACATGAACCCGGTGAACTTATACTTTCAATAGTTTAGTCTTATGCACAGTTTGGCATTTTTGCAGAGAGAGACATCATTGTGTTTATGTAGTTCATTTTTATCTTGCACAAATTACATTTTCTAACAAAGATTTACACTTTTATCTTAGTTTTAAATCAACAGACAACAAAGCCAGACCTCAGGCTATCAAACAACATCAGGAAGCATCACAGCCCCAGTAGTTGTAATTTTAAATAATGTACATGTATCTTTAAACAAAGGGAGTGAACAGGCTTCCTAGTGTTAAGTTGTGCAAAACTTTCTTTTAGGTTTGGTGCCCTGAAGCCAGGCTACAGGCTGCACAATTACAAGGTTTGCCATTGACATTCAACAGTTTATGTAAAACCGGACTTTTAAAATACATGGTGACAAGTTAGTCCAACTGGACTTGGAGTCAGAGTAAAACACCCTAATAATGTGATTGGCAGTTGAGCTACTACTGCATGTGGGCCTTCAATCAGACCACAGTTGGAAAATTCAGACTGGTAAATTTTTTTAGACTGATGTGGAGACTCTTTTCTGAAGTAGAATACATAATAAGAGTATACAAGGCATTAGAGGGGGTTGACCTGGGTTGGCTTTTCACTCACCTAGAGGGGGTTTGGAACCAATCAGCTTTCTTAGTTCTGTTTCCACATCAGTAGAAATGGAGGGGTTCCAGGATCACCTTAAAAATAGCGATTGATATCAAGTTGAGGGTACAACATATTTTGACTCCAAACATTTGCTCTGGGTGTTTTGTTTCCCATCCATTTCAAAATAATAACCTACAGTGGCACTGCTTTCCTCCCAAAAGATAAATAATCTTGTATAGTTGCCATTATTGTAATGAAATAATATATAAAGTGGAGAGTTTTGTCACTGTTAACTGTCTGTATTTTGATCCCTCAGATTTCACATGTGTATTGAGGTTTCTCAATGTGTTCATAGAGTTGTGCATTTGCAAATATGTAAATCTGTACACTAAACGAATGGCTGAAATATGTAAGAATGATTCAAGTCATATATCCTTTAATTAGTAGATGTAGTACATGGTGTACACACAGTGTACATTTAAGGATCCAAGGGTTACTGTTGTGGACAAAATGCATGCAATTGCATTGATTTTTTTGTACTTGTGTGATACACATGTTCTATACAATATGGAAATTATTCTACCTCCAGCGCCAATGATATCTGCCATTTTAGTGAAAGCATGTGAAATGAGACACTGGTAATAGAGCCATCGGTTGCAACTCAAGTCCAAATAGCCTGCCGCCACACCAATCTCCAGCGCCTACACAGTGATATGGTGACAGGTCTAGGTTTTCAAATCCATACAAATGTGTAATCCTTAAAAAAAATCATGACAAGATGTCAAACTGAGCAAAAACCCTATCATGTGGAGTAGCTGTGGCCCACGCCTACTTATGAGAAACTGTCCCAGTGTGGGAAGTGTGGCTCTGTGCCGAGAAACACCACCAACATCATCGTGCATGCATCATCAATTCAAGCTATGACTTAACTAACCATTGTAGTGAAGCACATTCAGTCACTGCTTGATCACTATACACAGGTCAAATGCTACGTGTGTGCGAGGTGGATCCTGTGAAGGGATGTGGCTCTGTTGATCAGTCAGAGGTGTGGCCAGTCATTCCTTATCAGAGGAAGTAGAGCCGCCCTTATCACACACGGCTGGGCTGCTCTCATTGACCCTTTATCTGTCACACATGAGCTGGATTCCGGACCTGATAGCCAGCTGCTTCCCAGCCCCCTTTTACAGTTTTATTGCAATATTGTCACAGAGACATCTCACGTCAGGTATTTGCAAAATCCAGGGCCTAAAATACATATTTAAATGAGAGTTGTTTTACAGCTACAGTTTTGTGTTGTTTTTAATAATGAATGTATTGACAGTATCAATGTTGACATGGTTTACATCACAGAGGGAACTTAAGAGTTCACTGATGGTGCACCAATGTGGCTTGGCAGGGAATCTACAGGTGTGTGCTCCACCCACCATTCACTTCCTGATTATGATACACTCGTGTTTGCAAGGTGTGTGTGTGTGGACCAGGTACAGAAATAAAAGGTTACAAATTAATAGTGCAATGGAGGAATGTTTGTACCTTGTGTAAAGTCCATAAGGAGTCAGTTAAAATTCTACCGTACTTGTACTGAGACAGCGAAGAAGTTGGTGGTTGGTTTTTTTTTTTGCTATTGGCCGACCTTTAAGAAAGTCGCTATGTTTTAATGCACATGCCATTTTTGTTGGACACATGTCCTTGTACCAGTATACAAGCACAAGCCTGTGTTTCTGCTTCTTTGTATTAGACATTTTCTGGTTGACCTCTGACATAGCATGTTTTAAAATATTTAATTCTTTAAGCTGGTAGAACAAAAATTGGTCCTTCTTGTCAGTCCACATTATGTACCGGCCTGGATATAGCCATGTTTTTTCCCCTCACTGTTGTCTTCTGCTGTCCACACACTTCTTTTATTTTCAGGTCAAAGTGCAGGGGCGGGAACCGTGAAACATGCACAGAGCGCGTTTGAATACTTTAGGTCTGATTGTACATTTATGTGCAGTTGTACTTCAACTCCCTACTGCGTTAGCATTAGTCTGACTTTGAGAAGTTGGATTTAGTACAATTATAGTCAGGATAACATGTTTGCATGTGGTTTAATACATAATATAATAATAATGTCTTAATTGTGTACCATCCTATTCATGTTAAATGTTAATGTAAGTCTTGCTCACACTGTCTCTCGGAATATCTGGACATCAGACACGCCCTGCTCCTTCAACCTGTTTGTTGCTGATCAGGTCAGATTAAATTAGAAGAGGATGTGATGCATGAATTGTCTGCTCTTTCCATAGAAGTTAGGTGTTGATTTTCCCAATCTTTCTTCTTAGCTGAGTCATCTCTTTACATCCTCATCCCACCAAGCAGAGACTTTGAAGCGTGTTTGCAGTCAGTCATCCAGGTCATAGTCATCCTCAGTAGTTAGTCGAAGGCAACAGGACTTGTTTGGAGTTTGAGTCTCAAATATGCCACAGGTTTAAAGCTCATGATGGTTGCAATTCACTGGTTTTGGTCAGATTTGAAGAAACCACAATGTTTAGGGGAAAAGGTTTCAAATGTAATGATTGGTCTTGTGAATTATAAATAGAGTATAAACCACCTTTTCTCAAAGTAGTCGTCACAGTCCTTTTTCCAGCGTCGGTACCTCATGCAACATTCGTGTAGACGGAATTAGATTCACAGTTCCCAAACGTACTGTATGTGTGTGTGTGTGTCTGTGTGTATTTATGCCAGAATGTGTGGTCACTCCCAAGTGTATTAAAGTAGCACGTTGCTGCTGGCTGTGGCTGTCTGTGTGTTCCAGCCACAGATTACAGGGCCTGTCGGCAGACGAGACTCTAAACACGGGTCACAAGACGGCCCAAAATGTGACAAGTTCATCTCAGAGAGCTGATAGCCGGTATCGTGTATCTTAAAGCACATGTGCTTATATAGTACAGAATTTAGTGTTATTTCTGTATGTTGGCAGCCTGCATGTGCGGTTTTGTAAGTGAATGTGTCGTACACATGTTTTGGTCATGTTGAGCCACGGTGGTGCTTAAATACAAAACCTTTATTGATATTAATGCATTATTTGCATCAGAGTGCAACATCCTGGAGGGTTTATTGGCAGAAACGTACCACATATAAGTATGTTTTAAGTTTATAATTGCTTTAAATTAAAATTGTATTTTGTTCTCATAGCTTTAAGATAAGGGCCATGCTTTATGAAGGCCACCATCTTGCTTTGCGGCCCAAACGGACAAACCAGAGCATGGTTGTACTTTTTGAAGTGGAAGCTTACTACGCAAAACATCCTTTCTGGTATGCAAAGGCCACCGGAGTTCCCTTCCACTAAATGGAGAGGTGAGCAGTTTGCAGTCTCACCATTAGATGTCACTAATTCTTACACACTGGACCTTTAACCATTGAACTCTGGTTAAGTTTTGTCAAGTAATAATAATAATAATAAAAGTGCTACAAAACAATGAAAAGAAGTTATAAACAGACAAGAATAAAACAAGAAATAATTACAGATTAAAAAACGTTTTTTGTGTGTAAGTGTAACAGTGTTTTAGTGTCATGTTCACAATTTCCTGGTTGTAATAGTGATTAAGTTCAGACACCCTGTTAGTACAAAGCATTCCTTCAAACACACCAGGATGTCCTCTAAATCGCGTAGAACACGCCACGTCACAGGTCTCAGCCTTGTCTCGTACATTACGTTCAATATACTTATTTATTCTGATTATTATTATTATAATTATTGACAAGAGTTTCAGATACAAAATCATACAAAAATCAATCCCCATACCAAACCCTATTCAATAGACGCATTCAACCAAGAAAGTCTCCTTACCTAAGAGATCAGCAGCATCAAGACACCTTGAATCATCCATGACCTTTGTATAATCAGTCCACAATAGAATGGAAGACAAGAGGGGGAAAAAAGAGATAAAATTTTAAATAAAAATGTAAAATATGACAAAATGTGATTAAGGTAAATCTTAAAACTGTAGCAGGGGGACCTAAGCTCTCTCCCCTCTGTTTGGGCATTTCAGGCCTCAACCTTGAGAATTAGTTTTTAAGCCAATACCATGACCATAGTTAATGCTATGAGCCAGACGTGTGAGTCATGTGGTAAACACCAGCAACAAAAGACTATATCAATGTATATTAAATATATATTATAGTGAATATTAATCTAAATAAAATATTTATTTATGCAAGTATTTTTTTCATTTTAGTTGTTCAGTAGTCACATTTATAATCACAGAACCTCAATAATAAATAATTAAAGAATCACCAATCTATCCTCTTACTTAAAGCTAATTTGCCTCCAGAGAGCAACAATACATAATATAAATAGTTTGTTTCTATTTTAAATCTCTATTATTTCCTTTGTTGCCATTCAAGTTTCCCACATGACTAAGAAGAACCTGAATAGCTATTTAGCTCCTCTCATTATGGTTTGGCACAACAAATGAAATGATTATCCTTCGGTGAACTCCAGTCTGGCAACAACAGTTTTACTTTTCCACTCACTTTATTTAGGCCTCAATCAAATCCATAATGTTGGCGTTTATTCTAGTTAAATGACAATTAAACTTTATATTTTGACAAAGCTAGATTTATTTTATAAGCTGTCTTTAATATTCTAACAGACATTCTGACAAAAAAACATTTGTAAAATGATGATGTTGAAGAAGAGGATGTTATGTGTGCGTGTTTTTTTTTTTTACAACACAGCACAAATCTTGTGGGTTAACCTGTGGTTGCTTTTCTGTACGGGCTGTTTGTCTGCCGTCTGTCAGTCAGTCAGTCTGTCATTCAGTCAGTTTTTATGAATGTGTGTGGGTGGGAGCTGGTGAACCAGTTTTGCCACCTCTCTCACTCTCTTTTTTTTCCCTTTCCGTGTGTGTGTGTGTGTGTGTGAGTTTACATGAAATCCTTGCACTGTCTCTAAGCTAATTATATAACAACACCTCTCTCATTCACTCCCACTCTCCCTCCCTCTCTCTTTCAATGTTGCTCTTTCTCCTTTCAGTTGACACACACACACACACACACACACACACACACACAAATTGGATACATCCTGTTATTGTCAGGTCATTCACCATCGTGTCCCTGTGAGGACGACTGTTATCATGCTTGTGTTCTACCACCATTACAGTGTCTTTAAAGGGGACATATTATGCAAAATCAACTTTTTAATCATTTAAATCCTTATATTTGGGACTCTGGAGGTCCTATCAGTCGGCAAAGTGTGAAAAAAGATGACCCACTCATGTTTTTGTGGTCCTCCTCAGTCTAAGTACAGGAGATGAAACACGCAATGTTGACTTCCGTGCTCATTGGGACATCACAAGACGCTAAATTCCTGGAATTGTTGTTTCGCTTTGTCCGTAAAACACGGTATCCGAAAACCGGAAGTCCGCGAAAAGTTCTATTCTTGGCTCCACAGTGCAGCACAGAGTTCTACACAAACGTCCAGCCTCAGAGGATTTATCTGTCCAGTGGATACATGTTATTATATGACGGCAATGTGCCTGCTAGAGCCTGCAAATGATCACTTTTCCAAATGTTAACTGCTGTTAGCTCCCAGTAGCCTCTGTGGCTGATGTCATTTCCTGTCCCTTAAGTTTTGTTTTACTTATTTTTAAGGTGGACCTAAAGAGATACTACTAAACATAGCGCTCTGAACAGGGCTGTTTTGGCAGGGTGATTGAACTGCTGTGGTGCTTCATTCTTATGGTATTTTGACCAAAGCATGTCACAGACATGTTCAATTAGGACACCAGGGAACTAGGTTAACTTGGAGAAATAGGGTATAATATGTCCACTTTAACCCTAGAACACTATCGCTCAAATTCAAAACACCATCACTAACGCCAGGTGATTTTTACCCGAGATAATAAATACACCCAATAAAAAGTACTTGTCATCAAAATATATCAAAACATGACTATACATGACAAATTTGAGTAGTGTTCTTTGATTTTAAACTGTGTCATGTCTAACAAATGGAAGAAAAGCATCATGAGGGGAACATATAAAAATGCTCCAAAATGACTGGAAAATTAGGAATTTGGGAACAAAAAATTTCTAGAAAAAAAATAATGAAGATGAAAACTTTTCATCGGTTTTCATGAAAATCACATAAATGTATTTGCGAGGGTGAAAACCACCCGGCAATGGCGTTCTAGGGTTAAGACACTAAGGATTGAATTGGCTGCAGAGGGACTTTTTTTTGTCATTAGTTATTTTGAAATTCTGTGACATATTGTCATAAATAATATACTCGCGATGTCATGGTGGAATATTGTGGTATCATTTTGAGTTCATATCACCCACCCCGGACTGAGGTCATTTGAGTGTGAGGCCCCTGCTGTATATAAACTAAACAGTATCAGTATTATCTGTCTGACACAGCCCCAGTTCACTGTTGTATGCACACAAATGTGTATCAGGAATGACATTGGTATAAGATATAAGATATAGATAGTATACAAATTTTCATTATGATATATTGGTCAACATCAGTGGTCATCATGATCTCCAAGATCTCAAAAACATACAAACACAAATAGATATGTTTCTGTACAATCACTAGACCAAATCATCTGAGGTTGTAAACCATATAATGAGTGTCACTCATCTCTTCATAAGATTAGTTTAGTGAGTAGACAATTGACTAAACGTGTAGTTCACAAAACAGTTTTTTAATTAATTCCTCCAAGGCGATTTCCTCATTCTCTTCTCGGTTATGTTTTGCGCAACTGAGAAGAAAGCTGCATTTGTGTTACATTTCGTTGGTGTTTTGAGTGTCCTGTCCGGTGCAACACCTCCCACCTCAGCACAGCGAGCACCAGGCAGATTCGTGACTTGAGACGCCCTCAAACATTCTGCCAATGTGTGAATCCAGCTCTATAATAAACTGCTGTGGCATCAACAAACCTGGAGGCTCTCGCTCGACAAATCAACGGAAGTTTTATTTTCCATTTAGTTTGTGAGTGCTGGTTGTGTGGTTTTTATCTCTTAATGCCCTTCGGTTTCAACATACCATATTTGGACTTGCCAAGAAGTGACGACTCATATTGATTTTTATCTCATACACGTCACTTCTGTGTGTTTTTTGTGGTTTTACTGTGGAGGGAAGTGTTTGTTTCTCTGCAGTTGATGTATTGTACACATACACGAGAATCTAACCATGACTGGATTGTTTTGGTTCTAGTACTGATTCAGAAATTTGGCTGCTAATACTAGCGTTACGGTATTTGCATACAGTCAAAGTGGAAATGAATTTTGAACCAAACATGGTAGCTATAATTGTTGTGCTTTTAAGTATTGGTTGACACCTCCTTTGCCTTACATGATGACCTGTTCTCTGACGTCACTTGCAGTGTCATCGCGTGTAGATAGTAGGTAGTTGAGGCAAAGAAAACACAAATTAAATGGAAACGAGATCACAGAAAAGTCCATGTGCAGGAAGTTGCACTTGTGGGCAATTTAGATACATTCCGATAATACTATGATAATACTATATGTCACCAAGGTTTCACTCTGACCCAGCTACAAAATAAAAACTGATGTTGATTTTTTTCAAACGAAAAAACAGTCTTATTTCAACTTGATCTTTGTTTCAAAAGCTGACGTGACATTAGGACAAATGAAAAAATGTATTTAAAAGAAAGACTCTCTTGATATTACCTCTAACCATTACGGCTCTGTCCTTCTCTCTTTCTCCAGTGACAGCTACATCGTGCGTGTGAAAGCGGTGGTGATGACACGGGACGACTCTAGTGGCGGCTGGCTGGCCCAGGACGGGGGAGCTCTGACCAGAGTGGGCGTGTGCCGCCTCCTGCCGCCCGAGTTGGCACCCGTGCCGGCCTCCAGCAGCTCCCAGTTCCTTATCCGTGGCGAGCGACTACGGGACAAGCAGGTAAAACACAAACTATGTGACTATTCAACATATGTCAACACTGATTTCAATTTTATTCAGTTATTTTGGTACCATATACTGTAAACACAAAAAAATATGTACCATACTGCTATAATCAGCTGCTGACAATCATCATGTTGAGAGCTAGAATAGCAGGCTTATTTATATGTTATATATCTGCCAGCAATGTGTATGAAAGTGATATTGGGTATAGCCAACCTCCTTTCCACTTCATATATTTTAACATTTCCCCAATGCACGCTGTTGTTTTTCTTCTCCTGCAGTCGATATGTTTTTCAGAGGGGTACTGAGGCTTTTTAGTTTAGTAACAGGCCTAACCCCTAACGCAGATGAGGCACAACAGAAAAAAAAACACCAAACCAAAACATAAACAAGGTTTGCCAGCTGTAAATAAAAATGTGAATTGTGAATATACAATGCATGTTATTGGTGACTCGCTCATTGGTGAAGCCAGTATTTGATGTTTCCTGATAAGTGAAAATTGCATATTTCTATGGTTTATTTGTATTATCTTAAATGTAATCCCCTTTAAGGATAAGAGCTAAGAAAAAGTTGTGTGCTGTATCAACAGGTGATCCTGGACTGTCCGCTGAGGAAGGATCTGGTGTACACCATAGCGACGCCCACATTTCATCATTGGAAAGTGGAGGATAGGAAGTGCGGCCTGTCCTTCCAGAGTCCAGCGGACGCCAGAGCTTTCGACAGGGGGGTACGGAAAGCAATAGAGGATCTGGCTGAAGGTACGCCGTGCTGCGCTCCAGCTGTCCATAAACTTAGCTGAACACATTGTCAGGTAGTAGATCTGTCAGGAAAAAGAGAGTCCCAGTGGGCCAGATGCAGTGGAGACACTCGGGCTACGACAGAGTTGTGTCCAAATCCCCAGGTATAATCACTTAGTCCTGAATGGTGGTGGACTTTATGGAGAAGAATAAATCTTAAAAAGTGAAGGCAGCTTCACTTTTTCCCCCCCAAATGTTTTCCCAAAAGTTATAAACTGCCTGCAATGTTAACTGTATGTTCAAATACAAGTAGGAATATTGTACTGTCAAAGTCTTCACCAGCTTCACTGAAGGCCAGTTGGAGACTTGAGTTTATTGACACACGGATATTTCTACATCACTGCAGTACAGTTTATCAGCAGATTAAGATCCTTTTGATCCTTGAGAATTACAATGTGTTGCTCGTCTCTCTCTACAGGCTCCACCACCTCCTCTACAGCACTCCAGAATGAGGCCGAGCTGGGCGACGATGACGTCTTCACTGTAAGCACGATGTTTCCTACATTCATATACTATCACGGTCAGAGATAATGGGTTGTAGAGGCCTGTCTGTGTGCTATCACTTGACAAAATAAGCCATTTAGGTACAAAAGCCGTGACTTTCCAGTAGTTGGTTTTCAGAGCAAGGTTAAGATGAGGCGTACAACATCTCTGGAGCCTATCTGGTTGTCACTCCTGTGCGTCATGGAGGTGTGCAATCAGGTGTTCTCAGTTTTCCCACACTGGGAGTCTCTGAGTCTCCAGGGGCAGCAGGCAGCACCAGGATGCTATTTCAAGGTTCAATTCAAGGTGAATAACATTCTGCCATTCTGCTGTTGTTAATGAGCAAACGGCATTGTGTTGTAATCGCAAGGTGGTGAATTTGTTTCAGTTCGTGGAGAGACACTTGGATGCGATCCACGTCAATCAGCTGTGGACGAAAAGCCGCGTTAAAGCACAAAAAAACTAAAAACTATGGTCTACTTTGTTGTTCGAACTGCACTGAAGCCTGGTTTACCTGAACAGTAATGTGGGATTTATGTTTTTAGGTGTATTAGTATGGACTCAAATTTCTTCTGAAACTGGATGCAGATAATTTTTATCTGCTAACTCTATTTTTATATAAAAACATAGTAATGTAGATGTAGCCTAAGGTAGTTAATACTAGTTCTTAGTCAGCATCTCCAGGTATAAGAAGTAGTACATAAAGTATATAAACCCCTGGAGTGACGCAACTATTAAGTCAACATCCAAAATCGACATCCAAATCGTCTCAAACTTCCCTTCATCTGTAGAGCAGAAGGGCTTCCCCCTCTTTCTTTCACGTATACCTGCCTCAGTGCATGAAGCATGCATCTTGTTTTGTGTGTCAGGGCCTTTGTACCTTAAGTTAGCACGGAGGACCCCCTCCCCCCACCCGGTAACATGACACCAGGAGCAGCAGGCAGGGCCACAAGGTCACTTCCTGTATTCCTCCACCTCCCTCTCTCCTGGTGACCCCCACCTCCAGCAGCAGCAGCAGCAGCACACACACTGCACTCCCTGCACCCTCCCAGTTGAGAAGGAGAGCAGCCACCATTCTAGCAGCAAGCAGCTGTTTCACAGCTTAGTGCAGGACTGGTGATTTATGAGAGGAAGTGCCTCATGGTTCATCTTTGACTTGAGCTGTCTGTAAGGGCCAAGACTAATAGGTGCTCTGCTGGGAGTGTACAGCCACCACAGAGACGCATACAAACACATGGAGGAGGAGGGAGGGGGGGGGGGTAATCGCTGAAATGGAGCACTGGGTTTTCAGGAAAGTAAAAGCTTTCAGTGCAATGAATCAGGGCCAGTTCCTGGCAGATATGTGCTGCTTTATAGAAGCAAGCGCATTAACAAATTAAGGAATTCTCTTTTGTGAATTGTCTCTTGATTGTTTCAACAGTGCTCAGTAGGAAGATTAAAAAGGGCAGAGCCAAGCTAGCTAACGGTCAGTGAGGCTTGGATGCCCTCACCATATATGGGTCTAGGTTTTAGGTTTATTCTACCTTTATTATTTCGCTGCCATGGTTATAGCATGCTAAACCACTGGCGAGTGAAATGAAAACTGTCGGACATCGTGGAAAAAGTGCACAGGCAACTGTTTCCCGGTTGTCTCTTTCATTTATTTACTTGGTGTATGTGGTCGTAAACAGTCGCTGTCTGAATTTACATTTTTCTTTGTCCGTTTTGTCTGTGCGGCTTTGTCTCCGCGTGTCTGCTGTGGCATTTTTTGAAAGAAAACAAAGTTTGACTTGTTGGATGCAAGAAGTGAAGGTACAGTGTATGAGATCTTGATGGAACATTTTGATCGGTAACACCTCAAGCAACTGCACCAGAGAATTAACGATCAGGCTTTTCTTGAAGTTAGCGATAGTTTGCACGGCAGGCAGTCGTGGACAGAGGGAAATGTTGCAGCAGATTTACGGCCTCTGGGGGGAGGACAGGGGAGGATGGAGGGTAGGAGAGCTAGGATGGACATACTTCCCTAAATTATTCCTCGTTCGCCAAACCTAAACTTAACCCAACCCTTCCTCTGTCCCTCCCTTCAGCACGTCTCCTCTCTCTCTGCCTCTATTTTGGCTCATTCACTACTAGGGGGGAGTGAAAGCTATTGAAGCAATTCTGAGCTCATCCCAGGAGAGCAAGATGGGCCTGTTGAAGGATGAATACTCCCGAGCTTTGAGTTGGAACATGTTTTGTGTCAGAAAATAACTTGAAATGCCCTCTGTCCAGCCTTGGGCCAAAATATATAGAGCGGATGTCCAGAAATATAAACTCTTCCCCTCAACTCCTCTCCGTCTCTGAGTCCTCTTGTGTTGCTGGAGCTTGCAGCAGAAAGTCTGGTCTGTGTTTTGAATTAGTTGCAGCCGTGGAGGCCAGAGTCAGACTGGTTTTAAACCATATCAGCTCCTCCTCCCGGTAATGTCTTCTCCAGGGGGGCGGAGCCAGGAGTGGAGGCAGCATTTTATGTTATTTTTGGCCAACTGCTCTGAGGGCTTTGTAAGAAAGCTGGGGGAAATTCTCAGCATGGTGGTTTCCATGTGGGGAACAGGATATAATAGGGATAGCTTCAGCAGACAGACAGACACACACCAGATCTGGGTCATATAACCCTGAAAAATAATTCCTAGCATCAGTTTTATGCGTGTTGGAGTGCCAGACTTTGGCACGCGCGGGGAAAATATTGTCAGTTTCATTAAGCTCGAGAACAAGTGAGTAAGTAAAGATCTCCTGAAGATGTAACCTCACACTGACCCATGTTTACACTACACAAAAACATCTTTGATTGTAGAAAGATCACCCTATCAGATTTGGCAGATTCCTTTTTCGTTTCAGTTGTGCCACATCGTTCAGGCTAAAACAGCTCAGTGCTGCGTAACGTGCAGCTGGAGACACTCAAGCTGGAGCTGATAAATCGTAATGACTTTGGTCATCCGCTGACATTTTCTCTCGAGCCTCTGTGACGTTCGTGCCTGTGCCGTTGAGTGAAACGTCTCAAATCGAGACACAGCGGTGACCCACTGTGACGTCACTCGCTGGTTTGTGACGTGCCTGTCTGAAACCTAGATGTTTTGCAGTTTGGGCCAGTGCCGTCTTGGTTTGTGGAAACCAGAAGAGACCATTTTTGAATAAAAGGGTGGAGTTGGAGAAGCGAGAGTGACTCTCAGTGGGACCATAATGGACACTTTCATAAGAAGAAACTAGTCATTGAGACCATAAACTTCTAAGGAAAATGTCATTTAATGTTATAAATTGAATCAGAAACAGATCCTTGTACAGATTTAGCAACAAGCGGAGTCACCCCCTAATGGCCATTCAAGAGAATACATGTGCCATGCACTTCCTCATTTGCATGAAATCATTAACACCCCAATTTGCTTGATTTGAGTTGAGTTACAGCCACCGTTTCCTTGTTTTTGCCAAAGGACACTTACCCATCTCATTTGATTTTTGGGGGGTAATTTTTTTGTTTGTTTCCTCCTGGAAAAGGTCCATGGCTAAACTTTTCCTGCGTGGATTCTGTGAATGAACAATTTATTTTTTAAGACTAACTAGATGGAACAAATCTACTTGTGTCACTCACGACAGCTCCGATGTCAGAAGCCAAAGCCAGGTCGGTTTACTGCACAAAAACACTTGCACCCTTCTCACTGGGTCAGACTTGTCATCAACACGCGCACACATTAGCAAGATGACATGACGAGACAGAAGTCCAAACCTTTCCTATCAGATGATACCCCGCGGTAACCCACAGAGGTTGACCCCCTGTGGGCCCTGTCTGAAAAATCTGTCTTGTCTGAGCGCTGAGCACGGCAGCGGACCGGCCGTCTAGTGTCTGGCCAAGGTTTGAGTTGGAGTGGAGCCCTGACTGCGTTTAGTGGAAGTGGGGGGGCAGGATACTGTTGTCGCAAGCACACACACACACACACACACACACACACACACACACACACACACAGCTGAAAATGTGGAATGAGTAAAAGGTAAGATTGAGGGCACAGGACAATCAATGGTCAGCAACTGTTTCACAGAGGCACTAGTTCAACTCTATGGTCTTTTTTTCATGGTGTTTTTAGGTGTTTTTAACATTGTGTCCACCTTCATCACTAATGATTGTACACTAAATGTGGGTCAAATGAGAACCATCAGTTTTAGAATGCATGTTAAATCACAGCAAAACAAGTACAGCCCTTTCACACGTCACCATGGTAACATTACTAAGGGGTAATGTCATAAATAGATGCGGTCACCCTTCACTTTTTATTTTAGTTTTAGGCCCTGGTGACTTTTTTTTAATGGCACGTGTTGTTGTCTAAAGTTAAGCCTGCACACAATGATCCAAACGCACACTTCCTGTTTTCCCCGGGTCAAAGGCATGCGCTGACGTTTCCTGTTTTT
This sequence comes from Microchirus variegatus, assembly GCF_963457635.1. Lineage (NCBI taxonomy): Eukaryota > Metazoa > Chordata > Actinopteri > Pleuronectiformes > Soleidae > Microchirus > Microchirus variegatus. The sequence goes on from NC_139812.1 coordinate 8,758,924, forward strand.
GTTTTGTCCAATCATGGCGTCCGCTCCGTCCAATCAGAAAGCAGCTTTCAACCCACATCCTGTGTTTGTTTGTCCCCTCAGAACACCACAGACAGCTCATCCAACTCCTCCCAGAAGCTGGAGGGCTCGCTACAGCCGCTGGAGTCCTCGCCTCTTCCGCAGAGACACAAGTGTGTGATGGGACATCGCCATGACCTCCATGACCCCTACCGGCTCTCAGACCACTTCTTCTTGGACCAGGTGAGACAAATGTGTCTGCTTATACCACATTTTTGCACCCCAGAACGATTCTATTGGAACCTTTTCTTTATTAATTGAAGAAATCATGGATTGTTGTTAGTCCCAACTAAAACCAGACTATATAAATAACCAGAGTACAGCTTGTATGCCATGACGAGGACATTTGTCCAATTAAACTGCTACAGCCATAGCTCGACTTACTGCTTAACCGAAACCGCTGCCATTTGTGTTGACCTTTCTTTCTCCGTATTTCCTCAGCCGTTTCCTCGGCTTACCCGCCACGTCACTTTCCAGGAGGACGAGGAAATTGTACGCATCAACCCTCGGGAGCGCAGTTGGGAGCGAACCACAGAGCATCGCCTCGGACGGCAATCGGATCGCCCCTGGCTCCGGGGCTATGAGGACTACCGCCACGCCACTGTGCGTGACAAGTTCATCCAAGTGGAAGACTCGGAGTCCTATGTCCACTTTGCTAAGACTGATGCACAGAAGCACGACTACACCTACCCTTTGGCACCGGCCCTGTCGCCCTCAGACTCTGACCCTGCCCTTGGACCCTTGACCGTTAAGGGCCGCGGCGGTGGCTCCTATCGCCAAGGCTTCTCCTCTGTTGTCTCCACACAGCCCCGCTCTTTCCTCCCCAGCTCCTCGCCATCCACCAATGGCGGGAAGGGGCGGAAAGAGGGAGGAATGGAGCGTGCACAGTGCGAGCACTGTGGCGAGGCGTTTTACATCACCGACAATCGGAGAGGCCGGTGCCAGGATGCTCCGGACCCTGTGCGGGCATGCATTCGGCGGGTCAGCTGCATGTGGCTAGCAGACACCATGCTCTACCATTGCATGTCTGACCCAGAGGGGGACTACTCAGACCCCTGCTCCTGTGATGGAGGTGAGGGCAGTGGGGGAGGCCGGCTCGGTACACGCTGGTTAGCTCTGCTCGGATTGTCTCTGGTGGCGCCCTGCCTCTGCCTCTATCCGCCTCTCCATGCTTGCCACCGGGCGGGGCTCACGTGCGGGTGCTGCGGAGGCCGACACAAGGCCCTGAGCTGAGCCGCCGTGCTTGGAAATGGACAAAAATCTAAACCCAACGCAAGCACAGGGAAAGGGAAGGATGGGGAAATGCACAAGAGGACAAGTTGTCATGGCTGCTCGCTCTCTGCCTTGGTTTCTCTGGGTTTCTCTACAAATTCCAGACACTGAAATAAGCCAAAAAAATAGTTGGTGCATTTTCTGAACGGCCTGGGAAGATAAGCTCCCCCTTACGGCAGAAAGTTCTCTCACCTCTCTTCACGTGGCCATTTCACGCTCTGTTTCTAGTGAGAGAGCACTCTTTTTTTCAGGGGGCCTTTTTTTTTTTTATAGCTGACCTATATGTCATGTATCGCATATGCAGGTACTTTATACTTTGTACACTGACTTGGCGTCAAAGAACTTGAATTGTTTCTTTATTCTATTTTTTTTCTCTCTGTCCTTTGATGTATGCGTGGCCATTTTGTTTATATTCTATTCCAATATCAGGCCACCTCAACTCCAGCTACCAGAGAAATCAGACACTACACCTCTTTATATGTGCAAGTTTATGTAAGCGTGTGTGTGTGTGTGTGTGCGTGTGTGTGAATGGTGTATGTGCATGCTTCCAAGTGTGCGCTGAGGCCTTTTGTCGTCTGTGCTGCAGCTTCTAGTTAAGCTCGTGTATATAGTCCACATAGCTCTCTCCGCCATCGACATCTTCTTTGTTTACTGAAACAAACAACGTGGTACTCCATCTTAATCATCTTCTAATATCCCAAAGATTAATTTTTATCCTATTTATTTTCTCACTGAACCGATCCACCAGCAAAAAAGAAAAGAAAAAAGAAAAAGAAGTGCTGGTGTGTGTGCGTGCGATATACTCACTGAAAGAGCCGGTGCCTCGAGTCATGCTACACTACTCTCTCTCTCTCTCTCTCTCTCCCTGCTCCTTTCATGTTATTTCAAACAGTGCCTAAACTATCACCGAAATCAGGAACTCCAAATTCCAGTCAGGTTTTTGTTTTTATTTCCGCCCGTTTTATTTCACCATACACTTGAAGCAGAGTGAGATTTTAAGGCTCTTATTCCCTCCGAAGTCCATTTCACATCGAGGACGTTAGCATTCGCTCGTTTGGAGATCCATTTAAACGCCTGTTTTGCCTTAAAGATTTGGGGCCTAGCTCCGAGAATCACCCCCACCCCACTCTGAAGATGTCAGCTCGAATGAAAAAGGAGAAAGCGCGAGTGTTGTTAAGGCTCCAAGCAATCAGTCTCATCGTGTACACCTAGAAACTTGATTTAAACTATTTTTGTAATGAAAAGGAAGTGTCACGCAACGGTTCCCATCAAGCATGTAAACTATGGACTCCAGTTTGCCTGCGACGTACAATCAGCTCCCTCCACTTCTAATGTGTTTAAATCTACTCTGAGCATGTTCACTCTCTACAGAAAACTCAATTTACAGCAGTTCCTATTATGTGAAATCATTATAGACGTGTGCAAAACTGAACATTACACCTTTGTTTTTAACCTTTTCTAAAGGAATAGTTTGATGTTTTAGAAAATGACTCCACTCCTCCTGAAAGTTGAAAGAGGACATTGATACCACTCATGTGTGCATTAAAAATAAGTTAGCTCAGCATAGCATAGCCTAGCCGTGTGTACAGTCAAAGGCAAGAAAATGTACAGACGGAATTAGGAAGGGTTGTTTTTATATATATATATATGTGTGTTGTTTTTAGTCAAGCTCCATCTGGACTCTCAAACTATTCCTTTAAAGACAAAATATTTTACTGCAAATAGGTAATGAACTCCCGTCCATGCCAGGTTTAGCCCGTCGCAACACCTGTTGCGGAGTGGCAAAAGATTATTATTATTATTATTATTATTATTACTAAGCTTAGTTCAGAATCCCAACAGTTAAAACTCAAGCTCTTAAAGGAAAATCAAATCTCAGTGTTGCCTAATGTTTGCCCTCACGGTGACAGCAGCACTACACTAAAGTGACAACCAGCGCGGATGCTATAGCTAGCTAGCTTCGTCGAAGCCTGGTCGATGCCATCTTTTTTGGGGGGGTATGTGACTGGGAACACAATGAGCTTTCTGAAAATAAATATCAAATAAATAGAGGCAGGACATCAGTCGGGTCCTTTGATGAAAGACTGGCAGTCAAAAAAAAAAAAGTCCTGGAAACAAACATCCATCCCTGATTGTTTTGCCAAGGAAATGTCCCTTACTTACTGTAGTTGAAATACAGAATGTTGAGGATGTCTTTCCTTCCCCGGTTATGTCTGTTTCATACATCCTGTCCTGTGTGTGTGCCACATCCCTTTCCTTGATCCAAAGCTACTGGGATCAGCTGAATCTGCAATCACATACTAACACCTATCCATGTATAATTACATCCTTCAGTGATGTGATGCATCAGGAACAGGGCAAATCAGATTGTAAAGTGTGTCTGTGTGTGTCTGTCTGTGTATGTTTGTGTGTGTGTAGACATGCCATCTATTCTCGGTCTCGTCTGAGTGTGTCCTCACATGTCAGAGCCATTTACAAGTGCCTGAACGCATCCCCTTTTATCCTCCTCGTGTATTTAAATTGAAAAACTAAAAGAAACAACTCCCTGTAATGAATTAGACCCAATTTTTTTTTACGCTTAGTATTTTTACCTCTGTAAAAAAAAAAAGAGCAAAAATTATATTATATATATCAAGTGTATGTTGTACATTTTTATTTCTATTTGTTTTGTTTTTTAAAAATAACTGTTTCTAACATGTACGATGGATGTAACTCATGCTTTTCGAGAAGGAACAGGAAGTACTTTGTAGATACTGAAGGGTGGCCAGGTCTGTGAGAAAACTAAAGTGAAATGTGTGTCTTTCCGCCTCCAATAAAATGAGAGAAAACAGTGAAACCACACGTGAGTCTGCAGATTAATTTCACTCTTGGATTAAAGGTATATTCAACTAAATGTCTAAATATGGTCCAACATCAATGTCATCACAGTAAAGGAACAGAATGCATACCAGCAATAAAAGAAATATGAAACTAGAAATACATAAACAGGAGGATTATGGAAGAACATCTTCATCCATGTTAAGATTTGCCACTTAAAAGTATAGATGATGGGAATAATTAATATTATTAAATGTACGGCAAAATGTGGCGCTTTTTTTTTTTTTTCAAATTAAAAAAAGATAATTATTAGAACATTTTTCTGGATGAAAATAAATGATTTTTAGGTTGACTTGGGTTAATTGGCAGATATATACCAGCCCTAAGTTTGTTTGTAGAGGAGTCAGAATTATCACCTTAAAATCAAATGTGCCTTTCATACAGTATCTACTTTAAAGGGGACATATTGTGCAAAATCAACCTTTGAATCATTTAAATATTTATATTTAGGACTCTGGAGGTCCCATCAGTCGGCAAAGTGTGAAAAAAGATGACTCACTCATGTTTTTGTGGTCTTCCTCAGTCTAAGTACAGGAGATAAAACGTGATGTTGACTTCCGCACTCATTGGGACGTCACAATGCGCAAAATTTCTGGAATTGTCTCGCAGAGCTCCGCTTTGTCCGTAAAACATGCAAAAGTGCTAGCAAAGGCAAAGGTATCCGAAAACCGGAAGTCCGTGAAAAGTTATATTATTGGCTCCACAGTGCAGCACAGAGTTCTACACAAACGTCCAGCCTCAGAGGATTTATCTGTCCAGTGGATAAATGTATGAAAGCAATGTGCCTGCTAGAGCCTGCAAATTTGCACTTTTCCAAATGCTAACTGCTGTTAGCTTCCAGTAGCCTCCGTGGCCATTTCCTGTCCCTTAAGTTTTGTTTTAGCTTTTTTTTTTAGGTGGACCTAACGAGATACTACTAAACAGAGCGTTCTGAACAGGGCTGTTTTGGCAGGGTGATTGAACTGCTGTGGTGCTTCATCCTTATGGTATTTTGACCAAAGCATGTCACAGACATGTTCTTTAGGACACCAGGGAACTAGGTTAACTTGGGTATAATATGACTCCTTTAAACCAGGGTCTTGCTTTAAGGAGGCCGCCATCTTGCACCACCATGTTCTCCATTTGTTGGAATCGTAAATCTCACCTGTAGATGTTGGTAATTCTTATACACTGTTACTTATTCACTATAAAACAGATTGAATAAAACCACACAAACAGCTAAACTGGACGACAAATACAGACCTCTTAAATGAAAATAGCATTTCCAGGGATCTAGAATGCCACCCATGCCTTTGCAAGGACATCCAGAGGATAAGAGAAAGTCACTCAAGAGCTGAAGTTTCTCATTATGCCTTAATAACTTCCATAGTTTCCTGCACAAAACTATTTGTAAAGTATTTAATGAAAGAAAGCACAAAGGGGGAGGTTGGGAGGGGAGCCGAGTACACCCCGTTTCATTCTCTTCAAGATGTCTTTTCCCGCCTGCCTCCCTCCTCAGCAGGAACATGTGATAGCCATCGAGGACTTCGAGCTGTTTCACTCAGGATGTCTCTGGAAAAGCATGTGGGCGATAATGATGGAGCGCAAGAGGGGGAGGGAGAAGGAGAGAGAGAAGAGAAGAGAAGAAAAAGAAGGTCCCCGAGGGCTTCGGGGGCCTGCTAAGCAGCTCAGCGGCTGCAAACAGCATCACAGACCACATGTGCAAACATTTAAGATATCTGCTTGTGTAATGGGGTCAGCATGGCCCCTTTCAGGGTGCACAGAGCACCGGCGCTCACTTCCCAGTACAATTTACAGGAATGGGTGGCTTGTCCCACATCAGTGCTGTGGTCTCATGTCCAAAGATAGGCAGGACTGTGACCCCCCCCCCCCCCCCTTTGTGCGACGAAGATTTCTGTCCTCACTGAGCAGAGATGTTGAAGCAGCGTAGGTTACAAGGAACTAGTGGAGTGTATCGGCATACTTTACCAAGGAGTGTCACAGCTCAAACCCTGCACCTGAGATAAACTGGCTGCAGAGGGAAAACCTCTCTCTACTCCCACCCTGTGGAAAATGATTTAGCCGGTTTGTGCAAAAGCAACTCAACAAACACTGGTGTAAAATATGTTTAAATGAGTAAACTGAATCGGAAAAGCACTTTAGAACATGAAAATGTCCTTTCATGTCAGTCATATAACTTCACTGATTTTTAAGCATGTACAGCACTTTAAAATGTGCTATAGCATTAAACCCCGAAATGACCCTGACTAAAAAAGAAGTACTGAAAAGTAAAACGTCTTTAGGTTATGTAGGAGCATCTGACCACATCTCATGATCTTCATCATCCAATGTTTGACATATTGGAACTGCAATTTTCATTCAAAGTAAAATGGACAGGTTAAAATGTGGAAAATCAATTTGAATTTAAAATATGCATATGTACTGTATCTCACGATAAATGTATAATCTGCATGTGCAGCTGACGTACAGCTTGATAAATGAAATGTTCTGTCTCAACTACAGCAACAGTCCCGAGTACAGTACTCGAGTGGATGTCCTTGGCTGTTTCCCCACCTTTTGTCGAGACTGGTGTCGTCTCCGTTTGTGGAGGAACTGCACATCAAACGGCACCTCAGAGGTAACAGTTCAGGGCTGAGGGAAGTGGCAGTGGAGTCCAGGGATTAAAATGGAACAAGGCCGGAAGAGTCTGGGAGAGATCTTTATTTCAGGCACGGAAAGAGAGCCTCTTCCTCTGGTGGCGCCAGTCCACTGCCCCTGTTCCATTTCCTCTTCTTCTTTGTGACCTGTGCCGAGCTCTGCTCTTCTTCCTCCTCCTCGTCTTCTGTGGCCAAGCCTAAGTCACCTTTATATGTCCATCTTCTCCTTTGGTGGTCCTATGACTTCCTACCGTATCAAAGAGACAATGAATTGGCAGGGAGAAAATGATGCTACATGGTCCAATCCAAAAAATTATCATATACCAAAATTGTACAAAGGATTGTTACCTGTTGCTGAATTGACAAGAGATTATTTTGACCAGTTTCAATGTCAAATCTTGAGTTCTCCCATTCCTAAAGTGGAAAGTGAGTATTGTCCAGGTTTTGAGTGTTTGTCAAACCAAATAAGACCTTTTTTCACTCTTAGAAGACAAAACATTTAACCAATTAGTAAAAAAAAGAAAGAAACATGTATTCCTCCGAGTGAAACCCAGTCGTTTGTTATTTAGGATCATTATAAAAAAGCAGGGTCAGAAAATCATCCTTATAAATCACTTTTCTTTATTTAAATCAGCGTTAGGCAGTTATGCTATGAACAACACAGGAAAATAAAACAAAAACAGTGACGAAAGACATTAAAACATGAGAGATCCAGTTAACATTAACTGCACTTGGCACTGGATAGATGTTCATGGAAAGAGGAGGGGAAAAAAAATATACATATTTATCATACTCAAAATAGAAGTGCCTCCAGTAATCATTAAGTCGACCGTTGGGAGTGAAACACTGGAGAACTTAAATATGGTCTCAACAGCATTTTAAACTTCAATGAAAAACAAAAAATACCGTTTTACTTTCTCAGTGCCCAGATTCAAGCTCTCATTGTCAGCATGTGGCTGCCTCCATGCTTCGGTGGATCTGAAGGAAATGTGACAGGAGAGGTACTATATTGCTACAACTGCTCACACCTATTCATTCAGCTCAAGATTTACACCCAGAGAGGAGGCAGACGCAAGGCTGTCTGATGAGGAACAAATAATAACCCTCCCCCCCCACACACACACCAAACACAAACCCTGAAGTACCGTCACACAACTGATGTCCAACGCAGGGGTTTTTACTTCACCTATTTGTCCCTTTATCAATCAATCATCAATTCTTCATAAAAACAAGGAGGAACTTCTGTTACCACTATACACCCCATTAACAATGGTAGTAGTGCACAGCAAGAAAGGAGGAAAAAAAAGAAGGCAATGAAGAAAAAAAAAATCTGATTTAAAGATATAAATGAACACAAACATCCAACAAAAAAAGAAAGAAAAAGAAGAATCCCTCTCCCAGTACAGAAAAGTTGTGATATCATTTATAAAAACTGACATAAAGCGTGATCAGTTCTCGCTCACCTGGAACAGTAGCTGAAAGTGGCCCGTGGCTGTTTGTGGTGGATCCTGATATCAAAGACGCTAACGAGTTACTTAAAAACTTTGCATCAATTTCACTCTCCTACCCCCGTACATTTAATCAGAGATATCCCCGTGTTTCTGAAAGGCTGGAGGCTTCATCTGCCTAAGCTAATTCCGTCAGACATGACTGCAGGTAAAACGCGCAGCATTTACGTCATCGCCCCCCCCCAACACTGCTTTTAACTGTCACCGTCACTACTAGAACTCAACTCGGGCTCCAAAACACTCCAGCAGGGCAATATTAACCCTTTCATTTTGATTTAAAAGGAAGAGGGTAAAGTGGAAACTGGGGCTTTGCGAGGAAAAGTGAGAGCCAATCCCAAACCCAGTGAGAAGAGAGGCTGAAAAGAGAGAGAGAGAGGAGGCGACGGCGGCTCGGTTCTCTCGTTGATGTTTGAGGAGAACCGAGAGCCGAAAGATAAAGAAAAGAAGAGGGATAAATAGATATATACTCTGCGATGGGGCAAAGAGGGAAATGTGTGCGAGTCATGTATGCGTGCGTGTATGTATGTATGTATGTCTGTGTGTGCGTGTGTATGTGTGTATGTGTGTATTCGACCGTGTGTGTATGCTTGGTTGTGTCCGTTCAGAGCTTTATCTGACGGTGACTCCCAGTTTTTCCAGCACGCGGACTCCTTTCTCCTGGTACTCCTCTCGGGTCAGCCAGAAGCTGTCCTTGTCCTTCATGATGTCGGCCAGCACGGCACCGCCCAGGAACACCATGTGCTTTCGCCTGGGAGGATCCTCAATACGGATCTTAAATTTCTACAAGACAAGGAGGAGACACAAAGACTCATGAGAAGATCCTGTGGAACAAAGGAAAGGACCTGTGACTCCAGCAGTGTTGACAGTGCTGCTCAAAGTGGCCCATTGTTCCGTTTTTCCTCAGCTGGGATATGATACAGGTCTTTTTGTCACTCTACAGAGTCAAAGTTTTTGTTTGTTTGTTTTTAAGTTGGACTACATTAATGAATATGTATCCACACAACAGCAGCCATTTAAAAAAAAAAAAAAAAAAAAAAGAGAGAATGGAGGTGCTGGTTTTTCAGTATAATATGACAGAAAAACCACCACACTCTGAAATTACTTTATTTATTCATGAGTGAATAACTTGCTAACAGCGTGGTTAAGTCCTAATGTTTTCATGAACATATCAGTATCACATGTAGCATTTCAAGTGCTCATATTATACCATATTTCGCCAAGTTGAACTAGTTCCCTGGTGTGAGAATGAACATGAAAAGTTCTATTGTTGGCTCCACAGTGCAGCACAGAGTCCTACACAAACTTCCAGCCTCAGAGGATTTATCTGTCCAGTGGATACATGTTATATATGACAGCAATGTGCCTGCTAGAGCCTGCAAATGATCACTTTTCCAAATGCTAACTGTTGTTAGCTCCCAGTAGCCTCTGTGGCTGATGTCATTTCCTGTCCTTTAAGTTTCGTTTGACTTTTTTTTAAGGTGGACCTTGAGATACTAATAATAGGGCATTCTGAACAGGGCTGTTTTGGTAGGGTGATTGAACTGCTGTGGTGCTTCATCCTTATGGTATTTTGACCAAAGCATGTCACAGACATGTTTATTAGGACTCCAGGGAACTAGGTTAACTTGGAGAAATAGGGTATAATATGTCCCCTTTAAAGTATTAGGGACATGCTGTGTGTGAAGAAGCTTGTACAGGGCAATGCTGATAACCAGATAACAAACCAAGTAAAAACATTCAGCAGAGCTTTTCATTTCGTCACCTGACATTAACCAACCAATTCATTTGTCTGCAGAGTCTCTCGAGGGAAATAACCGAGCACAGCTGCACAAGAAAACAAGACTTACGTGAGCAGTCCACTGGAACCAAAACAGAAATAATTTAGAGCGATTCCATTCACATTATACTGCAACTGTACCACTTCTAAAGCAACACCATGTAACTTTGCAGCAGGGACAGCACTGTAAACACTGATGTTCTACGTCTTTAAAAGTGACCTCAGTTCAGCAAAACTCACAGACTTGCTGGGCTTGATTCTGGAACTCTCTCACTATCATTAAAATACAAACATATTCTACCTGTTCACCAGTTGAATTGTGATGACTCAATGGAGAGAAACCAATAATTGGAACAAAACAAAAACAGTGAGGTACCTCCTACAAGTTTAAAATTAAAAATGTTGCATAGTGTGGTTTTAAAAGCTTTTTGTGGATTAACAATTCTAATTAGCTTCACTTCCTGTCGTTCCTGTTGAAACGTGTGCATAAACTGTAACAACAATCCACTTTCCTACTTCGTCTGTATGATCAGTATGTGCAAACATTCATATTTTCACCAAATAGGGTGAAAGACGGTGTTTCTGTTTGTTTGTCACCGCAGTTATGTTTGGACAGGTTTGTCACGTGTGCAACAAACAGCTTAGGGGTGAAAACCATCTGATGTAGAGTTTTAAGCCATATTTTAATTGTTGACATGAAAAAAAAATATCGAGCAGATTTGTGGAAAGTTGTAATCACCATGAACTTAAATTGACCACAGCCCCTGACCGCTGTAAAAGATTTATCAAGAAATAAACAGCCACCTTTAAAGCCAACAAGGCATCACTGTCTTTGAGGAATTATTGAAGAAGACAGAAGACTTGTGAGATATTATTAACATTTGTGATACTTTTCAGAACAGATATGAGAATTACACACCCTGTCATTACAGAATGAGCTAAACAACTTGAGAATAAGTGAGGTCGATAGCAGTTGTGAGCAGAAAAGTGAAGCCCAGAATGACTTGCTATTGAACTCGTGAGTCATCTGAAGAGCTTTGTTTACAAAATAGATCTGTGTCTAAATGTGATACTGTCAAATTTTTCTTAAACAAATATTTAAACTTTGGGAATTAAAGCTTATGCTGTGCTCGAAAGAAGTGCTCATCTGTTGGCCTCTGGCACCACCTGGTGGTAATGTATGTGCAATGCACAAGACTAAATTGCCATAATCATAAAAACTTCAACTTTCCATCAAATAATAGCTGGATTTTAATTAATTTTTTTTACTGTGAACTCTGAGTATATGACGTCCCCATTACAACAAAGGCGATATTGTCAGGTGTTAATGTTTATTTACTATACTGTATTTGAGTATTTTCTTCTTCTTTTCTTGATACTTTAATGCTCTCTCACATGTGGGAAACCCCGCCCAGGCCCACTTAAAAAAATAGAGAATCAGCAAGAAATATTATTTCACACCAACTGTGAGGCCTGTGCAGTAGCGTGGCCTTGTTTCATTTACAGTAGATGTACCGGGAAGTTCAGCTGAACAGTAGACTGTCAGTTTGGTAACCATATAAGAGCATTTTTGACTCGGTGAAGTTGAATCATGTTCTGACACAGTCGACAGCTTCAGTATAGAAGAGAAGATAAGGGGACAGTTTCTCACCGAAAGCTTGTCCACGTCTCCCTTCAGCACACGCTCCAGATACAGCTGCTTGAGTTCCCTCTCCAGGCGAGAAGGCAAGCCTGGGTACATGGTAGATCCTCCTGACAACACGATGTGTTTGTAGAATTCAGGCCTGAAGAGAAGAGAAAGAGTGTAAGAGCAGGAAGAGATGAGGGAAAACTAGGGGGCACGTCATGTAAAAAAAAAAGAAAAAAAAAAAAAAAAAAGAAGAAGCTTGTGGTTACCTCCAAGAACGTAAAAAAGTGAGTGTGGCGCCATCGTAAATCACATGCAAGGCCTTTGAATCAACAAAGTATAGCATCTTGTAAATGCGCAAGATTCATTTCTGAGGATGTGCACAATTGGTGCATAAAATGTATGCAAGATCCACATGGCAGCCATGGTAATGCATAATTAAATGCAAAGATAAGCCTTAAAAATCATACTAGTGATGTCACTGGTTTCCCCTTCCATCAGGCAGATTGTCATATTTTACAAAAGCCCACAATTCCCAAGTTCTTCAATAATGTATTGGATTTCCAAGTGTTCCCTGACAAAAAAAAAGATTTTCCACTCCTTTACAAAGCCAAGGTCATTTTTCATACTTTCCATAAAGAAATTAAGTGTGAAAGAAAAGCAGTGTTAGATGTCTACAACCCTCCAGTGCTTCAGTGGGCAACTGGTGTGCTCCAACACGTTTCATATCTCCATCTGTGTGTGCTGGGGCCTGTTAATGTTGTGCCTTGACTTATGAAAAGTTAAGACAATGTTACACTTCGTAGCAGCGGACTGGGCTCACCTGGTGTCTATGTCGGCCGCCTGGATGGTGTTGAAGAGGAGCTCGGCCACTCCGACGCCCTCCACGTTGATGAGGTGCGGCTGGAACAGAGCCTCAGGGGCCTCAAACCGCTCTCCTCCCACCTTGATCACACGGCCATCTGGCAGCTGGAGTAGTGTGGGAGGCACGACATGAAGAGAGAAGGGGAAAAAAGTATGACACCATTAAAGATGTAGGATTTAATATATGACTCAGCAGAAAGCACAAAAGGGGTTACATCTTGAATGTAAGAATAAAGGATTTTTTGATTTTTTTAAAGACTGATATGTTATGGAAAATAAGCATAAAGAGACTGTAGACTCCAAATGTAGTAGTGTTAATGTGTGTGACTATAAAAAGGCTTCATTCAGCTGAGGGCAGTGGGAGGAAGCAGAGCCCAGCCTCAGCCGCAATGTGGCTGCACAGGAAATGATGTAACGTGCAGTTCAGGGCTCTTCGGCCACGGTTACATTGCCCTCCTTGTTTCAGTACATTCCCGCACACATAATGATACTCACACCTACACGTTCACACGCCTACAAACACACATACATGCACTCGCCTACACTAACCCAAACACACATGGTCACAGTGAGCTCTGAGACACAACATGTGCTCGGTAAGGCGTGCAGTAACACAGACTTCAGGTGCTGCGTTTAGATTCTGTGGTTCCCTCTGAGGGGAAAGGCCTTGGAAAGAAAAGCAAGCCTGGTGGAGGAGCAGTGCACCCCCATATGTTTAACTCCCAGTGAAAACAGTTAGTCAGCAGCACTGGCTGGACCAACGGTGCCAACAATGGGCATGTGGTAGTCTACTTAGCTCAGTACAGAAACAGATTTAGTTACCCCATTAGTTTTGACTACTTTAAAATACTGCCACTTTTAAATAACAAACCCTTCGGGGAGATTTCTTTAAACAAGGTTGCTATTTTAAGTAGAAATGTGAAGCTTGTGTGCATGTGGCATGCAAAAAAGAACTCATTTATATAGAGAGAGGAAAAAAGGAAAAACACAAATGAGAATCTCAGAGGGTTTAAAAATGTTTAAAACCAGTCAACATGAAAATCAGTAGCTTAACATGTCCCCAATTTGTCTTTTTACAAACCAAAAATAAAACCTTTGTCCATGCTGTCCTGTAAGTGTCACTGTACCCAAACGGTCCTCATTGATTGGACGTTTCTGAATCACATTATGTTTCTTTAACTGGTGGTGTCTGTCTTTATTAGTGTTTGATTAAATATTTATTGTGCAGGTGACAGTAGGGGACACAGGAAAGTCATATTTCCTCCTTTCAACTGAGTGAATTATGCACATAAAGTCAACATGAGGGCAATAACTAACTTCCGAAACTGCAACCGTGTCTGCTCACTTGACAAAATGGTAACCACAAACACCACGTTACAAATGCACACGGCAGCAGTAAAACAACCATGTAAAATGACACCAACAGGAGGAGACAAAAAAAAACACATCAACCTCTGTTGCTAATTATAGATAGATGTACTAAAGAACCCGTGCATTGATGCCGATTTGAAGAAAGAAGAGAAAGATGTGTTGCTTATGTGGAATCTTACCGTGTATGATTCCACCAGCACAGTGGTCTCCAGCGCCAGCTTCTGCTCCTGCTCAATGTTGTAGCCTACGTAGCACAGCTTCTCCTTCATCATGCGCACAGTCTCAAAGTCGGCAGAGTGGTTGAAGGCGTAACCCCTCAACAACAACAACTGACAGAGAACCATGACAAAGGGTGGGAAAGGTCTGGGTTATGATTACAATCACTTTAGAAGAGACCCAATGTCAAAAACCGAGAAGAGATGGGCCATCTCCCCAGTTTCCTCCTTGGTCTTTAGTCATATTATACATATGTTTAATATGATTATTCACACACAAAACAACACTCATAATGTGCAAACAGAGAAGAGATGGTTTCACTCATTTGGCGTCAGTTTAACATGTTGTACAGGCACTGCAAGTGTACTGTGCAGCTCTGTTATCTAGGCAAAGGTATCATCATGAGTCAGTATCAGTGGATACTTAATTGTAATAAGATTGTATCTGCATCAGGGGCGAAGGCTCCCTATTTAATACATTATAATGGAAGTAGATTAAGGCACTGCACTACATAAGGGTAGTGCCCTGCCAGTTAATATTGTCTAGACTTTTCTACCTAAAATGCAAACAATATGATTTCTAAAATCAATGACACTGTATATTCTCCATCTTGTTTACATCGTTTGTTTTGCGTTCTTGTGTTCTCCGATACCCTGGGTCACTCAGAGCATAAATACCTTGATGAGGTAGCGGGTGATGTCCCTGCCTGCAATGTCCAGGCGTCTTGTCAGGTGGGGCAGGCTGAATCCTTCATACACTGGACAGATGTGTGTCACACCATCACCGGAGTCCACCACTACACCAGTCAGAAGGCCTAAAACAAAAACACACAGATGTGTAGCGTTTCCATGACTTCAGAATACATTACACTGACTGAAAATATTAAGACTTAACTTAAACTTCACTACTCCTAACTCACCCTCATCCGAATGAAATCTAATCCTTACACTAACCATAAAGAAAAAAAATACATTGCACAGGCTAGAACTCTAAATGCCCATGTATGTTGTTGTGATGACCTTAAAAAACCTGGTTCATGATCAAACCAGCACGACAAATAGGACAGTGTTGAGACACCAACAGGAAACACCGATATAGTTATTTGTCAACATCAGAAGTTTTTACATGATTTAATTTACAGATTCACATAAGGACTAAATCCTTCTGTCCCGCAATAAGCAGGTTAAAGGTGAAGTATTTACTAGACAGAGAGAACCTGCTGTAATTGATGACGCTGCAGATGTTTATGGTATCCAGTGTCATATTTTAGATTCAATTCAGACTCTAATATGCATGGAAAAATTTCAGAAACTGCCTTTTTGCTATGTTTCTTGGTAATAGTAACTTTAATTAATTGTTTACTTTAGAGCACCTGTGAGAGGATGAGGTGGCATTAAAGTGCTTGCAACCAACATTAGCTTTGGACTCTCGAGGTGGCCTGAGTTAATGTTCTAAGTTTCAGTAAGCAGCTCAGCTGAGGAACTGCATCAAGGGCAGTTGAGATAAATGAGGCCATTTTCTAAAATTTTAATCATGCAGTTAGTTGAGTGGATTCCCAGAGGAAAGGTATTGAGCAGAAAATGAGCAAAGTAGAAACTGTTCACAGTATCCGAGGCTTGTAGAGAGATGTTGGCTATTCATTGTTAAGACTTGTTGGCTGTTAAAAAAAAACAACCAGAACCAAATATATATTAAAAAGTATTGCACAGACCATATGAAGTATGAATCCGTGCACCACACAGGTGGAGCATTAATTACTCATTAGATCATTTCAGGATATTGCACGTGTAACTTACACGTTGTCAGGTGATGTTCATGTGACTGTCTAGACATTGTGACAAACAATCGTCACCTGGTATTGGAATATTTCCAAAAAACAAATCTTCAAATCAAATTGACAAAAGGTGTGATGGTTAAATATTACAACACAAGAATATTTACACAATTACAATGAAAAGTAAACATCCACAAAACACTGCAGTGAGAAGCCTAAGGGGTTTACACACTGGTGGGGATGAACACTATTAGTGTTCATCCCCACCAGTTTTTCACACTATTAGTTTGAAAGTCATACATTCAAACATTTGCACTGAAACGGCAACTTATTTTTTGCATTGTGAATGAAGGCATCAACCAATCACTCTACACTATGGTCGCCAAGATTTTCATATTGTTTCTCGGTCAAATCTGTAACCTACAGGAAGCACATGTGCTCTTACCTTGGGCATACAGGGTCAGCACAGCTTGAATAGCAATGTAGACTCCCGAAAACTGGTAGGTCTCAAACATAACCTACCAGAGAAGATGGTACACATTAGAAAGCAACAACAATAATTTTATAAAAAAAAACAGCTTGCAGAGCAGTATATCTGCAAACATTCATTCAAAGTTACCTGCAGAAAAAACACAGAAGTAACAGATATTTAAATTACTTCACTGAGGATTAAGTTGCACTTCTGCAATGCCTTAAAATACATTTGCTGCCATGTCTGATTGATGCAAACCAAAGATGTCACAAAACCAGAAAGTGTTGTACTTGTTTTTTTGCTTTTCCATTAGAGATAGTAACTGTTACTTTTGCCAGGTTCCAACGAGCTGAGCCGATACTAAACGTGGCGGACTGCCGTCCGCTGATAAGCAGTGATGTCGTACGACACAGAAATCAAACCAAAAAATGCCTAACTGTAGATTAGGTAAAAAGACTTAAAAATCCTCAAAATGTGAGTTAATCTCAAACATTTAGCAAGGACATTGATAAATCTCAACATTTAATAGGAGCCTGGTGAATTTAGCGACCGCACTGGTGAAAGTCAACGATCGTGAGCCGCCTCACAACCCGAATTTCAGTTCAGTGACCGTGTCAGACCATGCAGGAAGTACTGAACTAATCTTTCTAATGATTCAGTACACCAAAAGTAACTGCTTTGCTCATCACTCGTTTTCCTGAGTCACGTATAAAACAACGTCACAGCAGTTTTATGCAGCCATGCTATGATGATTCAGCCCATGTTGAGGAGGTATTATACTATGGAAAATGATACCAAACTGAGTAGAGTCAAGCCGTGCCAAGCCAAGTCGTGTTGGAACTGTACAGTGGGAAAGCACCAATAGAGACAATTTATAAAATTTAAGGGACAATGGGGGTTGATATTGATATACAGTGAATGGCACTGTATATCAATATTTAATTTCCACTTGCCCAATTACACTTTAATGTTGCAATAAACACTGACACACACCTCAATGATTTTTTCACGGTTCTTAGTTGGGTTCATGGGGGGCTCCGTCAACAGGATCTTGCAATTGCGAGAGTCAATGTTGAGCTTCTCCGGGCCAAAGGTGTAGTCCCACAGGTGCTTCATGTCATCCCAGTTCCTGACGATGCCGTTCTCCATGGGGTAGTTGACCTCCAACATCGAGCGCAACTCACTGGCTTCATCCCCAACCATCAGGTCCTAGAGGAAGAGGTCAAAAATCAACACAGATAAATATTTAGAAGCACAACAGCAGCGCCCTTTACTTCTGGAGCCAAGTTCAGTGGCATTTGCCTTAGGGATGAGCTCCATGTATTGGGTTGGGCTACATATTCATTTATTTTAACTTGCCCCTTAAGCCTGCTGGTCAGCTAAAATCAGAACAAGAGCTGATTACTTTTTCACTTGCATTAAGACAAGCCGCCTGTCCAAGACAGTGTAACTCATGAGTTAAAAATTCAAATACCCAGCATGCAAAAAAAAAAGCATCATTTATCATGCATTTACACCTGGAAACACTTCCCTCTAGTTACAGTAATCCACTTGTTTTAGCACCATTCAACTAGCTGCATGCAAGGCAGCCTGGCAAAGTAAACAACCTCTGGGTTAGAGCTTGGTGTTAGCCACACAGTCAAGCAGCTCGCGTTCCACTTGGAGACTTCAAAATCCTTGTAAAGGCAGCCATTTTATGGGTTCATCCTGTGTGCTTTGGCATTAACAGAGTGCCAGTCATCTCACAGGCATCAATACCATGTGGTCTCAATGAAAATAAGTAAAACAGAAAAACAGATGTGCTTCTGTCTTTAAATTGCAGCTGCCTGCCATGCATCCTTTTGTGTGGACACTTCCTCTGTACTTGACAAGGGTGAAACACTAGCAGATTACAGATGCAACTTGATGGCACATAACTTAAATATGCACATGGTTTCATGATGTAAAGAAAATAGATTTGTGATGTTTTCAGGTACCAAACATACAACATTTGGCACCAATACTGTGATAGGCAATCTCAATTTGTTTCAGCTGAAAACTGTTGTGAATATTTTAGTCCTTAAATGGCAGCAGGATTTGGGGGGGGTTGTTAGCTGTCAGGATCCACCCGCATATCAGACACTTTGAAAATGGAAGTGTTCCAAAATCTCTTTTAGCTCTCCATCAATAACAGTTGGCCTATGATTCATCACAACTATTTCCGCAACACTGAGCCTGGAAAAAAAAGAAGTCTATTAACATGAGGTTTTGTATATGTGACTCTGTGCCACTCATTCAGCCAAAAGATCTCAAACGGAACATTTAAAACTCGGCAAACTATTTGGGATGATGTGTGAGTAAACAAATGTAGAAAAGACAACAGGAAAAATAATCAAAACAAAGTAAGAGAGCTTAATTTTCAGTTGACATCAAAACATGGCAAAACTCTCTGGAGCAGGCAAGAACAGGAGGCACACACCAACCTGAACTTACCATCTTCTGGGAATTCTACTTCATCATGGGGGGAAAACACATGGGGGGAAAGGAAGGTAGATATAAAATAAAGATGAATAAATGAAACTGGAAAAACAGGAGAGAGAGGTAGTGACAGAATTCAGGCTAAAATAACAGGGGTTCTGACAATTAGACCTTTATCTTAAAGCATATTTCTGTAGTGATTCAAGGAAAACAAACATGGCAAGCTGCTCTGAAAGCAACATGAGATCAAATTGTACTTACAGGACAGTAGAAGTTGTGGTTACATATAAGACTAGAAAAATTGTCTATTTTAATGAAGTGATTTCATGTCTTTCATTCCTGTTTTCTGACCATGTTTGTACCTGAAATCAAAATGTCCTTGTCAAATTAAAGAAAAAAGTCACTGCAGGAAGATCAGCCCGTACCTTGATTTCAATGTTTCCCACTTTGGCTGTGGACCGGATGATGGGCCTCCCAACAAGTGCAGGGAAGATGTGCTCTGGGAAGTTGGAGCCTGCATAGCCACACTTGACAAACTAAAAAAAGGAAGGGAAAAGGAAAATGCAAAGTTGATTAGAAAAGACAAATACAGAAAACTACGCAATACAACATGACACCATTAATATCACATCCAGTTCAACCACATCAAACTAAAACCAATGCTGCGTCGACATAAGCAAGACAAAGCACTCACTGTTCATTGAATTTACATTTAAGCCAATGAAGCTACAACAATGTTGACCAGCTGCATGTTATAACTTAAATCCCAGACCATAAACTGTGGGATTTCATGTTCTTCCTGAAATGCCAGAAGCTTTTATACTACTTTTGTCATGGCCCCTACCAGCCTTGCATAAAAACAAAAGAACATGACTCAAGAGATCTCATCTGTCAGAGTGAATGAGTTAATCCAAGCATGATCCAACAAGCAGTTTAATTATGTAGAATTACCGGTTAATAAATATATTTAAGGTATCATTTCAGAATCAGTACAGCTCTGCCACCACAGAAAATCTGACTGAATACTCTAATAGAAAAGGGTGAGAAAGCTATCGGCTTGATTATTTTACAGCTCGAGTTCAGTTGTCTTTTAATTTAAACGATGTGAAGTAGAGCTGAAACGGTTAATCGATTAATTGATTATTAATCGATTACTAAATTAATCGCCAACTATTTTGATAATCTATTAATGGGTTTGAAGCTTTTTTCATGATTAAAACAAGATTTCTGATTGTTTCAGCTTCTTAAATGTGAATATTTTCTTAGTCTTTGCTCCACATAACAAAGAAATCATTAAAACTGAATAATTTTGGTTTGTGGACAAAACAAGACATTCAATAACATCGTCATTTACAGGTTTGGCAAACACTGATCAATGTGTTTTTAACATTTTCTGACATCTTATGGACCAACCGATTCATCGATTAATCGTGAAAATAATCGACAGATTAATCGATTACGAAAATAATCGTTAGTTGCAGCTCTAATGTGAAGTGCTCAAAAAATGTGAATGTGACTGGCTGTTGTTCACTCTCACTTCCTCTAAGGTTTCTAATTCAACTCTGACATTGGTTCAATTTTTTTTCACGAAATGCTCTTGAAAAACATCTCACATCTCAAAAAGGCCTTATTAGTCAGTAACATGCTGAGACAACATCCTCTGTAACTGCTGACAAGATTCAGACAGGAAGTACCTCAGCTCTAGCAGAGGCAGTATCACCTATGTGCAGTGAATCATTTGTAGAACAGACCAGCAAATCATTTACTACAGTATAAGCAGCATGGCTTAAAATGTAATTATACCATCAACAAACAAAGGAAGCTTAAAATTACCTAGATTGGGAGAAGAAAACACTCTGGTGGTCCCTAAACTATGCAGGCACCCCAACCATGTACTGGAGACTTTAGAACCGTTTCATCAGGTAACAAATCTACAACTTTTTTTTTACCATGTAAACTAATCTAAAATATGTAAAATCGAGTAGAATATACTGTACAAGGGCATATTCATAAGTGGAAAACATCAACCGTAAAACCGTTTATCAGATTTATTTTCTTCCGAATGTCCTTAATTGAATTACTCATGCTACAACTGCCACAGTAGAGGCATTAGGTACATTTTGCAGCATATAACATAAAACAGTGGTTCACAAACTTTTTATACTAAGTACCATATTTGTGATTTTCCTCTAAGTACAACCAGAGGAAGCTTGTACCACTTGTGGTACACATACAACAGTCTGAGAACCGTGGACATAAAATACAACATTTAAACAGATAACTGTTTTTAATGTAAGGACCTATCAGTGTATGTCACTCGGTTTAGGTTTGATGCAACACTATAATGTAATGAGACCAACATAAGCAAAATCCAGGAAAAAAAACATAGAATGTATTGTTTACCATTCAGCAAAACTGAAAATGGAAAATACTCGTATGATAGAGGAATAATTAAGTGCACAGCTTCAACCATTCTTCTTAGTTATGTTCAGTGGTCATTCTAGGGTACACATTCTTCACCGACAGGTAGTTGGGTGACATTTCTCTATGTGCATTTGTTGCTGTTCAGAAAAACGCTGTTAAAAAGGTGGAGATACACAATTCACCTGGCACGGCCTAGCTAACGTTACACCCACCTGACGATGGATATTTGAAAACAATATTCAGCGGCTGCTCAGGTTAATCGGAGCATAACCAGAGTGGAGATAGTCAATGTGCAAAGTTTTCGTCGTTTGCCAGTCGAAATCACTGAAATCAGCGACTGAACAAACCAGACAGTCAGCTGTCAATGCTAAGTGGCTAGCATGCTAGCTGTCGTAGCTTAATAACCATTGGTCGTCATGAGTCATTATTTAATCATGGTATGCACGCAGCCGTGAGAGCTGGAACCGTAGATGTACATACAGCAGTCACACTGACAATACCACACAGTACGCGGGCTATTTCTACGAGGGGTCTGGATGAATGAAAATTAGCAAGCTAACGGGCTGGCTAGCTACCCACCCAGTTAACGCTAGCTAGCTTGGACGCTGTGACACCGCCACTTCCTGTTTCGGCAAATTGTTCGACACAAACGACACAGTTTCAACAAAGCCACTTGCACTTCGTCAACCCAGAACGCTAAACTTACCCCGGTCCCATTGTCACAGACCACCACTTTCCTTCCCTGACTATCCATTATGAAAAAGCCCAGTTACTGCTGAACCTCCCTCAACTTTCTTCAGCAAGCCGGAAGGAAGACACACCAACCCGGCCGAGAGGAGGAAGGGAAAGGGGCTCATCCGGTGACGGAGCCGCTCGAATGACAGCCACTCCCTCCAAGACACTGATTTCACTGTCATTAATGCATATTTACCGATTGGTGGCATCGACAGAAACAAAATGATTTTGCATTTAAATAAAGTACAATTCATTCAATTTTCAGTGGTTTTTAGAATCTCTTTATTCTCATTTTGTCTCTATTTAGTTGTTTTTTCTTGACTTTTTGTAAAACCTGTCTTCCTGTAGTTGTTTCATATCTATTAATGATATTTTTGCTGCACTATAGACAAATGTAACCCATCATTGTTGTCGTTTTTAGTTTCTTTATTCAATACACTCAGTAGTAATTTTTTGACTCTTGTTTCCTTAATGTACATTTTGAAAGGTGTCATCTGGATCAACAATTATTATTTATCTCAGAAAATATAAGGAGGAAAATAAAATAAGTAACACAATACGCATCTTTACATTACATTTGTTTTATTTTTTTAAGGTCCTCAAATTATTCTTGACATTTCTCTCAAACATTTTGTAGAAAGGAAAGGAAGACAAACTGGTTAAACTGGGAATGTAAGTCTAAAAGACCAGCCTAATATAACAAGGGCAATATTGTTTCACATTTAACACATAAAGGTCACTCTACTATACTATTTGTGTATTATCCATTTCTGATTTAATTTGAAAAGTCAATTAAGTTAGGTTTTAAACTTAAAATAGCACTTTGACTTTTGTCCCTTAAACATAACATTACAATACCAGTACTTGCTATTTGCACTGTGGTGATTACTACACATTTAAATGAATGCATGAGCCAAAAGACAGGAAGATATTCTGATTCTCTAGTAGTTAATAACCTCATTTTAGAGCTATGCCAGCAGATGGCCAGCAGGTGAAGTAGTTTGACCAAAATGTATGTGTGTGTATGTGTGTAAAAGATCACTCTAAAACTAAGGACTCCTTGGGTATGAGGATACTTGGGAACATGAGGACAGTAGCTTTCATAAAGGATAAGTTAGGAAGTCCAGCGATCACCCTGATGCCCTCAGCACTCAGCTCTTCATCCTGTAGTGGTTTCCTTAAGGAGAGCACAGACACATACACACACAGCATGAGTTTTTAAAAGACGCTTGTGTCTGATTTTTGTTCATTGTGGATGCATTTTACACCTGAGCTGACCTGACTGCCGTGCTGGTCTTCTCTGCAGCAGACATCAGGCGATTCAAAGTGTCCTCTAGGTGGCTGCTGCTACTGCTGGTTTCCAGTTTGCTCATGGTCAACTCATAGAGCTCACGATCAACTCCTTTTACACGTTAGAGTTTCCAACAAATAAAACATGTAAAACAGGAGTCAGAGCAACCACCAAGTATCAAGTAACAACAGGACAGCACAAGCTACATCAAGAACTGACATGATGAACAATTTACTAAATTTACATCTCTGTAGTTTCACATGCTGACCTGGTGGAGGACTGTTGCTGCAGATGTTGGATCTGCTCTTCTCCTCAGGACCAAAATAATCCAGGTTGATAGCAAAGGAGTCTGTGCTAGCAAAGGGAGACAGTGGGTGAGGACTGTTGTGGGGTGATCGGGGATGGGAAGCTTCGTTCATATTCATGAAATATAAGTCAATGTATGAAGTATAGGAAAAAGTGTGTTCCTCTGACTGAAGTGCAGTCCTTTTACTCAGCACAGTAAGCCACCATGCAGAATCAGGTCACTTAAACAATGAATACATGGCAATTCCAAGGTGGCTCAAACAGCTCCAGTGTTTCACAGTTCTTAACAGTAATTAAAATAAATAAATACATTTTGTGAAACCAAACACAACGACACCAATCCCTGCAAGCTGTTTGGGTGTTCAAATACTCCAACCTTGTATTAAACCAGAGAAAAACAGAGAAAAGTGATGCTGCTTTCAGCAAGGGAGAGCAAAGATGAGGGAAGAGAGGCAAAACAAAGCAGGAAGAATCAACTGATTTATTTCAGTATTTACAAAGATTTCCCACAAGTCCTTATTGCAATGCATTAAATCTGGATTTGAGCAGAATATCTAAATAAATAAAAGCTTTGTGGGGGGGGGGTCTCTTTAGAAAAAAACACCTGGTAGGAAGGCACAAATTATTGTTAAATACTACTGTAAAGTAGCTATACATGTTGTCTTTTGTCACAAAATCCAGTTCTTTGGAATGAAATTCTATTCTAATCTAATCTATTCAATTCAACATGTGAATGTGGTATACGCGTCAGTGTATAACTGAAAAAACACACAAACTAAAACAGCATACATTGAAGTCAAATATCAATTGTATAATAATTACATAATGTATGTTTATAATGTTTATAATGACAGACGTCATCTGCAAATTATGACAATGAAACGTAAAGGTAAATAATGAATTTATAAATAAATAAATAGACTACTAACAAATCCTTTCATGTCTATATGAAGTGCATGTTCTTTGTCTTTGTAGTTTTTTTTTAACTGCACTGAGAATTCAGTCCTCTGCTGTGCACGCTTAATAGTATCAACATTGTAATCACTTGTCAATATTTATGCCTTTATATTTATCGTGCTTTGTCTGTTGCAAAAGGTGCAAACCATGGTGGAATCAACTCATTGAGGTATCTTTCAAGAAATTAAATGTAAAGTCATTTAAGTAGGTTTACAAACGAAACCTAAACTAAATAATTCACTGAACGTTGTTTTGCTGCCGGCAACCCCCAGGTTTAGTGCTATACATTACCAGTTTTATGTATGTTTGAATAATTTGGCCATTGTGTATGGACTGAACTGAACTGAACTAAACTGCTCTTCATCAGCTTGCATACAGCTTACAATAACAATTATGGGAATTAATTTTCTCGGGCTCTCTATTACTATGATAAAGTTATTTTTTATCTTCTATAGTTAATTAGTGTATTTTCATGTTATCTATTTCAAACTCATGCAGCAGCAAAGCAGACATAACTCACTCATCTAGCAGTGTGTTATATGCAACACAACATTCTGTAGATTTGCTCCAAACGATGCAAGAACCACAACATACCAATTCCTGCTCCATGTTGTTTTCCATTTTTTCTTTTCGTTTCTTTTGTGCCATCATTGGTTAGATCTACATGTTGATTACTTGCAGAAATTAAATTGATCATTAACCTGCTTTCTTTACTTTGTACAATAGCCTTAGTGATGAAGATTAAAGTAACAGAGCACAAGATGAAATCCTACCATATACAAGTAAATATGAACAAATAAATTCTGTCAAAATGGAAAAAGAAAATCAGAAAATCACATAACACTGTTAGATTTAAGGCTAAATTTAGATGTGTACTAGTATAACCATGCAATGGGTTAACAGTAGACCACAGTACTAACACTGGGACAGAAGTAGCAGTTCAACAGCACCCACCAATACATAAAGTAAAAATAATGGTCCTTTGCATTCCCTTCCATTAAATCAACAATGATATCTGTCGTTAACACTTAAAGATGGACACCCCACTGTGGTTTTCCATCTCAACTGGGACGAATAAATACTGAGATAAAGTAATAAGAGGTGGCAGCAAGTAAAGATGAGACACTCAAGTAAATAAGAGAGCGAGAAAGGAAGGTCAGAACAGTGTTTCCCCTGTTACTGTTTTTTTGGAATAATTGACAATGACTTTTAGTTACATATCCGAACATTGGTAATTCATGAGTAAGAAAAAAAAAAAGGAAACTCAAAGTGTTTTCCATGGCGTGGAGGGGAAACACGGTGTAAATTAAAAGAAGCAGGCATGCCCTGCAGGGGATGAGGAGAAGTCCAGAGGAGCCCAGAGTAAAAGTCTTAAAGGATTTGGCTATTAAAGGAAGCCATGTGAATGAAGATCTACTTCCAGCCCCAGAAATGAGGGGCTCGGCGAGGGGACGTACCGTCCTGAGAGCTGCTGAGGCGACGGCTGCTCCACTCCAACAGGCCGGAAGGGAGCGTCTCCTAAAGAGAGGAGTTAACATACTTGATTATCACAGTGCAGCTTCATGTTTTCACTTATTATGCTTAGAGATGTAGTATAGTATAAAGTATAAACCGATTTCCATATTAATCATGGTTAAAGAGTGCACAAAATCTTACTTTTTCTTCAAACAGTAATTGTACCATCAAAATCGTATTGCTGCATCACTAGTTATGCTGTGAACCTACCAGCACCAAGTCTTTTGAGGGATCCAGTTTGACATGTGGACCTGGGAATTCTTGTGGTGTCCCTGCTGTGTTTGCAGTAGAACAGGCAGCTGGTGCAGAATCTTTGGTGGAATGAAGTTTTCCCTAAGGGAAGATAAAACCAATGGATTCATAATGCAAATGCAATGTGTATGGTCTTCTATCCATCTAATCTTACAACATCCCAATCTTCCCACGAAAAAAAAATATGAATCCTGTTCAGTTGACTCACCAGGTTGGATGCAAAAGTAGGCACAGCTACGAACTTCTTCGTTCCAATGAACACCTTTCAGAGGGTGAGAACAAAAACGTTCAAACATATCAGTCCATTCAAAATGCCAAAGATCACAAAATTTGACAGACAGAAAAATCATAGTTTTGCATCATCAAAGACACTATTAAAGCGGCCATCGACCGGAAGTTCCAATTAACGCTGTTTTTTGGTGTGTATCTGCGCCTTTACCTCGTTTATGAAGCCCTAAAGTTTCTAAACTAAAAGTTCAGCCACTGCTGAGAACACTGGGTTTTATTGTATTCTCAGGCTCTGTAAGCGGTCTGAAAAAGCCTGGTATCGTTATGTAAGGATCACTTCTCCTGAACAGCAGATCCTCCTGCTCCAGGCACTAGTCCGGGCACATCTGGTTGTGTACTGCAGAAGAAAAACATCCGTTGTGGAGGTGTTTCACTTGCAACAGTGTTTTCTGACTCTGGGTCCGACCACGAGCTCATGTGCTAATTACGCCAATTCAACCTGGCCAATCACAAGACAGTTGGGAAAGCTCACGTTGGCTGGCCAATCACAACACAGTTCTGTCTTCTGGGGGTGAGATTTCGGTCTGAAACAGCGCGTCTGACGAGAGCTTCAGTGAGGAGAGATTTCGATCGGCTGGTTTGCAGCAACTAGGTTTTTGACCATAAAAAAAGTTAATGCATGTAAGTAGACCTCCATAACTCACGTATGTGCGATAGGACCACTCAATGGGAGCTTTAAAGGGAAACCAGCAAAAAGATTGGTTTCCCTTTAAACGCAAAGAAGTGCCTGAAGAAGCCATTTTGTTCTTCATTATTCTCAAAAAATAAATATGGATGGTCATTAAAATAACAAGGCTAATGGTGGACTAACCCTTCTACCTGTGATTCGATGCATATGTTTTTATGTTTTGTGCAAACTTACATTGTTTCTTGTGTCCACACCGAGGCACCCGAGCAGAGTCCTATTTGTATGGGAACCTCTCCACTGAAACCGAAGGCCAACTGCACTGTGGATATCTTTGTGTGGCCACCACAGGCCCTGCTGAACCCTTGAAAATTGTTAGAGAAGAGAAGAAAACAGCTATCAAATTCTTATTTGTGTCTTTATTTTGGTTGTTTTAAATTTTAAATGTCAAATGTATCAAACATCATCACAACCACCTTCCAGATTCAGGGTAGTTAACCTCACCTCTGATCACTGCTGAGCTCAGGCATCTTCTCCTCCTCACTCTCAGACAGGTGCCGGGAAAAGAGCTGAGCCCCAAGGCTCTGCGCGTCCTCCTCACCTTCCACAGCTGGGACCATGACCTCTGGGAAAGTGATCCAAAGGAGCTGCTGAACACGGCAGGAAAATGACACCTAGTTGGAAAAAAAGGAACACTCATTGAGAATTTCTGAAATATACTTTTTTTTTAATGATTTGAATCTGTCACTGTTTTGATGTCTGTGGCAAATCTTTTTGTATGTGACAAAATGAAAACAACAAGAGTAATCCTTTACAAAACATAACAACAGACACTTTCTGGCATTGTGTTTTCTCTTTTTATATGACAAAGTGAGATGTCCTACCTGACAGCTGTTTCTTCTTAAATCTCCACATTGTTGCACCCGGTCCTGATCGTCCTCAGTACACCCATCAGTCTGTAGGCTGCTGACTTGGTCTCTGACCTGTGTCCTCATTTGTCCCTCCTCTTGAGCCCTCTGATCCTGGAACACTGCCCAAGACCCTTCTCCATCTTCCTGTGTGGGTGCTGAGCAGAAATCTGCAAAGCTATCACTCGGCGGTAGGGTCCCAAGACTCTGCACCATTACATTCATATCTTGGAAACATTCTTGGTCCCTGTGACGCTCCCAAACACTGTCACTGAAGTCTGCAAAGGCATCTCCTCTACATGTTAGAGAATGTGACTGGGTGGAGGTAGCAGAGGTTTCCTGAGTCACAGATTGATGAAAACACTTCTCTTCCTCAATTTGGCTGAGATTTGTCATGCTGCTGTTGCCAAAAGAGTCAGAACGCTTGTGATTTTCCAGTTCCTCATCCTCATCATCAGTCTGGTCCCAGTCACTCTGATTGTCTGGCCAAGCAAGAGACGAAACATTTGGTTCCAGGTCAGAAGAGATACCTTCAAATGAGAAATCCTCACAGATTGAAGACAGGTCCTCGAAAGCAGATTCATATACGCTGACTGTCGGAGGCTTCTCTGACTCTTCATCCTCGTGCAGCTCTGAGGTTTGTGAAGAATTTAAACGACACCTAACTTCCCTCCAGCTGTCCCCATCATTACCTGTATCCCCCTCTGCAAAATGAGGCTGCTCAGATTCCAAAGCTGCTACAGCTTCCTGAGGCTGATGGTGGTCCTGAGATGGGTGCATGATTGCTGCATCTCTTATCTCACAGTGATTGACCTTAGTGCATATATTTTCTCTAGCCTCATGTCCACAAAGAGATTTGGGCTCAGAGTTCATTATAACTTCAGCTGGATCATAGATTTGTTCACCCATATTCGACCCTTCCACTTCACCAACCCACTTCTCTGGGTTGCCTAAGGGAGAGAAGCCACAGCACCAAGGGTGAGTTGCCTGTTCTGAGAACACAGTGAAATCAGCAAATCCACTTTCCTCCATGTAAGACAAAGTCCCTACTACAGAGGCATCATGAGTCTCAGACTTGTGGCCTCCTTCACCATATCCATTTGTGACATGTGAAGATAATTCAGTATCAAAAACCTCACCTCTGACAGAATTTGAGTCAAGGCTGGATAGAGTTTGGAATTGTTCGACTGGGTGATTTAAGTTGCAGGTGGTTGGGTCTTTAGCTTCCTTAGTAGCAGAAGCAGGCTCGTTGATGCTCTTTGGTGCCTTAATGGACCTGGGAAAGCCTGGAGGGGAGCAGGAAAATCCCCCAAAGTCTCCAAACTCATCGTCATCTGATCCAGCCTCCCCGTCACCATCATCATCCAATGGAGGGGGAGATGAGGAGTGCAAGGGCATGACATATGGCTCCATGGGTTTTCCTAGCAGAACCTGAAGGCCTCATGCACCTGGGAAGTACAAAAAGACTTTATAATTAATATTCTGCATAACACTGAAAACAGAGAAGGTCTGTGATTTATTGAATCGCTATTCTTTAATGAAAATGCTAATTTATTTTTTCATATATAATAAATTATAAAAAATAATAATATCTTTATTCAGTTGTATATTCTGTATTGGATTGTTAAGTCTTGTTTAACCTACACTCTGTGTTGGGCCAGTTCTATTTCTTTTAGATTGAAATTGATTGTGGATTGAATGATTAGTATATGAACTAATGAAAACATTTGAGTTACTATTTCAGTTTCATGGCTGGCAAAGGTTAAACTGCAAACGAAAATATGAACCGTAGATATCTATTGCACAAACTCATGCTCTCTCGTATTGTCTTCTTTGTCCCTTAAAATCATTGGGCCAGGCGTTTACAGCTAGGTCTTATCATTGATCCCAGAGTGGAAAGAAAGAAAGAGAAGTGACCCAGTCAGTAAACTGATACAGGAAACAGTATCCGCTGTGATGTGCTACTTGTTAAAGCCAGCAGCCTTATCATGGGATCAACATGGGATTATAGTTTAAACCTTTACAGAAATACAACTGCAACCTTCTGTGCAGACTGTACAAACAAAACCATTTAATAACATATGTTCTCCAACATATTAACTGCATCGACGTCCTCACTGTAAAGCCGCATTAAGGTGGACAAAGCTAGCTTGTTTACGGATACTGAGCTGTGCATTCGAGCCTAAAACCACACACACATTTCGCTGTCTCCTAACTAATGGGCAACGGATTAGCTAATATTGTCACTAGCTAGCTAGCTACTGAAGCCACTTAACGCTACCTGACAGAAACACCGACATGCTATTTAAATGTGGCTAACTGCTGTTTCGCGATACACTCTGTCGGAATTGTGTCATTTACCAACACTCTTTCACTTTGCTTTGTCGTCACGTCTTGTCTGTCAGTGGCGCAGCTTCGCTGTCCATCACCTCTCAGCAGCATCGTTATCCGTGAAGTACAGGCAGGGCTCAGTAGGCTGTGTCGTACGGAGAAGGGCAAACAAACTTGAGATGTCTCACTACATCCCGTTTTCAGGATGGCGGACAGAGAACCGTTGGGTACCAACCAAACGGTCCGTGTACGTTTTGACCGTTTTTTGTTTTTCCACGTAAACCAATGTCGTTTTTGTTGTCGAGAAATGAGAAAAACAGATGCCAATGTATTTTTTTTTTGACAATTTATTTGTCTTTTTTTTTGTCTGAGGAACGAAATGAAGGAAAGGAAGTCAGGTGACCCAATTAGATAGATAGATGAATAAGTGATATTTCCCCTCTCCACGTGAGAGTATGAGCGTATTTAATTGTATGCCTGGTTTCTCATATGCCTATAATTATCCAGGTTATTGATACAGATGTATTCAATGATGTTCATTTCATTCTGGTATTTGATGGTTTATTTGCAATCTTTTTAGGACTGTATACAGCATGTATTTTATATGTATGTTTTTATCATTTCAGAAGCACCCATATCTCCCTGAAGGGTAGAGATATTAGTATACAGTATATACATAATGTAAATAAAATCTGAATATTTCACACATGGTAATCAGCTTAGTGCTTATTAGGTGATTATAAGACTATATGTGTTCATGCAAACTGAATTTGCTGCACTTCTACATTATAGTATAGGCATTTTTATATAATGTTGTGTTTTCATTGATTGTGTATCCTGTGTGGGTTGGATCAGAACAGCCATTTGAGGCAAGAAGTTGGCATTATTTGAAACCATGTTCCAATATGGTTTAATAAATGTATGTATTATAATTATTAAGTATTGAGAGTGAAGTAATGAATGAATGTGCTCAAAGATGATCAATTAATGAATGAAAAAAAAACACTACCAGTATCACATGAACAAAACATGAGCA
The DNA here is from genome assembly GCF_963457635.1 of Microchirus variegatus. Taxonomy (NCBI): domain Eukaryota; kingdom Metazoa; phylum Chordata; class Actinopteri; order Pleuronectiformes; family Soleidae; genus Microchirus; species Microchirus variegatus. Next base: position 8,790,500 of record NC_139812.1, read on the forward strand.
TGTTTTATTGTGTTACACAGACATGTGATAACCCACAACACGTCAACAGAGAAAACCATGACACAGTCAAGATAAATCCTTCCACTTAACATTGTACAGCACTGTAACATCACAGAGACACAGTTACTGGATATTTTCACTCTCAGTGTTAAATTATTCATGAGCTGCTTACAGTATAATCCCAAACATTTTAAAATTAAACATCAGACTTTACAGGACTCCTCTCTCTGCTGCAGAACAAGATTTTAATCCTTGAACTCAAAAAGCAGTCGCCTGGAACCGCTTCATTACCTGACTGCTGTCATTTATTTTCTTTTGACCAGAGTCAGGACATTTGTGTCAGGTTCCAGACCACTGAATCACAGAGTACATTTCTGATTTGTTATTAAATTAATAAGGAATGTTTTAAGTATTAAATTATAATTAAATCTTGATCATCAGACTGCACAGCCGGGTTCACATTCCTGGCCTCATGGATCTCCATATGCACCTTCAGATTGCAAGAAGTGGAAAACTTTTTGCCACAAACATAACAGCGAAATAGCTTTTCCCCTGTGGACACTGGAAGGCCACAGATTTTGAGGTGGTAGCTGTGGGCAACCATTTTGCCACATGTTTTGCAGAAGTATGGCTTTTCCCCCGTGTGCACCCTCAAGTGAACGTTAAGATTTGAGGTTTGAGCAAATAATTTTCCACAGAAAGGACACTTGTGTGGTTTTTCCCCAGTGTGGACTCTTGAATGCACAGACAGGTGGTCCCTGCGATTAAACTCCTTGTCACATTGAGGGCATTTAAAGGGTTTCTCTCCCGTGTGAACCTCTTCCACGTGTTGGATCAGAGCCGAGTCCTTCTTAAACCGCATGCGGCAGAAACGGCAAATCTTCTTGTCCTGAGCTCGTCTTCTGAGGTTCTTCTTCTTCTGAGAAGTGTTGCTATGACTTGGACCACAGAGTGAGGTGTCATCAACAGTCCAATCATCGTCCTTGCCCAGTGTCAAAGTAATAGCGGGAGAGGGGAATGACTTGTAGTGCGTCTGAGTATTTCGACTTTCTAGTGCAGGAACATCGTCAGAAGAAGTGGCTTCCTCAATGCCTGATTTAAGGTAGAGATCCACCTTCTCCCGTTTGACCTGCTGAAGGTCTCGGCTCTGATTGTTCTCCACAAAAGGAATCTTGTCTGGCTGCTGGGAAGGACATGTCTCCTCAGAGACTGACGGGGTGTCTAAAGGACGGAGACAAAGACAGAGTAAAGGAAATATACTTCTATGATCTGTTTGATTCAATGACGGACGAAGCACTCACATCCTTTTATTTAAAAGTCTCATATTATACCCTATTTCTCCAAGTTAGCCTAGTTCCCTGGTGTCCTAATGAACATGTCTGTGACATGTTTTGGTCAAATGAAGCGCCACAGCAGTTCAATCACCCTGACAAAACAGCCCTTTCAGAACACTCGGTTTAGTAGTATCTCTTTAAGTCCACCTTAAAAAAAAGTAAAACAAAACTTAAGGGACAGGAAATGACATCAGCCACAGAGGCTACTGGGAGCTAACAGCAGTTAGCATTTGGAAAAGTGATCATTTGCAGGCTCTAGCAGGCACATTGCTGTCATATATAACATTTATCCACTGGACAGATAAATCCTCTGAGGCTGGAAGTTTGTGTAGGACTCTGTGCTGCACCGTGGAGCCAAGAATAGAACTTTTCACGGACTTCTGGTTTTCGGACACCGTTGCCCTCACCAGCACTCTCTGGCTTGAAGTTGGAAGTTGGACTGTGGTCCAGCCAATGCCATCTTCTATACATGTTGCCTAGCAACGCTGTCAAAACCATATTTACATATTCATCACATGTGACGTTATAAATTAATTTTGGCAGGAAACGCCTGCTTGGATAGAACAAAGAATCCCTTCTTTACCAAATTAATTTTCAGTTGACAATAGAACATTGCTGCGGTCAATTTATCTGACACTTGTTTCTCTGTGGTCAAACTATCTGACGCTTCTTACAAAGGTGTTTACCGGAAAAAGCTTGTGATCCAATGACTCAGGCTGCTTTGTAAGGACATTGACATCAGGTTTTCAAAATAAAACAGTGAGAGCACCATATCTCTCTCACATTTGAAGGCATTTTTTCAATTGGAAAATCCATTGGAAAAATAATTAAATTCCTCCCAGCTATGTTTTAGACACCTAATAACTATAACGGTATAAAGGGAGTTCTATAAGGATGAAAAATGTGTGTTCAGCACATTAATATCCACTAGTGTACTGGATATTAAACATGTACTGTACAGTTTTAGAGACATTTCAAGTTAAAAGTCCCATATTTGGACTTTTTAAGTGAAAAATTATCAACTTCGAGATGCAATAAAAACAAAAACCTCCATAGGTTCTGGACAAGACTGCCTGGGTTGTGTTCAGGGCATGCATGACTACTGCTACTGTATTTAAATTAAATATCTCATAGTTGCACTTTTTAAGTGGAACATTGTACTTTGAGATGCAGTTAAATTAAATACATCAGATACATCCACCCCAAATGTAATTCTCACTCTTATTCGAGTTCAAATAATGTCTCAAGTCCTTGAAAATCATAAAAGCAGGTGAATCACAGAGACTGTATGATGTACTGAAAGACTCATCTACAGTATATGTATAATATTCAAATAATGGAACTCTATTTGTACTTTTGTTTTATTGAATTGCCTGCGTTTGATTTTTGTTGCCTAGTGTGTTCATTTAGGACAGGGGTCTGAAACTTGAGGCCCAGGGGGCCACATGTGACCTGCCAGTCGATGTCCTGCGGCCCTACACTTATTTTAAATTATTAAATTCAACATTTAATTATATATAAGCCTGTCTAGTGTTTTAATTACAATTGGCTACATGTATATTTTGATTTAATGTTTTAATTCTGTTTAATTTCCGTCTGTTTTTGTTATCTACAGATTGATTTTGCATCATAAATGTTTGGGGTTTTTTTTGTCTTGAACTACCTATCAAAACAAACACTTTTACTTTGTAATGATGTGTGATGTCATCCTAAATACTTGTAATTGCAGCATCATGATGGATAATCAAGACATAATTTTAATTTCTAATCACTAAACTGTTATTTTTTCCGAATTGTTGGACTTTTTTCACTTGACCTGTCCCCTCCCGACCAGACTAGAAGTTCACTGGCCCCCAGGTCATTTTTAGTTTGAGGCCCCTGATAGGATGTACATTTGGTTGTGGACTATACCACCTTTCATTGTGCTCTGTTGTTTCTTTAACAAAAAAAAAACAATAAGAGTCCTGATTGAGGCCTATGTTCAGATATATTATACAGGCATATTATCTGAAATCTGAATATTAAATCGTCAGGAAATACAAACGGTAATAATGGCAATACAAGTGAAGTAAAAGCTTATTTGTGCTGGAGACGGTGAGTGACGCACACCTGCTCTGAATGAAGATGTCACAGCTTTGAAGGCGGACAGCTGCTTTATCTCCTTTTTCAGGCAGACGATCTCTGCTTTCGAGCGGACTATTTCATCCTGGTACTCGGCGATGGTCTGCACCATCAGTCCAAAGACTTCATCTGCTGCCGCTGACAGACGCTCGTTGAGCAGCATTCGAAGCCGCTGCGTCCTCAACATGACGACGCTTTAGAATGGACTGACTAACGGTACCATGGAGAAGATGCACAAATACACACAAACCTCCCCCGGGAAGTGAAAGCAGAATTGTTTTATATACAACAACAATAGTGGAGCTAATGCTTCCTGTTCGGCTTTAAAACCCACATTATTCATGTTCACTCTCGCCCCCTGCTGCAGTGGAGAATTCTCTTTTCTTTGGCTGTAATACCATATTTTTGTCATTTTTTGAGTACAGATATTAATGATTTGGACTTCTGTAGAATGAAACTTACAATAATATTGTATAAATTGTTGATATTATCATTATTTCATTTATTTATTTTTTTGCTTTATTGGTGATCACAATTATGGCCGTGGAGTGCCAATTATACAACATGACAACACAATGTTGACAAAAGTGTTTTCTTTATTTTTTAGTATTTTGGGTTAGGATAGGTTATGTTTTGTGTGTTTTCTTAACGTTTAACATAACATATAACACATATATTAAAAAAGAAGTCTCACATAGGGGATGTATTCAGTTATAAAGTTGTAGAAATGTAAAAAAACAATAAGTCTTAATCAATTATTTTGTTAGGGCTTCTTAAATGTTCAGATTGTGTTGAGCTATTGTACAGTATATAGTCTCGGTCAGAATTTGTGTGTGTTATGGTCAATGTCTTTGCATATTTTGCTTTGTGTGTATACAATCTAGCCAAAATAATGAGCAAGTTCATAATAAATTGTTCACTGCTGGAAAAAGATTGGGATTATTGAATATCAGTAAAAGTTCAGATTCTTTTAAAGAGCAGTTCTACTGGGCAAATTGCTGATATTCTTTCTAAAGATTATGAGCAATTTGGCTGTGTATCTCTTGCAGTCAGTGAAACTAAAACAGACTCACACAAGAGAGCAAATCTGTGGGTCGATCTTAAACCTGTTGTGCCAGGTATCATAAAATATAGTATAAAATATAGACTCTGAGCAGCAACATTTAAATGTTATCAAGCTGTTGAAATCTGTCTACAGGGGGTTTGACTGCTGATTACATGAGGTGTTTAATTAAACTCTTTAAAAGTAACAGAGCAATTACGTTTGTAAAAGTTTTTACTGCCAGATCTGCAGCAACTGCTAAAAAAAATTTTCTTGAAAACTCATACCCTTTGCTTCAAGCACAAACCTCAGTCTTGGCAATGCATCTTATACCGTTGGAAAGCCTGTGTATTTCCCTTTTTAATTGTGCCACGTTTGTAAGGAAAATGCATTTGTGGGTTGAGTAGCGGAGTTGAGTCTGTGGGTTGTGCCCATGAAAAACTCGCCAAATCTTCTCTGCTAGTTATTGAAGTCTGAAGACATAACATATTCTAAATTTAGCAATTTATTAATTTACCAAACAGGGGCCTCAGTAGCATGTGGAAAAAACATACACAGCCACAGCAGCCTCCTCATGGTGGTCACCAGCGGGACCGTATATATGTTCCCCGGGACCTATGTTCCCCGCTTTGTATGTGACCGGGGAACATAGGACCCTTTCTCTAAAAAAGGGTCCTATGTTCCCCGCTGTTCACCCAAAGGGTCCTATGTTCCCCGCTTTGTATGAGACCGGGGAACATAGGACATTTTCTCTAAAAAAGGGTTCTATGTTCCCCGCTGTTCACCCAAAAGGACCAGGGGAACATCTTACCCTACCCCTTACCCTAACCCTAATCCTAACCCTAACCCTAACCCTAACTCTGGCCCTTACCCTTACCCTAACCCTAACCCTAACCCTAACCCTAACCCTTTACCCTGGAGCTCCACACCCAGGCTTCCACAAAGTGGGGAACATAGGACCCTTTTTTTAAAAAAAAGGTCAGATGCTCCCCGATCGGGGAACATAGGACCCGGGGAACATAGGTACGACCCCGTCACCAGCTTGGTCCCACACTGCTGTGGGATGATTTATTACCACAAAGCATTTTTACAACAAAGAAATAATCAACCGAACACAAATATTCTTACCTTTTGTGCTAAATTTACACATAAAAAACCATAACATTGTTTGCAGATCAGGTCACTTATATTGGTTTCATCACATCATTAGCAACACGTTTTCACTTTTGAGTCGTTCAGTGTAAACTGTGACACCTGTGCTGTAACTGTGTTTAACTTCTTTAAACTCCCGATATGCACGGCGAGTGCATCACAGTGCAAAAATGTGTTTCAGTAAGAGAGAATGCTTTGGAGTTTTGCAGTTAAAAAGTTAAATAAATAGGTTTGGGCCACTGATTAATTGATCAGAGATGGGTTAGAGTTCTAGCAAGTGTGGGGAAACTGTAAAATGCATGTTAAATAGATCTACATTCCAGCAGGTATCACTGATTAGTTCCCTTCGTCTCTGGGCTCTGTCAGTAAACCCTGGAGAAACTTTTCCAGTTAATCCAGAGCCAAGAACTCCACAAAGAAACTTGTGAGGTTAGTTTTTGTCTTTGTGAATTAATTCCACTCCTTCACAAAATGCATTCACGAGGCGACATGGACAACGGTAACCTTAGCAACGGACAGGAAGTTAGCCAGAGAAGGACATTAAAACAACACCTTTAACACACTGCATTTGTTGGGCCTGGACCTGTGGATACAGGAGTATCAGGTCAGCCAAGTCTGCATTTTCTTTTTAAGTCACTACTCCTTTTATTTTATTTGCATTTTAATTCTTTTATTTTCTCTTTACTTTTTATTGACCATCTCATAACTGATAAGTCTATGACTTATTTGACTTACAGTAACTGCAGCCTATGAAGGTAATGAGGGGTTTTGAATGGTGCTCTATAAATAAATGTTATTTTTGTTGTTTCAGTTATTTTTTCTGATTAGTACCGAGTTGAGTTATGAAAGGAGTACCAGCAAGTTCCAAAATGAGGAGTTTGGTGTTTGTTTGTTCTACTAAAACATGATAAACATGTAGAGACATCAAGTATCTCAGGTAATTTTAGGGATTATTACGTTTATTACGGAACAACAAGTGACAACCATATAAAATGTTAACCTTGTTCTGCAGCTAAAAGAGTTTGATCCAACACATCTCACACATTTCCTTATGTCACACAACTGTTGGAGCCAAAACATGTTCATTTTATTAAAAAAACAAAACAAAACAATTTTTTTTTTTCAAAAATGCTTTCATATAAACATCAAAAGTTTGCATGTTACCAATACAGTATGTATAACGTTACCACACACACGTCCTGCTGGTAATAAATAGAATTATCATACAATCACACAATACATGAGCTACACATGAGCCTATACTTTTCTTCTACTTTGAAAAATGATATCATGACGTCTTAGGAAGCCATTTTGCTGTTTTATTTGTTAATACTAAAACCAACCAACTTTCGTTAATATTGTTTTGCTGGTCCAAATGTTTATGTCAGCAATATGCAATATTAAATCATCATGAATTTAAGCAAAGCCTCATCTTATAAACACGTCAGGTAAATGGTAGAAAATGGAGCAATGGAAAAAAACAGGAATGAACTCTGTCTTTGTTGTTTACAAAACAGACAGGAAGTCACTTATACATGCCTGACAAAACGCTTCCTGCTCGCAACTCAACTTTATAACTGTCATGGAAAAGTGAAGCCTGTGAAGGTCAAGTTTATAACCACGTACATCCAAAGTCCAAAACCAGAGAAAAATACAGTCCTGGGTCAAACACACGGTTTCAGATACACATCAGTTTAGGAAGAGTGCAGAAAATTCCTCTCAGAAAATCTATTGACATCAGTGTGTAGGAGCATCCTAAATAACTAAGTGAAGTATAAACAGTATTTCCACCTCGGTATTTATCCAAGACATTCAGTTTTTTTACTCCTGCATTTAAAAGGGTTCTAGGTCGTTAATTATCAAAAGATCTGAGACAGGGACCTACTATTTTAATTTAAAGTGAAAAAGTACCAGATCAGTAACCCTGCTGGCTTCTCATGTACCTGCACCACAGCCACCTAACCCCAATGGGAACAATGCACAATTGTCGTATGTTGAGAATTTACTACATGACTGCTGAAGTATGGTCCCATTATTTGCACGAATACACACAAACCATAACGAAAGAAAAACGGTTACACATTCCTTGTACACACATGTTTTTTGCAACACTGGATAATGAACTTGGACTTGTCACTGCTCTCTTTTAACAAACTATGCATTTCCTGTTTGTGCTCAAAAATAAACCAGCAGCTGTCAAGATATAAAACAAGGAAGACCCTGTCTGACCAAACATTGTGTTTTGGTCACTGCAGCTCACTGTGCAGAGAAAGTACTTTAAATTTGCTCGAGCAAATGAGTGTTTCCAGAGAGCACCGCAGTGAGATCAGTGCAACAAACAGACATCATGGCAAACTTGTTAAGGTCAAACCTTCTTTGCTGTGTTGATCAGTTTATAAACCATGACACAGCATTAGATAAATGCATGATCATTATGTGCTGGTATGGTAACATGAGGTCTGAGCTTAGGCGATTTCATTTAGGGCAGGGGTCTCAAACTCAAATGACCTAAAATCACAATTACAGGAGGGGGCTGGTCAAGTAAAAACTAGTCAAACTTTTGAGGGAATAAAACAACTGGCTGGGAGATATGAGCTTATACATACGTCACCATATTCCATCATATCGCAGTTTCAATATTGGCAACAAAATTTCACAGAATTCCAAAATAAGTGTTTGTTTTGAAAAGGAACGAGGTATAAATTTGAAATAAAAAAAACATGTATAATTCATTGAATCTGTAAATAGGAAAAACTGGTAGCAGGCTGCAAGTTTGAGACCTCTGATTTGGAAAAATGTAGAAGAAGCTATAACAAGTGACTACAATTATGACATTATCAAAAACAACAAAACAAAAGAAAAACTGACTTACCACCTGGAAACTTTAGTCATTTTATTATCCATTATTAATGATATAGTAAGTGTTGGGAATGATTTATGACCAATTAATAAAGAAATCAATTACATCATCATCCCTTCATGAGAATCGTTACAGTGACATTCTTATTGAGTTCATTGTGACAAAACATAGTGAATGTTAAGTTCCTTAAAAGATAACAGTGTCAATACTGATGACTTTTGTTTTATAGGTAAACTATGCTATCACTGTGTTTATTCTAACCTTCCATCTGCCTCAGTGGAGAAACAAATATCCTGTGCAGAGAGAACAGAGAAACAGATCGCTCAAACAACTCACTGGCTGCAGTGAACAAGGATGAAACTGCTTTGTAACATCTACCTGCTTCAGCGTGGATCAGACATGAATGTGGAATGATTACAGACTCACTTTTTTAAAGAGCCAGAAAACACGTACGACACATTGTGCGACTGGAAATGGAAATAACCAGCCATACCACTAACATACTGTGACATAACGTAAACATATTGTGCATCACTGTAATCGTCTATGCTACCACTGAAACATGAATACTATACATTCAATAAACCTTCCAACCAACAGTTCGGTTGACTGTGGAACGTGTCCGCTAGATTTGTTGTTTAGTTACGATCATAACCCTGCGCACTTCAACAGCACCCGTTTCTTCTTACTGTTTAGTGAAGTGAGTGTACTTTAACGTGGATGAGTTGCATATTGTATTATTAAATAACTCGGATGTTGTTTGCATTTAAAAATGTGTTTCGAGTTGAACAGAAAAGATCAGTTGACTTATAATAATAGTTATTTGAATTAAATAAAGTCATAACTTTCCTGACTGTTCACCAAACAGCAG